>NW_020838030.1:3277648-3373649 GCF_003676395.1 Aethalodelphis obliquidens | reverse complement strand
CCAGGAAACCAGCCCTAGGGGACCCTCCAGGGGGCCAGCCCCAGGGGACCCTCCAGGGGACCAGCCCCAGGGGACGTTTCGTGGCTGCTCCTCCTGCCCTGCTCTGTCCCCCAGACGGTGGGTCTCTCTTCCCTCGGGCACAGTCACTGCGCAGACCCGCGTGGGGACCCAGGGCACCCAGGACACCCGACAGCCATCACCTGGGCCCACGGCGGCCACTTCTGTAAAGCTTCTAAACAACCGCCGTGTAAGCCTTAAGACACAAGGTACTTTAAAGGCGTTGTAGTTAGAACCCGTCTGCAACAGCCTACAATTGACTCCTGTCCTTCTTGGTGACTTGGGATCTTTATTATGAACGTGACTTCGGGACGTGACGGCCCCGCGCAGGCCCGTCTGTCCCGTGCTAAGGCTCCTCACTGGCTCAGCGGCTGCAGGCGCTGGGTCCGCTCCCCTCGTGTCTTGGTTTCCTCCCTGGTCATCCTGGGGCAGGCCTGGCGGGAGGTTCCCTGCCCGTCTGCTCGGCCTCTGCTTTCCCTTCTCCTCGCGGTGGCCCAGAGGCCAGGCAGCCAGAGGCTGTGCTCCGCTCCGAGAACAGGGCCAGCACTCGGGCCTTCTTCGCCTGGGGAGTCAGGGCTCCCCAACCTGCTGCCCAGAGAGGGCGAGACCCGTGATGTCAGACCGCCACCCGGAGCCCCTCTCCCAGCAGCTCAACTCTGTGAAAATAAGAGACTAGTTTTCTTTGACTAAGACAGTCTGTGCATGTTTTCCATCATTAGCTGAGACGAGAGAAAAAACTGAAGTTTTAGAAAAGAGGTCAACCCTGAGAACGCGACGGGGAAAGCCCCTCGCCCCTCCTCCCCCATCCTGGGTGGGCCACGGCTGCCATGAGAGCGGCAGGCGTCCACCCGCGGACGGCGGGCGCAGCACGGGACCACGTGCAGCCTGAGCTCTGCTTATGGACTCAACGGATCACGCGGCCACACGTGTACACTCACTCATTTCAAATGAGTGGAGATGTGGCTGAGACTAATAAAATACAAATTAATTTAAAATTCCTACTGCTACTAAATGTGTAAGTCATTTTTGTCATTCTGTATCCTCTTGATGAATGATATTAAAAAATAATACAGGGCTTCCCTGGTGGCGCAGTGGTTGGGAGTCCGCCTGCCGATGCAGGGGACACGGGCTCGTGCCCCGGTCCGGGAAGATCCCACGTGCCGCGGAGCGGCTGGGCCCGTGAGCCATGGCCGCTGGGCCTGTGCGTCCGGAGCCTGTGCTCCGCAGCGGGAGAGGCCGCAACAGTGAGAGGCCCGCGTACCGCAAAATATAAAAATAAAAAAAAAATAATACAACCACTCTTCTGTTTTTGGCATCGAAGTCCCTGCACCAGAGGAGGGATAGAAACATCATGTCTCTCCTTCTGCACAACAGCTACAGTGTCTGCAACGCACACAAACCTGGGGCAGCTCGTCTGTCCCGCTGCACAGCAGCAGAGGTATCACTGCGGCACTGCTCTGCTTGGCTATCCAACCACTTGGGATGGCTGGGTGAGGGAGAAAGGGGTGACGCTAAGAGATCTGCCCACAGAGAAGGTCCAGAGTGGCTTTTTTTTTAATAAATTTATTTATTTATATTTTAATTTTTTTTGGCTGCATTGGGTGTTTGTTGTTGCGTGCGGGCTTTCTCTAGTTGCAGCAAGAGGAGCTACTCTTCCTGGCGGTGCGCGGGCTTCTCATTGCGGTGGCTTCTCTTGTTGTGGAGCACAGGCTCTAGGTGCACGGGCTTCAGTAGCTGTGGCTCGCGGGCTCGAGAGCGCAGGCTCAGTAGTTGTGACGCACGGGCTTAGTTGCTCCGCAGCATGTGGGATCTTCCCGGACCAGGGCTCAAACCCATGTCCCCTGCATTGGCAGGCGGATTCTTAACCACTGCGCCACCAGGGAAGTCCCAGAGCGGCACGGACCTCCTGCCCAGTGCCCTGCTCCCAAGCCCCCACGCGTCAGCATGGAGAACAGTGCCCGACACACAGTATCTAATTCGTGAATGAACCGACCAAAAAGCAAATGGATTCTTAGGGAAAAGCAGCACCAACTGGTCTGAATAAGACAGGAACCCACGAAGCTCCAGGGCGGCATCTGGGTCAAGGGTCACTGGAGAACCAATCCCAGCCCCCGCAAGGCCACCAGGAAGGAGTGGTCTGCAAACACCTCCAGTGCCATTTCCGCTCCCTTCTTCGGGGCGGGGGGGAGGGGGGGGGGCGGCCCACTTTCTGATTCTATTGAAGTTCCGATTCTGTTCCGAAGGCTCACTCTTAGCTTTTGCTCCACGTTCTGTGGCAAATCGCTGGAAGACATTACACACTGTTTACTGAAGAGAGTGGAAGCTTTGTCCCACTCAGAGGAAGAGAGCTGAAGAGAGCTTCGTGCTGGGACGGCTGTGAACCCCAGAGAGGGGTGCGAACAGCAGCGTCCTCACGTGACGCCCTGCGGCAGCTTCTCACACCCCCCCAGGGTAGGGCGCTCGTTTACTCCCCCTCCACGGAATTCACTCAACTCCTGGAAGGGTTCAATGAAAGGCCCTCCCCTACTATCGACGTTCCAGTGCGATTCTTTGATTGACGGTCTGCTCTTCGGAAAAATTCAACGAAGTCTATTTCTTCTTCCAATCACTGGAAAACTGCTTCTGTGTCAGCCCTGCCATGCCCAGAATTCTCTTCACCCAACAAGAATCCCTCCCAACGACCCTCACACCATCCTAACACCTTACCATCCTGTCACCCACCTCCAAGCACTCTCCAAAGTGACATCCACCTTTAAGTGTGGTACCCAGAACTATGTACAATACTCCAGAGGAAATCTAAAGAACACAGCACACAAGAAAAGATAACTCCCTTCAATTTACACAGCACATTTTAAACCAAAAGTCAGTGCAGAAGGTCTAATAAGAACCAAGGTCAACAGAATAGAGTATGGAAATCAGGATGATTCTGAGACCTGTAGTCAACTGGGACTCCACCCGGAACGGCATGACCCAAGACACAACAGTTCTGCCAGCAGCCCGGTCCCATAGTAACGTGTAGTCTCCTAAAATCCTCCTAATTCAGCTATACTTGTGACCCTGCATTGGCCAAAGAGAGAGAGAAATGAGTTACTGCACACGTCGGCATCACATGCGCATGCCTGTCAAAGACAGAGCAGCACGTTTCCTCCCTGTGCTCTTCGGTTTGCTGCAATTCCCTCCTGCCCTTCACATACCCACACAGTCGCATTCCTACACCTAAATGCAAGTACCTTCCCAGCATCTAGCCCCGATGGTGGCAGTAACCGGTTCCAAATTATTCTGTGGACTTCTTTATTTTTTTAACTTGATCACAGTATAGTTGATTTACAATGTTGTGCTAGTTTCAGGTATACAGCAAAGTGATTCAGTTAAACATATATATAGGTTATCGCAGAATACTGAGTAGCATTCCCTGTGCCGTACAGTAGGTCCTTGTTGGTTACCTATCTTATACATATTAGTGTGTGTGTGTTCATCCTAAGCTCCTGATTTATCCCTCCCCCCACCCATGTTTCCCCTTTGGTAAGCATAAGTTTGTTTTCGATATCTGTAAGTCTGTTTCTGTTTTGTAAATAAGTTCATTGGTACCAATTTTTTAAAACTTAGATTCCACATATGAGTGATATCATATATTTGTCTTTCTCCGACTTACTTCACTTAGTATGACATCATCTCTAGGGCCATCCATGTTGCTGCAAATGGCGTTATGTCGTTCCTTTTTCATGGCTTAGTCCATTGTATACATGCACCACGTCTCCTTTATCCATTCATCCGTCGATGGATATTTTGGTTGCTTCCATATCCTGGCGATTGTAAACAGTGCTGCCATCAACACTGGGGTGCATGTGTCTTTTGAATTATGGTTTTCTCCAGATCCATGCCCGGGAGTGGGATTGCTGGATCGTATGGTAGTTCTATTTTTAGTTTTTTAAGGAATCTCCATCTTGTTTTCCGCAGTGGCTGTTACCAAATTACATTCCCACCAACAGTGTAGGAGGGTTCGCTCTTTTCCACACCCTCTCCAGCATTTGGTTTTAGACTTTTTGATGATGGCCATTCTGAATGGTGCAAGGTGATAGCTCACTGTAGTTTTCATTTGCATTTCTCTGATAATTAGTGATGTTGAGCAGCTTTTCATGTGCTTTTTGGCCATCTGTCTGTATGTCTTCTTTGGAGAAATGTCTATTTAGATCTTCTGCCCTTTTTTTTTGGTACGCAGGCCTCTCACTGTTGTGGCCTCTCCCATTGCGGAGCACAGGCTCCGGACGCGCAGGCTCAGCGGCCATGGCTCACGGGCCCAGCTGCTCCGCGGCACGTGGGATCCTCCTGGACCGGGGCACGAACCCGTGTCACCTGCATCGGCAGGCAGACTCTCAACCACTGCGCCACCAGGGAAGCGCTGCCCATTTTTTGATTGGGTTGTTTTGGTTTTTTTGATACAGAGCTGCATGAGCTGTTTGTATATTTTGGAGCTGCAGACTTCTTGACAATAGAGGATAAGCTCTAATTCAACATATTCATTCTACACTAAACAAAAATTAGAAAGCCAGTTTTTCTTTTAAAACCACCCACCTAGCCTGACTGACATCAGAAACTCTGCAGGCAAAATTCAATTACTTACTGAATTAAGTTACTATAAAACTATACTAAAAAGTTTGAGAATTTAAGTACTGAGTATATAAAGTGATTAAATGTTCATTTAATAGAAGATCCTGAGGCATCTACCGAATATCCTTTAAAATAGTTACTACTGTTACTATTAAATTATTAGTTATGATTATTAGTAATAAAATTATCATTATTCAGAACCTTGCATCTGAGACCACATTATGTACTGAATTAATTCCCTCTGAGAATCCGTATGGTCTGGGCTGAACTCCATCTTTTCGAAAACTAGAGGAAGAGGTTAGCTAAGCCATTGTTTCTCTTTACTTAGATTACAGGGTAAGAACACGATCTGAATTTCTTAAAGGTTATTTCGAGGACTCTCCGGTGCTTAGAAAGGCTACTAATGTATTAGCAACTGATAGGCAAATTACCAACCAATCTCTATTCTTGAAGCAAAGTTCCCAAGGGATCTATAAAAACCAATACTGATGGCTTACTTCATTTTCCAAGTTACAAAAATGCATTTCTTGACAAATATTCTTATTTTCAAACTCTTCAGAGAATTGAGAACTCACTTGCCCTATGGCGTCTGCTTAGTTTTACTGTAACGTCACTAACATCTGGCTATTAAAATCATATTTAATCCCAAACCTGGGACCTGGAAAAGGAACCCAGGGGAACCTCATGACTGTTCAACACAGAAATGGCATCTCCCCCGCAAACTCCTGAGTGGATGATTCTAAAAATGTCTTCGGAGAATCCAGGACTGCCATCCCCAAATACCTCAAGTGATGCACTCCTTTCCTTTTCACAAGGACCTCCCACACCAAATGGCAATGGTGACTCCCAACCACCCTTTAAATTAAAATGACCATGCCCCAGAGTCCCCACATTGCCACTCCCCACCATGAGGCCCCAAATGCCACATCCTGAGAGCTGAACGTCTGTCCTTCAAGTGCTTACCCCCCTTGACACACTGTTCATCCCAGCCGACCACGGAATACAAAGGCTGAACACATAATAGATTCGGTATTGTTTATTCAATTGAACCAAAGTTAATCATTAGTCTTTGGAAGGTTTTTTAATCTTTTTTCAAAACTGTGGCAAAATACACGTAAAATTTACCATTTTAGTCATTTGAAAATACACAGCTCAGAGGCACTGAACACATGCACACTGTCGTGCAGCCATCCCACAACCCACATGGAGAAACTTTTCATCTTTCCGAAGTGAAACTCTGTGCCCGTTAAATACGGACTCCCGGTTCTCCCTCCCTCATCACCTGGCAACCACATTCTCTTCACTGCTCCGCATGTGACACTCACTCAAGAAGAATCACAGACTCTTTGTGCTTTTGGGACTGGCACATTTCACTTTGCATAATGTCTTCAAGGTTCACCCACGCGGTGACAGGTGCCAGAACCGCGCGCTCCTTTTTTAAGGCTGAATAATATTCCGTGGTATGGATCTATTCATTCCTTGACGGGCACTGGGTTGCTCCCACCTTCCAGCTGTCGTGAATCATGCTGCTGTGAACATGGGCAGGTGTACAGATACCGGTTTCAGGTCCCTGCCTTCACTTCTTGTGGGTCTATACCCATGTGTGGACTTGCTGGATCCTACGGTAATTCTGTGTGTAATTCTCAGTCCTTAGGCATTTTGACAAATCATTGGTAGTCAATGGCCCTCTCTACTAGAGAAAAATGATAGGTTTCCGAAAGGATAGGTCTGGCTCACAACAACACAAACACAAGTCTCTGTAAACACAGTCCAAGTGGTTCATGAGAGAAATGCTGAAGAATAATGTAAGCATTTGACGTAAAAAGGTAAATAAACAAACACCACCCATCACCAGCTCAGCCAGCCCTGCAGCTCCAGGCACACACTCGGGACCGCAGTCAGGGGTGTGGCCAGCGCCGGGGAGCATTGGGAGACTCACAGGCTGGGACCGCAGTCAGGGGTGTGGCCAGCGCCGGGGAGCATTGGGAGACTCACAGGCTACACATCTGCGGTTCTCATTTCTCACTATGGGCCTTTAAATGACTTCAAGCCATCTAAGGATGGCTAGTGTTAAGAACAGTAAGAGCTACCATTTGTGTGACATCAGCGTACAGTTCTACAGAGTGTCCCGCACACATGTCATTGTTAACAGATCTGCCTCAGTCTGCAGCCCCTCCTCGCTGCCCCGCACGTGTGGTCCTCCAATGGCCTGCTGTGCGGACAGGTGAGGGAGCCTGGACACCGGCTCCCAGGCCGGGGACCTCTCAGCCTGCATCTGAACCTCAGCTTCCTTTCAGGGCCAGGAGGGAGGAGGCTGCTCGCCGAGTTACGAGTTACGTGGCAAGTTCCCGGGAGATGGGACAAGAGCCCCATGTCCTGAGGCCTGTGGAGGGGCCTCCTCTCCAGTGGGTCCCTAAAGCATCTCACAGAGGAGGGCCTCCAGCACCCTCTCCACGGAGGGCAGTGGTCACGCAGCTGAGGTCGGAACCTCCAGACTTCAATTGTGCTCAAGTGCTTTTATTTGCCTTGTCATTTTCTTTCAGAATAAATGTTAAACGTAAAACGTACCCCCTTCTGGAAGCGATCCTGGCGGCTGAACTGAGTGGGAAGAAAACGCACCCCGTCCTCCCCGAAGCTGCAGCCTCACCAGCTATGCATCATTGTCTTTAGTGGGTCAAGTGATGGCCCGGCCCAGCAACAGCAGGTCAGCGGTCACCTGGAACCTGGCTGCTTCCACCCCATTAAGGCAACAACTACCCATGTGCGTTAACCCCTCGGCTCACAGCGGCGGGGCGGCGGCCCCTTTAAGAGCCCTCTCTCTCCAGGCCTCTCTCAGAAGAAACCGGATAGGACGGGGATCTGATTGGGACAAGGGGCCGCCTGGTGAGGGAAGAGAGATGAGCAGGAAAGTCACTGCTGCCCTTCTGAGCACAGGCAGTTGCCGCCTCTCCCAGCCTTGCTGCCGCAGAGTTTAAATTAATTACAGCTGAAAATACAGGGTTGCCATCTGGTTTGCAAAAGCAAGGATAAGGGAATAAAATGAAAGGGTTTTTGGTACTAACCTCACTTTAATCATTGCCAAAGAGCATGAAGACAGCCCAGCGTCCTCCCACAAGAAAGCCTTGGGCCTCCCAAACTTGGCAGGCGGTCCAGGCGCAAAACTGGATGGGCGGGAGGCTCGTCAGAATAAAAGTCCCCGCCGGGGGAGGCGGCAAGGTGAGGGCCGCCGCCCGCGCGAGGGCCAGGCTCGGGGGCCGGACCGGGCCGAGGTTCGTTCACAGAGGCTTTCCTGCCAGAAGGCGACACTTATCGTTACGGTCCCAGTCCGTGAGAAAAGAGATCCGCTGTCAGGAGGACAGCATGCCATTTCCTCTTTCTTTGTCTCCCCGTCTGCCAGAACATCAGGCTTTTATAAAACTCTCTACACCGAGGCCCAGCAGAACCCAGAGAGGCCGGCGGGCTGCCGGGGTGGGGGTGGGGGGGAGGGGGGGGTTGGCGAGGAGGAGCAGCGCCGCCCCGCACGGTCCCCTCCCCCGCGCCCCCCACGGCAGGAGGGTCGAAATGCCCCAGGTTCCCTCGTGCCTGGTAGGGAGTGACTTCCTTCTGCTTTCCGCCCGTCGGCAGAAGCCTGGCTGAGAGGCTCCGCTCTGCGGGGGCTCAGGCCGCAGAGCGCTGGGGACGGTAAAGGTGCCGCCGCGGTCCCGGGTCTGTCTCCACAGACCGGAGAGGTCTGGGGTGGGTGTAAAACATGCCACGTCTGCAGCTTTCTCACCCCGCCCAGCATCAGGGAGCCCTCGGGAGCCAGCCTCAGTCCCATTTCTGGCCAATTCGAACTTTCGCCTGCCCACCACCTGAGTTCTTTTCGACCCAGGTGAGTTTTACAGACAAAACCTAGATGTACCTGGGTCCAGCTGCTTTCAGAAAGTACTACCCACGGCGGCACAGTGGTGTTGAGGGGAATAGATTCCGAGCAACCGGTTACCGTCTCTTATAAACCAGAGATCAGAACAGTAACAGAGAAGATAAAAGCCGGTGATGAAGACGGCTTTACTGTTCTGGGGAAAAACACATCTTCAACCCCCAAATGATGCGAAAGTTGTCTCCCAGATCCTGCCCGGACCGAATCATTGTCTATAGCAACGGTGTCCATAACATTCAAACTCTCAGGAGTGTAACTTTCAAGTAAATGGTACATCTATCAAACCACAGGAAACATCTGGTAAAATGGTTAAATAAAAGCAGAATCGAAACGTTTGATTTCGGAGCTTGCTCACGGTGCCCAACGAGAGGCCACTAAAACGAACAGCAAAAGCCCTCTGCGCACTCGGGATGCTCAGTGCGACTGTGGAAAATGTCCTCGAAGCGGGAGGGGGGAATAAGCAGACAATCCAGAAACGCTGGCGGGGGTGGGGGGTGGCAGGGCCCCCGTTCCTGGGGCTCTGCCCTGCACATCGCCGCCCCCAAAACTTCCTCAGGCCCGGGAGGGCTCCTCCACGCCCACCCTCATCCCCCCCACCCAATGCCGCCAGAGAAGCAGGCACCCAGGAAGTGCCAGATAAGTGAAGGAACGAAGCAACGGACACACAATATACATCTCTTCCTTGCACAACTAACATGTATTAAGCACATACAATTATCCCACCGTCAACACACACAGCCTAGACGTGTGTCCCAAGGTACTAGGCAGCACATTTCGCTCCTTTCTAGTACACTTTAGAAGCCTTTTCCATTAAAGAAAAGCTTTAATGATTCAACCACTTCCAAATTTAAAAAAAATCTGGATTTCAAAAACACAGTAAAGTTGAAAAGCAAATAACAAATTAGGAAAGTGGTTATTTTCCTAACTCATCTGATGGAGGGTCCTTAATAAGCAGTTATAGCACAGCAATAGAAAGAAGATGAATGCCCTAAATTTTTTTAAGAAGATAGAAACAGTCACAAAAGAAGAAATCCAAATGGTCAATGAAAATATGAAAAGACCATGCAAGTTTCCTAGTAGCAGAAAGAAAACAAAAAAGACAAGTTACCACAATGATTCTCCTATGAAACCTGCAAAAATTAAATACACATTAACAGTCACCTTTGTGATGCTGTGGGTGACAGGCACATGCATAGAGTTGCCAGTGGAACGTCAGTCAGCTAACCTACCAGAGATGAGCTGGCAGGATGCACGGAAGCAGAAATGGGCGCAGTCCGACCCAGAAATTCCACTTCTAGAAACGGGGGGAATACGAGATGTGAACAAGAATGGATGTACAGAGACGGCCCCAGAGGTATCACAAATAATAGCGAAACATTGTAAACAGCCCCAGTATCTGTATTTGTTAACAAGTTCTTTTGGTCACAAGCAACATAAAACAAGGCCTGCTAGCTTAAGGCTAAGTGGGGGAATTTACTGGAAGGATACTCTGCTACATTTCTTGGAAATGAAAGAAGAGTCAAACCACCAGTGCTCAAAAAGGAAAAATTAAGGCGTCCCGGGATCTGGGCAACAGGAGGAGGAAGGCGTCCCCTGCCCCCAGCCCCGCACCGGGCAAGATGCCCGCCTGGGAGACCCTGCCACCCACCCAGCCCACCAGGCGCTCCAAGTTCGGGTGAGAAACCCCACAGCCACCGTCTAGGTCTCCATCACAGCACCCCCAAGGAGTTAACATCGAGTCTCAGAAATTCTGAGGTCGGTTTTATTAGACATCAAATTCACTACTGAAAATTAGAAGAACCCTCTCTCCACTCCCCCAAATGCTACCAGTTTTCACAGTCAAGAGACTTCACCTGAGCTTCGAATCAATTATATCTAAGAAACCGGGGGTCTCACAGGAAAGCGGTCCATTAGAGTTTTGCAGGTTTAGGGAGGAGGAGAATAGGGCAACGCCCCACCTTTGCAGCGAATGAGGGAAGGTGCTGGGTTGTTGCTTTTTTTTTTTTTTTCTTTTTGTAAGTAAAACCACTGGGATTGTTGGCTAAAAACAGAAATGAGCCTTTGGGGCAGCAATAAAAATATATGAAAAGTTGGTGAGTTATCTCGGAGCAGGCAGGGACATTTACATCTGTTCCTTACAGCTCAGCCACGTCCTGTTCCAATTGCTTCCTCTCCTCCTTCAACCTGACTTCTCTCCCTCTGCCTTGTCCATTTCTGAACTCACCCTTCCCCCCACGTAACAACCACATGCACATCCTGAATACGTGCTTTATTTATCATGTACAACGTCATCCCTCCCAGTGTGGACAGACAGGCCCCTGCTGTCGGTCTGGCTGGTTCCAAAGGGCAACTTTCCCAAGGAATGATATCAGGGCCGCCCCTGCCTGGGACCCCGCCTCCCTCGTCCCCCAACGCCACCACCATCCAGTCCGCAGCATGGGGAAAGCTGTCCTAGATCAGAGATCACTGGGTGGCACAAAAACGAAATGCAATGTGTGGCTCCTAACTGCACCCTGAATGTAAAGGAAAACGTCCCTAGAGGGCCTTCTCGAAAGTGAACACATGTACTATGTTAGATCGCATCACTGTCTACGACGCGTACAAAAGAGAAAGCAAATGTGGCAGAATATTGACAACTAGTGAAGCCAGTGAACGATATGTGGATGCTCGTGGTTGTTTAAACCAGTTGTTTAATGTTTCTGTAGATCTGAACTTTTTCCAAAATGAAATGTCCGGGAGGATGGCAGGTAAGACGCTCACCAAATTTGGTGGCATGTTTAGAAAGATCTAAGTTAAAGTAGAGGCAACCAGGGAGGCTGGGAACCCTGACACAGGGGGTGTGAAGAGGAAGCTGGGAGATGGCTAGGGCCACACCGCACACATTCAGATGCCCCGGGCAGTGAAAACGCTGGTTTCAAATAGGAGCCTCAGAATGGAAGTTCCAAAGCAGGTGAACACCCACACTGCCCACCGTGAGTTGGGGGAGAATCGCTTCTCACACCATGTGGAGCTTCTCAAAGGCGTACAATGGCGGGGATTCGGATAACTTCTTTTAAACATAATCATGGTAAAGGAGGTTTTTGACAACTGATAGTCCAAGATGGCCATCTACTGAGAATAATTCTGGGAAAGGGAGTTTAGGACAGGTCACCAAAGTGCCTGAAGGTCATCCTACATAACCTGGATTTTATCTTACTGTCAAAAATAAGCCAGAACCATTGCCCATCAGCGAACGTTGCCGTGCCCTCCAGGGTGGCTCTCAAGAAATACGTGCCAATCACAGAGCCACAGGGCATCAGCACCATGTACCCGTGTTACACGGTTAGAACACGGAGCCTCTGCGCTGCGGTCACTTGACATAACTTGCCCGAGAGCTAGCACCCAAAGTGGTCGCACACAAATAAAATACACACCACAGCTCTATTATGAGATGGTTGAAAAAGGCTTTGGCTTTGAGAACTTTTTAGGTAGATCTGAAAAACTCCAGAAGTAATAAACACCTGAGCAGAGATCTGTTGGCTTTTCTAGCATGGACAGAACTATTCTTTACACCCACAAGTGTCTGGCCATCCCTCTGACCTGCAAGCTGCACCCACCTGAACTGGATTTCTCATTGCTATACCCCTTACCTGGTGCTCACACTGGGCTCAGAGCAAGACGCACAGGAAGAAACATAAACAGAGGGAGGAGCGGGGGAAACTTCATTCCTACAATAAACTCCGAAGGCTTATTATTCAGGGTCAGCACTGGGATAAGAGCATTTGATCCAAAGCCAGCATCTCAGGCAGAGCCAGTGATTCAGATTATTAAGTGTGCACATGCCCAGGTACTAGGGATTTGCATGTTTCTGTTTGGGGGGGAAACAGGGATTCGCGGAGGACAGGTAGTGGCAGTGGGATTCTCTGTTCCAGGGGTTCACTGAATGAAACATCAGGGCTACACAGAAAAAAACAGAAGTACAGTAAGTGGTGCCACTCAGGGCTTATTGCATATTTGAAAGCGATTCTTGGGACTTCCCCGGTGGTCCAGTGGTTAGGAGTCCGCCTTCAAATGCAGGAGACGCGGGTTTGATCCCTGGTCGGGGAACTAAGATCCCACATGCCGTGGGGCAACTAAGACCCGGCACAGCCATAAATAAATAAATAAATATTTTTTAAAGAAAACAAAGAAAAAAGAAAGCAATTCTTACCATCCTTTCCAAAGGGAAGAGCACTGACAGTGCCCTCAGAGTGGCACGTTTTTCATGGAAACATTTAGCACCTAGAAGGCATCGGGCACTATGCTGGGTGCCCTGGTGGGACAGACACAACAAGGGACAGCAAAGTGTGATCATTCTATGCACAGAACTGTTCGCCTTGAAGCGGAAGGAACCGCCCTTTGTCAAGAGGAGGAGGCAAGAAAAGTGACGACAGACCGCAGTGGGCGGCACCTCAGCGGGCAGCGCAGAAGCTCCTGCAGGCGGGGGTCTGCTCAGGGCTCCCTGGAGCTGACTGGGAGCCGTGGGAGAATTCCCAACAGAGAGGAAGACGTCAGAAACCTTCTTCTGCACTAAAGTGCCAAGACCAGTAGGGAGGGCACTGCCGTGGGAATGGGGGTCTAAGCCATGGCCGAGGCCAGGAGCTTCGTGGAAAAGATTCAGCAGACTGACTTAACAGGGGGCAGAGAGAGTACACATGGGAGACCAGATCGAAGAAGAGCGAGGTGACTTCACGGCAAGTGGAAAGACGGACGGCTGCCCTGCCATGAAGATGGGGGACAGAGCTGGGGAGGCGCTGGAGGAGAAAGAGCCTATAAGGTCACGGCCGGCGGAGCACCTCTGGGCCTGAGCGGCACACACACTACCCGGAAGGCAGGCGGCTCTGTGGCTGTGGAGGTGTGGCCTCAGCCGGACATAAAGATCTAGGAACCCCCCACCTCTAGTGGTAAATCAAGGCACGAGCTGGCGTGTGACTTCTTTCCAGGGTCTGTGCAGTGAGAAGGACGGAGCCCTGGAGGATGGATTAATGACAAGCCTTTGAGAGATCCTGAATGGCGGAGCCAGAGAACTGGGAGGGGAACCAACGAAAGCAAGAAAGGGGCCAAGGAAACCAAGGGAGAAGAGGCTTCCATGAAACAGGAAGTCCAGTAAGATAACCTGGCTCAGGTTCCCCCTGCATCTGGCGACCAGCAGGGCACCAGCGAGGGAGGGAGAGGAGTTTCATTAACGCTGATGGTCCGGATCGCGGCACTGGACTGGGGAATGGACACGGAAGTGGAGATAATCCACCCCCTAGAAAGAGCTCGGAGGGAAAGAGGTGGGTAAGGAAGGAAGGTGAGGGGCACACGGGCAAGGGAGAATGGGGCCCCAGGCTTCCTCAACGTCTCTGGCCTCGGTGAACTTCGCTGAAAGCCCTGAGCAGGAAAGCTGGTACCCTACAGCCCCAGATCAAGGGATCACACCACCCTGTCATCACATACCTAAGCTGTACGGCACCAGAGCCTTGGGAGTCTGCACGTTCATCAGAGAATTTTGAAACCAAATAAAATGCTCATTTTGTTAGGCAAGTATGCCCCCCAGAATGTTGCTAACAGGGCTCGTGAGAAAGGAATCGAGGCTCCCACGGCGAGTTAACGTTTGGGAAACCCCGGGCTAAACCACGTCTCTGCACCTCAGACTCTCAGAGCCTGACTGGCGCCAACCACACAGGCAGACTCAGGAGATCGGGTTGGGCGCTTCCCAAACTCTGGCCGGGGAACACTCTGTCCTTCGAGCATCTTGAGGTGAGAGGGCCCTGAGGCACTCGACGGGCAGCGGTGCCCTGCATCCCTGAGGGGTCACCTTGGTGGTCACGAGGATACGACTTCCGATGAGTCAGAAAAGCCCACGACCCTCCCTCGACGGGTTCAACGACAGGGACAGGTTTGGGGGAGCAAAGAGGGTTCAGCCTCAGACGTGCTTCTAAAGTGACCTGACCAACTAGGAGTTGGTTTGTTGCTTCCACTTGGCCCTGATCCGGTTTCTCTGTGGATCTGTTAGTTGTATTCTTAGATCTCTTCAAGGAAAGCAAGGCAGGAGGCAAAGAAGTCAGAGGACAGCACGGTAGCGAAATCCATCCCCCTCTAGTCTGCGGTGCACGGGGCCTCTGCTGGGGCCGTGGAGGCTCGGATCCAGAGTCCAGATCCCTTGTTTGCCAAGGTTTCCAGCTCCTGCCAGACCGAAACCCTTACTGCAACACTGAGCTCTTTAATTATGCTTTGGAGACAATCTGTGGAGAAATTTCGAGAGAGAGAGAGAGACAGAGACAGAGAAAGAGAGAGAGACAGAGGGAGAGGGAGAGAGAGGGAGAGAGAATGTGTGCTGCATGAGTGTGTGTGTGTGTGTGTGTGTGTGTACCCAAAGATTGAGCAAAGAAGATAAGGGACCAAAGTACTGGCAGTCATGAAACAAAACTCACACCAAGCACAGCACGCAGGACTTGGACGCCACCTCACGTGTGCCAGCCGCAGGTAGCACAGGAGACCGTGGGTTTACAAGACCCGAGAGGAAAATCGAAGAACCACCGACACTCACACGAGGCACACTTCTGAGCAGTCCTCCTCCTGGTCCTCAGTCAGATCTCCTAAAGTGACAGCACCTGATGTGCTCTCAGGACAGGCTGGCTCCACGCTGCAACGAGAAGAGGGCTGTGCGGTCACACAGCAGCAAGACTAATCCTCTGCGTGTAAATATAGCTGCCGTTTGTGTCCCCGGCACAGATGCACCTTCATGGAGACCGCGCTCTAAAAGGGGCTGAGGCGCCTGGAGAATCCGGGCAGGAGGGGGAACCGGCCAAACCCTATGTTGTGCTGTTTCCTCAACTTCTGAACAAATGCCTTTGACTTAATCCGTCAACCTAAAAACACTCTTTTTCTTTTTTTCCCTCTTAGTGTGTCGTCTTAAAAAGTGTCTTTACACATGCTAATGAAAGTTCTCTGATGGATCCCAAAGGTTCTTTAATGCCTCTCTAGTAAAGAAGTCCCCCTTTTGCAAGGTTCTCGTCCCACTTCTATAAGCTCTGTGATACGGAAGAGCCCAGAGGTCCCCTGAGCAGATGAGAACAGACACGCGATGACGGTCATTTATTCTGCTGCCTTGACTGTTGTTGGCACGCTTGGCATTTCTTCATCCCGTGTGTCATTTGGCCAGAACAACGCCAGTAGCAGGACGGTTCTCTGCTTTCCGAGCTCTCTGCAAAGACTCTTAAGGCAGAAATGATGCCTGCTGGGAAAAGGCTGATGTCAGCTCTTAAGAGCATAGCGCCCTGCTCGGATAAGGAGGTCTTTGTTTTCGGCTCAACTGTGAAAATGAGAAAATGCCTCTAGCCTGACAAACAAGAAACCCACACAACAGAGGTCGGGCCGTGACCTTTATTTAAAGGTACCACACTTCATTAGCAAAACACTCACATGCAACACACAGATGCGCCTTTAATGTCGCATGGAGTGGCTGTAAAAACCAGCTTCATTTCCACCCCCGTTAGGGCTGACCCGCAGCCCTAGCTCCAGTGCAGGGCAAAGTCAGCCTCACACGAAGCCCTTCTGACACTCTACGTCCCCACAGAAGCACTCATTAAAGACCCAGGCTCCCTTCTCATTTACTTTTCAAAGTAAATACACATACTTGCTGTACGTTGGGGGGATTTAAAAGAAAAAAATTAATATCTCAGTTTCTGAGTTAGTTACTTAGGATAACTAAAATTAAGGCTATAAAATATCTTAAATCCCAGAACACTTGTGGGAAGACTTACACGACTGTGTGTGAAAGCGCACAAGAGGAGAGAATTTTGGGGCTAAAACTTCCCAAGTTCAGATGATGCCAAAAAGGATGTGGGAGAAAAAGAGAAAGCACATAGTCTGAGGGATTCTATTTCAAAAGTCCTTAATTTATGAAATCTGTGGCGGGGGGGGGGGGGGGGAAATGTCTTCATATATTTAAAGCAAATTTTAAAATGCCCCAGTCTTCATCTTTAGACTAACGTTACTACTGACCTGTGCCACTAACTTAATATTGGGTCAGAGATTTTAAACCAGAACACAATTTCTTTTTTTTTTTTGGGCTGCCTTGGTTCTTAGTGGCCGGACGTGGGATCTTTCGTTGCAGCGTGCGGGCTTCTCTCTAGCGGTGGCGTGCGGATTTTTTCTCTCTCTAGTTGTGGCGCGCAGGCTCCAGGGTGCATGGGCTCTGTAGTTGTGGCATGCGGGCTCTCTCACTGAACAGTTGTGGCACACAGGCCCAGCCACCCCACGGCATGTGGGAACCTAATTCCCCGACCAGGGATCGAACCCGCGTCCCGTGCATTGGAAGGCGGATTCTTTACCACTGGACCACCAGGGAAGTCCCCAGAACACAATTTCAAAAGCACTTTCCTGAGCATGAAGGAAACCCTCCTCTGTTCACGTGGGGCTCTCACCTGCACAGAGATGGCCTTTCAGCCTCTTCAGGGGAAGCTCAACAGCTGCTCTTCCTCCCATCATTCCTGCAGGGAAGCCTCGCCGTGCGTGGCGGACGGACCTGCCTAGCGCTCTCAGAGCCCTGCCACACTTACGCGCCTGCATCCCGTCACCGCGTGCTCCAACTACCCCTCTCCACCCGTCATCTCCAAAGCATCGTTCCGCTGTGTGGAGAACGCTCACACGGCAGATCATCCAAAAGCACAAGGCGCTAAGCTCCCGGATCAAACAGTTCACAGCAGCCGGATGCGTGCGCTCCTCAGTATCAACGTAACATGGGTCCCAACAGCGCTGGCTCCAGGAACAGCCAGGCTGGGTTTTGATTCCTGGCTCCATGACCAACTAGCTAGCTCTGTGACCCTGAGCAAGTTACCAATCGCTCTGCGCCTCACTTTTACCACCTGCAAAAGAGGGATAATCCCAGCATCCACATCACAGGGTTGAGAGGACGCGAGGAGATCACGCCCACGAAACATTCGGCACAGCGCTTGGTACACCGTCAGGCTCAACAGACAGTCACGGGCACGAATAAGCCCTGATACAGAGGCTCCCCTGATTCTCTAGATGCTGGGAATCCTGACCCATCACCATCCTCAGTGATGAAAATCTGGACCCCCTCTAAGGCTTACGTAGACATGGACACAGCAATGACATGGTCTGCCTATAAACACGTATTACTGTTTACCTAATAAAAACACGTCACTGTTTACCCTTTAAAGTCTCAGCTGCTATTAGGTCAAGGTACTGAAATAACCCCAACTTTTCAATTTCCTCTGGGTCTAGCTGGTTTTTTTTTAAATTTAAACTATAGTTGATTTACAATATTGTGTTAACTTCAGGTGTACGACAGAGCCACTAGGTTTTATATAGATAGATATAGATAAATCTATATATACACACACACAAATATATAAATAATCTTTTTCAGATTCTTTTCCATTCTAGGTTATTACAAGATACTGAATATAGTTCCCTGGGCTCTACAGTAAATCCTTGTTGTCTACCTATTTTGCATACAGTATCTGTTAATCCCGTACTCCTAGTTTATCGCTCTCCCCACACCTTTCCCCTTTGGTAACCAGAAGTTTGTTTTCTATGTCTGTGAGTCTGTTTCTGTTTTATAACTAAGTTCATTTGTATTATTTTTAGATTCCACATGTAAGTGCTATCATATAATATTTGTCTTTCTCTGTCCAACTTACTTCACTTAGTATGATAGTCTCTAAGTCCATCCATGTTGCTGCCAATGGCAATATTTCATTCTTTTTTATGGCTGAGTAATATTCAATGGTATATACGTAGCACATCTTCTTTATCCGTTCATCTGTTGATGGACACTTAGGTTGCTTCCATGTCTTGACTATTGTAAATAGTGCTGCTATGAACATAGGGGTGCACGTGTCTTTTAGAATTGGAGATTTCATCTTTTCCGGATATATGCCCAGGAGTGGGATTGCTGCATCATATGCTAGCTCTAGCTTTCGTTTTTTAAGGAACCTCCATACCGTTTTCCATAGTGGCTGCACCAATTTACATTCCCTCTGGGTCTGGTTTTAAACTGAAATGAGGAATAGCTTCCTCTACTTTCATGAAGTCTGTGGACTAACAGTCCCCTGGTAAAGCACGTTCATACACATCCCTACTAAAGGTACTAAAGAGATACAAGAAATGGAGAATCACCAAACGGAGCATGACGGTGCTCTTATACTTTACAAACTAGATACTCCTGAACACCTGAGGTACCATCTACACAATCAATCCCTCTGGGGGAAAAAAATGTCCATTCTAGTCAGTAATCAGTAAGGTTTTGTGTTTTTTTTAAACCGAGTTTCTAAATCACACCCAGAACGTGATTTCAAAGGCTTCCTCCAATCTTCTGTCAAGCTGCAAGAATTACTGGTTTTGAGTCTGTTTTTCCCTCTTTTTCTGTTCACTCTCATGGGGTCAAGAGGGAAGTGACTGAGACCAAGGGAGAAAAAAAAATAAAATAAAAATAAGAATAGGAGGTTAAGGGAAGAAGAAAGCAAAGGAGAAAGAAGGAGGAAGAGAAAGGCGAGGAGCAAAGGGAACAGAGGACCCGAGCCTGGAGAACGTACCCAAGGATACACCAGAATCGGCTCCATCAGACTTGAGGAAAACTTCAAAGGCATGGCCACAGAAGCAAAGACAACATCAGGGGACATATTTCACACCAGGAGAGGATTTCAAAGGAACAGCACCAGGGAGAAGGGGTCATGTTTTCTTTCGCTGGGCCCTGCCTCTTTCAGCTTGGATGGTTAACGCCGTCTGGGGCGAGCACGGCCGTTACTGCACAAGGCCAGTGACCATGGCTTTGATCTCAGTGTGAGCTTCTGGGTTTTGCCCTGTTCTGAGGCCAGGGGCAACTATTTTCACATTTATATAGCACTGATCAAAGAGAGGGTGCCTCTTCCAATCGGGAAATGAGCTCAAAGAGCACGTTCTCTGGACAGTGGGTCTAATTTTCAATTCAACACAAAAATTATTTAGCACCTGCCATGTGCCAGACACTAGAATGGTCAAATGTCACCCTAAATATGTGATGTCCATCTTTAAGATGCATGTCATCCTGTCTCAGGTGAGATACAGCTGTGACAGAATCACGTGATGACTGGTTTCGGTGTCACACACAGCAAGGTTAATCCCAGCTCCATCACTTTGGACACGTTATGCTCTCAATTTCTGCTTCTGTAATACGCACGCACGCGCGCGCGCACACACACACACACACACACACCCCATCTTAAAGGGACACACTTATTGTAAGGGTTAAATGAGATAACACACTTAAAGTGTCTGGCATAGGGCCAGTATAGAGTAAGCACTCAATATACATTCCCTTCCTCTCACAGGTAACTGAGTGAACAGTTGAGCTACATACCCATCACTCACACACAGAGGTGAAAACTGAAATCCATCTTAGACCATCCTCTTCAGCACAGAACTCTCACCAGGTTCCACCAGCCAAGCACCTAGACTAAGTCTCAAAACCAGTGTGAATTCAGCGTGTTGTTACACGGCATCAACTGTTAGCCTTCAAGAGTCTTCATTGTATTACAAATACACAAGGTATTACAAATGCACAAGATTGTCCATTGCAGCATTATTATAAAATATTACCTAAATGTCCAAACAAAGGGGATTAGCTGAACCCACCATGGCACATGCATGCAATGGAGTACTACGCAGTTGCAAACAAGGATGAGAAACTGGCATGAAGCGATTTCCACAATACATGGTTGACTGAAAACACCTGAGCTCAAGTGAGTATACAAAGTATGGCACCTTGTGTGTCAGAAAGAAAGGGAATGAGAAAATATTCATGTACCTGCTTACTTTAACAGAAAGACACACAAGAAGGGTAATCACCTTCAGGGTTAGCGAACAAGAGCAGTGAACGGGACAGGGAAGGGAATAATGCTCCTCTAGGACTTTCTGTTTGTTTGTTTTGTTTTGTTTTTGTTTTTTGCGGTACACAGGCCTCTCACTGTCGCGGCCTCTCCCATTGCGGAACACCGGACACAAAGGCTTAGCAGCCACGGCTCACGGGCCCAGCCGCTCCGCGGCATGTGGGATCTTCCCGGACCGGGGCACGAACCCGTGTCCCCTGCATCGGCAGGCGGACTCTCAACCACTGCGCCACCAGGGAAGCCCTCCTCTAATACTTTTAAATAGAGTTTTAACTTTTTTTTTCTTTCAGTCTCATTAAGACATAATTGACAGCACTGTGTAGGTTTAAGGTGTACAGCATAATGACTTCACTTACTTAAACGGCAATATGATGACACAGTCTTGACTTTCAGAAGCATGTTAATAGTTTACATATTGAAAAAATGAAATCAACAAGGATGGGAAAAAATCTCCCACTGAGTGCCAACAGAAATTAATTATAGATTGTAATTAACGCAACACTGAAGTGGGGAGGGGAGGTAACTTTTGAAGTTGGTACTTCAAAAGAGGCTACTATTATACCCTCAGCACCAGGGGGAAAAAAAACACCAACAAATCTTGAACTCTTTTTAGCAGGTTTGTTTTTCAGAGTGGTACAGGCATAGCAATTCTGAAACTCTTTTAAGTGTGCTGTAGGACTGAACACTAAGTAAATGGGCTGAAGTTGTTGGAATCAGGGAGATACAAATATGGAATAGGGGAGGGTGAGGAAGAACTCCGTGGGGTTGGATTATAACTGGAGTATTAAAATGAACTCATGATTCCCTGGCTCTTTCCACAGAGTCTAGAAACCATGCTGTTCAACAGAACTTTCTGTGATGGTAGAAATGTTCTGTGTGTGTTCTGTCCAACGTGCTAGCCACTAGCCACATGTGGCTACTGAGCTGGAAATGTGGCTACTGCAACTGAGGAACTGATTTTTTAAACTTTATTTAATGTTAAGTGTGATCTGCCACGTGCAACTGTGTCTACTGTATTAGACAACTCAAGTCTAGAGGCAATGACACCACAGTTACACTGAGCACCCAGATCTTGGCTTCTAAATACTACTCCCCACTGAAAGGAATTAGGGTCCCCAGGAGAAACGGCCGACTCCATGGCTGAAGCAGGTAAGTTACAAGAGGAACATCTGGTCTGCCAGGCAATAAGAAAGTGCTCAAAAAAGGGGTGGGGGGAGAAAGGCATGTAAGAAGGACACATAAGGGCTTCCCAGGTGGCGCAGTGGTTGAGAGTCCGCCTGCCGATGCAGGGGACGCGGGTTCGTGCCCCGGTCCAGGAAGATCCCACATGCCGCGGAGCAGCTGGGCCCGTGAGCCATGGCCGCTGAGCCTTTGTGTCCGGAGCCTGTGTTCCGCAACGGGAGAGGCCGCGACAGTGAGAGGCCCGTGTACCACAAAAAAAAAAAAAAAAAAGAAGGACATATGAGTCAGTTGAAGGGACTCTTATCTGCCACATCAGGGACAGCTCAACTCACCAAACAAAACAGGAATCCCTGAGTCCATATGGATGACAGACAGGGGGAAAGGAGAGCTCTTCCTCACCAGATCACACTTGAATACCAAGGTCCTAGAAAAAATTACTCACTGACATTTCCACAAGACGAACCCCACTCTACCCCTTGCCTCATACCTTGATCTACTTTATTTCTACGGCAGATGAGAGTACTTTTCAACTCCAAATAAGACATTCATGTTCTTAACACTTAGGGAACAAAACAAAAAAGCTGCTCAGGGTCACCCTTTCAGTAAGAAAATAAAGAGTTCAAATGACCGAGGAATCCTCAGTTTCCAAGTTCTGGAGAAATCACTAGGCAAACCTCTTCCCTCTCCCCCTCCTCCCCGAACCAAATCAAATGAAAGTTGGTCATACTCTGTAGCTCCCTACCCTGGCTCAACCTCTCCATCTCTCTACTGGAAAATATCTCAGTATGATGGTTATAGTGAAATGCAGCCAAAGCATGCATCTCTGAGACCCTCTTCATAGGAATCTGTAACTCAGTACACGAAGTTTCTTGGATATCTTAAATAAAAAGGAGGGGACACACTATCGTGCAAATAGGAAACCTTTCATCAGATCAGACAATGCACTTAAGTACCCTAACCCATGAAGAAGTAAGAGATGCAGCATCTTTTAAACGTGCCTGTGAAACTGGTCATGCAGCGCTTAGAAAACACACGTGGAAACATCAGTAATGTTACTGAGATGAGGAATTAACCTGCGGCGAACGAGTGACACTGCCCACCTTTCCTCTCTGAGTCCAGGGAGTTGGCCCAGGGGGCGCTGCCATTTCTGGTTTTCTAAACCTGTGCATGATGACATCCATTGTGAGTTGCAAGTGAACTCTGCAGTTCTATTACTTACACTTTAAATCATTTACAGTGTCATCACAGATCTGTGCATCGAGGTCACATTTGTAACCACCCAAGGAGTTACAAAATCGTTCTCTAAATGCTTCGACGTTCTAATGATACTAATAATGACGAACGCTCTGCTTGTCATCTGCCAGGCACTGCACTAAGCGCTCACCATCATCCTTTGAGGAAGGACCCACTATGACTCCCGCTGAAAGATAAGGAAGCTGGGATGTTAACCCTGACGCTACGACTTTCACACATTACATTCACTGTAACAGTGCTCTTATTCCCTATCATTACCAGTATCTGAATAATGGACTCATTAATAATAAAAGCAGTAACTGTCATCAACTGAGTATTGTACTGGGCCCAACTCCTCGCATATTTTCACTCTACTGCTCACAATAGGTCTATACATGAACTGTCAGCATTGCCATTTTACAGAGAAGGATATAGGGCCCAGATAAATTAAGTGATTGTCCAAGGCCACAAAGATGGTGAGTGGCAGAATTGGGATTTAAACTAAGGCAAGCTTGATCACAAAACCTACTATCTCAGAGCCACCTCCCCCTTTCTTCGTTTAAAAAAAAAAGAGAGAGAAAAAGAAAAAAAAAAAAAAGGACCAAATGTCTCTTATTTGGGTTTGGAGAGAGGAAGAGATTCCTAGTAACATAAGAATGAACTCCAAACAGTTGGACGCCCAGGGTCTAAATTATGAGCCTCTCCCTCTTTGCGAGAGGTCATTGTTTTGCAGAGCCTTGTTGCTGGATTCCTGATCGTAGCAAATTCCAGGGCTCCAGACTGCAGGCTCAGCCTCTGACTAACACTACAGTGATTTACCGAGGATAGAGAAATACCGCTGTCAGTATGTCTTATGACTACACACACAGGCCAGCGCGCTGGAATGCCGGCAATGCCGAGGGCTGCTGGCGCGATCGGCCCCCTCGAACCGTGCTAGGTCCCCGCCTCCAGTGAGGAGCCTGGAATATGAGGTCCACGTTCCTGCCAGGAACGGCAGCATCCTCGGAAGGACTGGGGATGGCCGAGCATCCTGAGTAATCACTACACATTAAGTCACGTGTGCGGAGGAGAAAGGAGCAGCGCCTTTTACCCAGACAGACAGCGCGCTACTTCCAGCCGTCAGGGCGGCCTCCGCCCTCTGCCAAGACCCCAGACTACCCACCGGCCGCCCAACCGCCAGGCCAGCCTCCCCGCGCAGCTGCCTGGGGGGTCCCCGAGGCCGCCAGACCTCCGAAGAAGCATCCGCTCCCTCCGCGAGGCGTGCGTGTGAGAAACACAACGAGGGAGCCCAGATACAGCGCGCCGGTTTCCAAATACAAACGTGGTGACGCCGCATCGGGTCACAGAACTTTCGTCTCAGCAAAGGGGGACACTGAGGCGCAGGGAGTTGAAGCAACGCGCGCGGAGGCCGCAGGCGCGGGCGGGGACGGAGGGGCAGGGCCGCCGCCCGGGCACCGCTCCCCTGCGCGCGGGAGGAAGCTCCCTCAGCCGCGCGGGGCAGCCCCGCGCGCGCCCCCAGCACGAAAAGCGCCCTCCCCACCGTGGGACACACAGCTGCGGCTGCACACCTAGCTCTCAGGGTGCACACCTAGCTCTCAGGGTGCACAGCTGGGGCTCCTGAGCCAGCATTTCACAGCGGTGGCCCGGCGCTCGCCCCTTCGGCCACTGCCCCGGCCCCTAAGGACACTCGGTGGGGACCGGCCCCCTGCGCAAGCAGCTGGCAGTGACCAGGCAAGAGAAGCCAAGGCTTCCAGACAACGTCCCCAAGCCGCTCTAGGGAAAGGAAGCTCCTCTGGGGAACACACTCGAATGGCTGCACACATGCGTCGGAAGGAGATGAGAGGTCACCTCTCCTGGAGCTATTAACACCGCTTTAGTGCCCGCTCCTGGCAGGGGAGTAGCGGGCATCTCTCCCCTTCCGAGTCAGCGGCACAGAGTGGCAAGAGAACCGTGGCCCAGGACCCGCTTCAGGGGGGGCACTTACAGGTGGGGGGCGAAGATGCGACTCATCTTGGAAGCATGGTCACTTTCACAGTCCAGCTCGTCGTCGCCGGGCTCCACGGTGAACTTCCTCTTGCTGGGACTGATGGGCGGGGGCCCCGTGCGGTGACTAGTGAGGGCCGAGGCCACGGGCAGGCTCTGCAGCCGGGGCTCCCCCCTGAGAGCAGCTTCACCTGAGCAGAGAGAGAGAGACACGTGTCACCAAGCAGGAGACACGCCCCCACCCCGGCCCCTCGCAAAACGACTCCCGGGGTAAAGTTTCTGGCAACGGGATGGGCTGCCATTCTCAAAACGCGCCGGGCCCCGGGGAGCTGCCAAGCGCGAGCCCTTCCACATAAACATGGTTTCCCAGCACAGTCGCTCTTTTCTGCCCCAGCGTTATTGAGGTATCACTGACACATATCATTGTGTCAGTTTAAGGTGAACAACGTGTTGATTTGATACACTTATACATTGCAAAACGTTACCACCAGAGCTAACACATCCATCACGTCACATACCTACCATTTCTTCAATAACTTTTTAGGGCTTTAAAATAAAAAGTTGCAATAAAGTAACTGGGGACAGAGGGCGTATCAACCATAAACCATCTCAAAAGCTAACTGAAGACAACAGAGGTCTTTTGATTTTCCGGTATTCAACTCCATACCTGTAAGAGTATGATGACCTAACCGTGGGTTCATTAAACAACTAAACTCACTTTTCTTGCTTCTTACACTTTTATCATGTCTTTGGTATGTTATTTTTTTTTAGAATGAGGAAAATTTATGGGTTAATGGTTCACATGTTTGCCCCCCAACGTTAAAACAAACAAAAATACGTTGTTTAACGGGAAATACTTAT
The DNA here is from genome assembly GCF_003676395.1 of Aethalodelphis obliquidens. NCBI lineage: Eukaryota > Metazoa > Chordata > Mammalia > Artiodactyla > Delphinidae > Aethalodelphis > Aethalodelphis obliquidens. The sequence continues at coordinate 3,347,909 of NW_020838030.1, read as the reverse complement.
TTTTTTCTTACGGTACACTAAAGATGGCATGTTAAAAATATGATTATTATCAGCACTAAGTTTCTGTGGATAATCTGTCACCAGCTTAATGCACATGTGCTGTTCTCAAAATATTTTCAAAGTCAGACACTCATGATCAGAGTTCACATTTTGATCTGATTCGACATCTTGCCGTCTTTCATTCCCGTTTTAGAAAGGTTTCATGCGAAGAGATAACTTTGTGCCTTGTTATGAATTAAAATAAGCATAACCTTTCATTACAAGAATGGTTATATACTTTCTAAATTATAAGCAAGAGTAATAGTTACTTTAAGAGAAAACATCAAGCTTTCTAAGTCATGGGGGGCTGAGTACCTAAAGTTTTCACAAATAATAACCTGTTTGTTGTGCTTTTCATATTGGCCTCTAAGGCCTGACCAATTTTGTTTCCACTTGGTCACCATTGGAGAGTCACATTAGGATAAAGTCGACTTCATCTGAGGCCTGTGGTACCTAAGAAAGGAAATCTTTGTTTGCCACCACTAATTTTCGTATCGTCACAGAATGCGTGGACAGTTTTAACAGCCGTTTGCTTCATACACATATGACAAATGCGATTTTGTTAGGGAAAGGAGGGGAAAATGCCTTCTTAATGTTTACCAGGAAAAATAAAAATTTTGCCAATTTAGTCAGCAAGATATAAACTAGCAAATATATAGTCACCCATAATACACCTCTAGTCAGGATTTCTTTTAAGGATTCTGGCCCCAAAGCAAACTGGAACTTTCCATTTTAAATGAAATACCTAAAACACAAGCCCTATGCTGGCCTGCTACACTCAGAAACTCAGCAGGATTTTGGTTGACCTCTACTTCGTATTAAGTCATTTTTGGTTTAAACAAACAAACAAACAGCAGTGCTAATATCTGTACCTTAATAAATTAGAAAATATCCTTTCGAAAGCTGCCCCTCCTTCTCATTCTCTCCTTCTCCACAGAGCATCAGTAACCCGGTTAACTTCTGGAGGAGCCCTGGTGATACCCTGAGAAACCCAACCACTGCCAATCAAGCCTCATCCGCAAGGCACAGCGCCAGCGCACCCTCCCCCCAGCGTCTCTCCACGTCCCTGGCAGCGTAAGTGGGATGAGGAGTACTCTGTGAGGACTCCCGGGCTTTGGGAGCCATTTCATCAGATGCCAGATGTGTGGCAATGCCAGTTGCCATGGAAAATCGCCACCATATCAACGAAGTCGAATCACCCCAAAAAAGGAAGAGTCACTCATTACGCGAGAAATCACTGTTACATGAAGAGCAAAACTCTTGGGGTAACGATAACATTCCTGCTTCACTCCGCAGTTTCCATCCTCGTACAAGTTCTTGGGCTTGTTTGCATTTAAGTCCATCAAATGCAGGCACTGCTCATCTTAGGACTGAATTGCTGGTGTCTGGCAGAGAAAGTCCACAGGAATCCTTTGAAAACACTGGAGATCGGTAACCTGGCAGGTGAAGGACCCACGAAGGAACCACAGGTGGTCCTGGGGGGAGGGGGGCTCCTCCAGAGATGACGGGGACATGCATGCCGTTAGTGCTGGGTTCCCTCGTGTGACAGATGGAGTCACCTACTCAGGGTCACATGTGAACAGGTTAACTATAGCAAGAACCATGCCCTCTGCCTATCAGGCTAACACCTCCTCCTAAACACCGTGCAAGCCCCACACACGGCTCAGCACAAAGAAACCAGGGGCAGGAGGAAAAGAGCCACAGTTAGAAGGGCAGGCAGGTCTGCTCAGTTACACGCCTTCAGCCTTCATTCATCTCCGGGCCCCCCTGGAGAGGGCCCTGGCCCAACGCCAGGTATCGTAGAGCAGGATTTGCTGGTGTCAGTGTGTACGTAGCAAAACAAGGTTAAAATTATTTTAGTAAAACTCTATTTTAATTTATTTTTGGCCGCACTGAGTCTTTGTTGCTGCACGTGGGCTTTCTCTAGTTGCGGCGAGCGGGGGCTACTCTTTGTTGCGGTGCGTGGGCTTCTCACTGCGGCGGTTTCTCTTGTCGCGGAGCACGGGCTCTAGGCACGCGGGCTTCAGTAGCTGTGGCTCGCGGGCTCTAGAGTGCAGGCTCAGTAGTTGTGGCGCACAGTCTTAGTTGCTCTGCGGCATGTGGGATCTTCCCGGACCAGGGATCGAACCTGTGTCCCCTGCACTGGCGGGCAGATTCTTATCCACTGTGCCAACATGGAAGCCCGAGGAGTACATTTGATCTGGGAGTCAAGGCACCTGTGGGATACCCTCCCTTTATTTAGAAACAGGCAAATATGGGCACGTACTTCCCCCCTCTGGGCCTCCATCCAACCAGGGGACAGACTAGCTAATATCTCATATTCCTTCAGACCCAATTCTATGGTCCACAATCCTGTAATCAATTAAGTAACCAACCAACCAACCAACATTTACTATGAAATTATCACTTGTGAAATACTGAACTAAGACATCAAAACCCAAAGTACGTACCTCAGATCTTATATGTAAAAAAAAAAAAAAAAAAAGTGAATCCACGGTCAAATAAATTTGGAAAACACAAGATTAAATAATTTTCCCAGGAGTTCCTTCTTGTCTTCTAATGCATGTGCCAGTTTCCAAGAGAGAAACGCAGCAGCGCTGCCTTCAGTCACGCCACCCGCAATTCATCCTACACCTTCTGTAGACACAGCCTTCCAAGGCTCTGTTGTGAGAACATCACCCCATCCTTACCCAAAGAGCCAGGAGCTTGCCAGTCACTGATAAAACACTATCCACACTGCTTCAGCACTCAAAGTCACCACCTGGTCCCAGCTATGCTTCTCATCTGTGTTCCTAGTATTCCTCTTACTAAGCTCTGAAAATTTCAGCCCTAAAGTTTAAACTAGACTAGTCACCATTCCACAGGGAACTAAAGATCTTTACTCAGGTTCTTCCCCTAATCTTCTTGTGTTGAATCCTACACATCCTGCAAAGGCCACTTTTAAAATGCTACCTCCATCAGGTTGCCTTCCTTGATTCCTCAATCTGAAAGTCATCTCTTTTCCTGAATACCCACAGAAATTGATCACTATGGCCCTTCCCTTCCCACTCTGTTCTGTGCCCCTTGAAGCAAGGGACATTTTATTCATTTTCTATCCTTAGAACACAGAGCACAATATATTCCATGCAGCAGATGGTTAGTATACACTGACAATGAGTAAATGAGGCAAGGGGTGCCCAGGTTATAGAGTTTTGAGGTATGTTAAAGATCAAAGATAACGTAGAATAAGGAATTTTTAAAGATCTATTTAAGGATATATTTATATAAAGAACGCTTACAACTCAACAAGAGAAAGATAACCCGATTTAAAAATAGGAAAGTATCTCACAAGAACTTTCTCCAAAGAAGAGAATCGCCAAGAAGCACAAGGGAAGATCTTCAACATCGCTAGACGTCAGGGAAACACAAAACAGAACCACAATGAGACACCACCTCGCAGCCACTAGGAGGGCTAGGATGGAAAGACAGAGGACAAGTGTTGATGAGGATGTGAAGAGGTTAGAACCCTCGTGTCTTCCTGGAGCAAAGGGGAAATGTGCAGGTGCTGGGGAAAACCACTTGGGGCAGTTCCTCAAATGGTTAAACACAGACCCAGCAACTACTCTCCCAGGTATACATCCAAAAGAAATGAAAACATATACTCACACAAAACTTACACATGAAGGTTCACAGCAGCATTATTCATTATAGCCCCAAACCCGAATATCCATCAACAACGAACAGATATAAAAAATGTGGTATAGCCATACGATGGAATGTTATTCAGCTACAAGAAGGAATGAAGTACTGGTTCACGCTACGACATGGATGAACCTAGAATACAGTACGCTGAGTGAAAGAAGCCAACACAAAAGCCCACATGCCATCAGGTTCCATTCTATGAAACGTCCAGGAAAGGCAAATGCATAGAGACAGAAAGTAGATTAGTGGCTGCTGGGGGCTGGGGGAAGTGAGGGGTGGGACACGGCTGCTACTGAGGGCAGGGTTTCTCTTGCGGGTGATAAGAAAATGTTCTAAAATGTATTGTGGTGAAGGTTGCATAGCTCTGTGAATACACTAAAATCCACTGAATTGTATACTTTAAATGGGTGAATTGTACGGTAACGTGAATTATATTTCAATAAAGCTGTATTTATAAGTAGATGAAAGAAGATCCCAGTATTACGAGATCCTTTTCTCTCTCAGGCTTTTCCACAATTAACTGTTAAATAAGAACAAGCATCCATTAATTTTCCCTGAAATAAAAATAAACCTTTTGTTATTGCAGCGATATCTCTCTGTCAGTCAGATAATTTTCTAAATATTTATCAAGTTAAAACAAATCAAAGCAGAAGTGCTTGAGGTTATGTAGACACTTGGATTCATCAGAGTCCTATTAAGCTCCAGCTCAGCTTTTAATCAGATTGTGTTTGAGTGTCTATTACATGCCGAAGGCTGTGCAAAGCGCTGTCAGAAAAACAAATGATGAAACTTATACAGACCCTGACCACAAGCAGGGAAGGGAAAAAAATACACACCAAAAGGAACTTATCTTGGTGTATAAAAGACTTCTTTCTTTTGTGCTCATGTGTATTCTAAATCTCACAATGGTTTGGTAATTGAAAAGGGAGAAATGATCTTTCTTTGTCAAGAACAAACAAGAGGAGGGAGTTTGAGCTGAGGAACCCAGTATTTTAAGTTTCTCGAGTTGGCTTAGCTACAACTGTCAATTTAACGTTTTTTTTTTTAAGTTACAATTATAACTAAAGAAGCTCAACTTTTAAAACGTATCTGGCCTTTTTAACAGAAGATAATCCTATCCAGGTATGTGATGCTGCAGAACAATGCCTAATGGATACAAAAAATTTACTTAATTGCTGATTTTAGTCATGGTAGCAGTTCTAGTATATGGATCAAAAATATTCCTTAAAGGGCTTCCCTGGTGGCGCAGTGGTTGAGAGTCCGCCTGCCGATGCAGGGGACACGGGTTCGTGCCCCGGTCCGAGAAGATCCCACATGCCGCGGAGCGGCTGGGCCCGTGAGCCATGGTCGCTGAGCCTGCGCGTCCGGAGCCTGTGCTCCGCAACGGGAGAGGCCACAACAGTGAGAAGCCCGCGTACCGCAAAAAAAATATATATATATATATATTCCTTAAATGTTTCTCCCAATTTTGAAGATGAGCAAGGATTTGGGCCCAAGATTTCACAAGAATCAGCGTATATTAATTTCAATTTTAAAAAGTTTAACAGAGAGAAAGAAAAAAGAAAACCACTTAGCTTTATGATGTGCTATAGAATGATTCTGCTGAAATAGCAGAAGGAAAATCCTGCTGTCAAAGTCAGAAATGGAGTGGGAGAAGAGAGACCAAGGCAGAGGGATGAGACCCACAGGAATCTGCAGCCTAGTTTCAGAATCCCATTCTTGCCATATTTAAAAGCTTCTAAGACCCCTTATTCCCTACATTATAACACAGCTAAAACTGAAGTTTGTCTATCATCAAGTGGCATATTTTGATAGGACTGTTTTTCTTTGGCGGACATGACACAGTGATTCATCTTAGACTGGACCCAATACAGAACCTGACTGGAGGGCCTTCAAAACAGCACCTGTCTCTTCAGCCCTGATTTCTTCATTTGTAAAATTCAGTGGTTCCATTAGCTCATCTTGAAGGCCTACCTTTGGCTCTCAAATCTACATTGTCCATAAGGTACATCTTCCAAAGGTGGTTGATAGAGAAATAGTCAACTTTTACAGGACACCCTTGACATGGTGGGAGCAAAAGCTGGTTCAACGAAGAACTCCTGACTCAAAGCTCACCTCACAGTTGAAGGAGATTTAGTTAAGAACCAAGCACCCTTCTCAGTCCCAGTGTCCCGGCTTCATTTACTTACTCCAGTGCTACGAGAAAGTTGTCCTTAGTCAACTGAAGCCTGAGATAAAGGCAATGTGGTCCACAAAGCGCAGACTTGACTTTTACTGAGCTGAATGGCAGAGACTAAGACCTTCACCATGGAGCGGGGACAACTGATCCGGTTTCAGAGGGATGGACGGGTCCCGGGACAAAGCAGGGGCGGTGTCAGAACTGGGCTCAACCCCCGTCACAATGCCTCCATCAGCTCTGCGGGCCAAAGGCCAGACGGGGATTTGTGGCTGCACTTAAGGTGGGCATGACTCGGGGGAAATGAATCAAAATAAGGGCATTTATTGTCGTTTTATGGAGGTTAGACAGCACAAGGTTGAAATGACAATGTCTGTGTTTATGGGAAAGGGGAAGGGACAGCTATACTAAGGGGTCTCTTGCTATAACTTCTAAGGATTTTTCACAAAAATCTCCATGCCTTGCCCAACGGAGAGCTTTCTGCCACAATTTAAATCTCTGCTGTGTCCAAGATTTTACGTTCTACTCTCCTCCTCACCCCTTTTATTGTTTCTAAACGTAAACCAAAGAAGTAAAACTACGGCTCAGTCCCCCAAGCCAGCTGCCAGCAGTGGGATTGGTCTCCTGTGTGACCACAGCCCACGGTGACAGACTGACATCACCCTGCTGGCAGGGGAGCACCTGATAAAACAAACGCACTCTACATTTCACAACCCATCTCCCATCTCCCAAGCCCCGGCAGCCGGGGCCTATTCATTTTCTTTCAAAGAATACTTCTTTGTCTCACGGACCAGCAGCTGGGGAGAAGACAGAGAAGTCAGCCTCTTTCAAACAGTCCAACTTGTGGCTATTCTTGACTTTTTTCTTTTCTCTAAAAAGGAAGGCTGTTAGGCAATACGATGAAACCCAGGAGAGCCAGCAGAGATAAAAGATGTGACGTAGCGTCTGCAAGCGGCGCAAGGATTTCATGGCTCAGTGACGGAGCCCCCGCCCACCTCCGCTCGGGGTGCCCCACCAAGTGCCCTCCCCACTGTCACCCCAGACTCACGGCTCTAAACCCGCAGCCCGATCGTACATCTGGAGGCCAAACCTCAGCTAAAGGTCACTCTTGTCCAGTCAGCCAGGGTCAGGGGGCTCAGGGGAGGTTAGGCCAGACCCCCGAACTGAGCTTGGTTTCAGCAGCTCTCACCTTTTCTTTAGAGCAACAATGAGATTGTTAAGAGAGAAAAAAAACAAAAACAACCACAACCTGTATGACTGGCTGCTACTAATATAATTAAGGATAACACCACCACAGTAAAACTTGCGGAGTTAAAACGCACACTGTTTTAATCAGAATTTCAAGTACTCCAGATAATCTTGTAGACATTACACTTTGTCAGAGCTTTCTTCTATCTTATATCAGCATATTTTATTGTAAAAGCATTTAAAAATCCGAGCTGGTATTCTGGGTTTTCCTGACTATAGTCCTATAAGGGAAGAGAGGAAGAATAGCTCCCATCCTGCAGCAAAGGAAAGTCGTGTTCCAAGAATGGGTGAAGGGACTTCCCTGGTGGTCCAGTGGGTAAGAATCCATCTTGCAATGCAGAGGATGCCAACTTGACCCCTAGTCGGGGAACTAAGAGCTCACGTGCCGTGGGGCAACTAAGACCCGGCGTGCCACAACTAAGACCCGACGCAGCAAAATAAATAAATATTAAAAAAATAATAACAATGGGTGAATAGCTCGAGTCACAAGGCTGATTGATAGAAGGGCTGGAAGGAGACACCTGGCATTTTGCTTTCCTACCTTTCATATCCTTCTAGCTGTGCAGGATGTTTACAGGTTAAGGAAAAGGAGTGGGAAGAAGACACTTGAAGGGAGGAAGTAGGAAAGAGAGTGGAAGGGAAGGGAGAGGAAGAGGAGGCATGCAGGGTGAGGGCAGGAAGGGGGACTCATGCGCTGAACTGTGCCCCCCAAATTCATATGTTGCAATCCTAACCCCAGTACTCAGAATGTGACTGTATGTAGAGATAGGGTCCTATGGGTGGGCCCCAATCCAATAGGACCAGTGTCCTCATAAGAGGAGATTAGGACACAGACAAGTACACACACAGAGGAAAGACCATGGAAACATGAAGATGGACATCTACGAGCCAAGAGGAGGGGCCTCAGGAGAAACCAACCCTGCCGACACCTTGATCTTTCGAAGTCCAGCCTCCAAACCTGTGAGAATAGATGCCTGCTGTGTAAGCCCCCAGTCTGGGGTACTATGATCCCACAGCCCCAGCTAACTAACATAGGAGGGAAGAAAGGGAGGAAGCAGGGAAGGCAGGGACAGGGCTGAAACCTGGGTCTGACACAAAGGATAAAGCTCTTCACTTTGGGACCTAACAGCTTCCACCGCTTGGTCTATCCTGACTGACCTGATCTAGTGGGACTGGTCGAGATGGGAGCAATTTTTTTTTTTTAAGTTTTTTTTATTGTGGTAAAAGTCACATAATATAAAACATACTATTTGAACCTTATTTAACTGTAGAGTTCAGTGGCACTAAGTGCATTCACATTGTTGTACAGCTCTCACCATCATCTATCTCCTGAATTTTTCACCTTCCTAAACTGAAACTCTGTCCCCATTAAACACTAACTCCCCCTTCCCCTGCCCCCAACCCCTGGCCCCAGGCATCTACCAGTGTACTTTCCAACTCTATGAATTTGACTATTCTAGGTACCTCATATAAGTGGAGAAATGGAAGCAATTTAACGCCTGGAGGCCACTTCCAGATTAGAACCTGCCCAGGAGGGGACGAGACCCGTGGGCTGGCACAGAGAGCAAGGGGAGCCCTGGCTCCGTACCAGGAGAAGTGCAGAGAGACTCAGGCTGTGTCTCAGCGAGAACAAACGCACAGGAGAGACCAGGGCTCTCTCTGGAAAGCACAGGTGAAGGGGAGGGTCGAGGAGACCAGGCGGGGGTCTCACCCAGGCTGCTCCCAGACAGTGCCGAAGCTGCCGGTGCGCCAGGGGTGGACGGTGTAGACAGTTCCTAACGGTTTTAAACACCTGTAATTCTCCAGGGGCAAGAGGAGAAAGGGTAAAAAGACAATCCCAAAGAAATGGTAAGATGTCTATAATTCCCAATATACATTCTAAATACACAATAAGATGTTTTAATAAGGTGAAGAGAAAGGTTAATCTGATATCAAAAAGCACTAACTGAAAATACTTTAAAGTAAATTAAAAACTGTTATATTCGCATCCATATGTTGCTATTCATTGAATTAGCAAGTTCTGCATCATTTAAAATAACTGTGTTGTGCTCAGGGTTTAAAAAAAAAAAATCCGTGCAATCTCATTTCCCTTACTGAGTTCACTTTATACCTGAACTGTATCTTCACAGATTATGTAATACTAACCTGGGTGAAATTATCACAGAGTAAGAGAACTCAGATTAATCTTACTATCTATATCATCTATACATATATACCACATATATATCATCTCGGCTTAAAGAAAATTTCAGGTACCAAACAGTGAGAAAATCAGGCTGAAGAGCCACAGATCTCAGCGTTAGGTTGGGTTTTGGCTTCATAAATCATAACTGGGATTTAATAGGACTGAACACCCGTTCGCGTCCTTGGTTTCCTGAGCCAGACCTAGTAACCACACCGGCGTCTATTCTTGGTCCTCGAACCCCAGACTGTGGCTCTGACGGGAGCTGCAGAGGGTTCAGGGTAAATCAGAGAAGCTGAGTCTGAAAGTACAAGCCCTGCTTCTACTGTATGGTGTCTGCCTGGACATTAGGACATCAGTACAGTGAGTCACACGCCCTCACATGTCGCTGTCTGAGGCCCCAGCACTGACACATGACCCGTGAACCCCAAGGAGATAAGAGCAGTTCAAGTACCTTGGATGCCAAGTGCACAGAACCCTCCTTAATGGAAAAGACTCTCTAAGCCCGCCAGAAATTCTTCACTATGTTTACTAGCAAATCTACTTTTGTAACATGTTTCTGTTAATAAAAAAAGAGGAGAATTATGAAAGCAAAGTGTCTGCAGGTGGTATTGGAATCAGGCGCTCTGCTGGGGACTCGACTTTCTTTCGAGTAAAGCTTACAGAAGGAATCGCTGAACGACGTGAAGCAAGAAAGAGGCTGTCCTAACCTCTTCAACAGGAGAGCCACCTGGGGAAGGTACCACCTCTTCAATGTATTATATAAGTGGGTAAAAATACCCTAAGCAACTCCCTCTTCCAGCCCTTTGGCATGCAACAGGTTAAACATCTAAGGTAACAGGCTAGTATCGGCACTGTCAAAACATTCTTAAATTTAAGGGAATTCTAGAGGGTATGACCGGGGCCAGAGGCCCTGGGAGTGTTGAACCTAAGAATCAGTCACTGACCACTGAAGGAGGAAAAAGAGAGAGAGTTTGGGGAGTGGAAGGAGACACTGGAAAACGAAACGTTCCTTCCTCTGACGTCCCATCACACTGACCCTCTAGAATGGACTTCTCACACCCTGGCTACTCTCGAGCTTGCCTGGGTCCCATCCTCTTTGCCCCACCTGCGTGTGGTCAGAGTGCGGCCCCGTGACTCGTTTCTGTGTCCCCGACCACGCCGGCCCAGTGCAGAGAGACGTGGTGGGCTTTGGGATCAAAGGTGTGATCTTGGCAAAGTCTCTTCATCTCTCTCGAGCCTCTATTTCTTCATCTACCTTGAGAGCTTCTTTTGTGAGAACCAGTGAAAACGCACAGGAAGTTCCCAGCCCTGCACGGGCCATCTGTTACTATACCATCTGTTCAATTCCATCCTTTGATACGACTCCAACCCAGAGGATGAAATGATGGGGGCAAAGGAACTACTCCAGGGTCGCTCCCACTGTTCACGAGAGGTCAGCACATGCACAGTTTCCACCAACTAGTCGAAAATCAGACACAGCGCCAGGAGCACAGGTCAGAGACCTTCCAGACCTGCTTCACCAAGAGCCAGTGGGGGATCTTGGGGCAGCTACCTGACTGCCTGTGACTGTTTCCACGTGTGTGAAAAGGACCACGTGAACCCACATGGAGGCCCAGATCTATCTTAAGGGTTAAACAGGACACTTGGCACAGTGCCAGGTGCTCTAGCACCCCTCCCCCCCCCACACACACACACAGCCTCCCCTCGTTTGCTTGTTTCCAGACACCTTTCCCCACACTAGAATTCCTCCTGACCAATTCAGTCATCTCCACTTTCAACATGCAATCTCAAGGCGGCCAGCCGCCCAAGAGCACCTCTTCTGATACCACCGGCTGGAGTCTGCCCGGCTCCAGCTCCCAAACTACAGATTTCTGAGCCGTACCATCGTGTTTGCTGCTGTCTCTCACGAGACAGACAGGCAGTCTTGTTCTCTGCAATAAATTCTAGTCCAGACCTGGAGGAAAAAGATGAGGCTCCCAGGAACCAACTCAGAATTCACACATAAACGGGCGTATGAACTCCTGAAGGCCACAGATGGGCCGACCTACCCCAAACACGGAATCTCACATCAGCTCCAAACCCCTTCCAGCGTGGAAGCCGGCAGGTCGCTGGGACATGACGAACATCCTGAGTCCGACGTCTCAGAAAGCCATTCCGCCAACCCACAGAGAGGCAGCAACCCACTGGATTACTTACTGCTGCTCAGTGAGCTGGTTTCAGAAGCCAGAGTGATTTTTCCAAGGATTAAAATAGGACACAAAGTTCAAAGACTCCACAATACTGAGAGTGAAAGCAGCTCTGGGCACTCAGGCACACACGTGATCCAAGGGCCTAATCACCGTGAAGACTGGTAAAACGAGCCAGTTAAAGCAGGGTTCTGCCAGCCTTATCACTCAAACAGCCAAGTGCCCAAGTACATAAGTTTATTTTTTCCAATTCTTAAATAATTTTAAAGCTACCGAAAAGTTTACTAAGTGAGCATCCCATTCCCCTCCCCTTGATTCATCTCGTCTGTCTACACACGTGCACCTTTTAAACTATAATTGCTATGATTTTTAAGGTACCTTGCAGGCATCATATCGTACCCCAAATACTTCAAGTGTCTTCTACTAGTGAAGGCACTCTCCTTCACAGACACAGAACCATCATCACACCCAAGCAAGTTCAAGTTCATATACCATCATTATCTAACACCCAATCCAGGTTCAGATTTCCTCAACTGAACTATCCCTTCTGGGGGGAGGTAGTGGAGAGAATCCAGGATCCAATCACACACTGGTCGATGGACTTGTTGCATCTCTTTATTTTCTTTCTTTTTCATTTGTGGAATTTTTAAAAAACATCTTTATTGGAGTATAACTGCTTTACAATGTTGTGTTACTTTCTGCTGCATAACAAAGTGGATCAGCTGTAGGTATACATATATCCCCATATCCCCTCCCTCTTGCGTCTCCCTCCACCCTCCCTATCCCACCCCTCTAGGTGGTCACAAAGCACAGAGCTGGCCTCCCTGTGCTATGCAGCTGCTTCCCACTAGCTATCTATTTTACATTTGGTACTGTATATATGTCCATGCCACTCTCTCACTTCGTCCCAGCTTACCCTTCCCCCTGCCCGTGTCCTTAAGTCCATGCTCTACGTCTGCGTCTATATTCCTGTCCTGTCCCTAGGTTCATCAGAACCTTTTTTTTTTTTTTCAGATTCCACATATATGTGTCAGCATACGGTATTTCTTTTTCTCTTTCTGACTTACTTCACTCTGTATGACAGACTCCAGGTCCATCCACCTCATTACAAATAACTCAGTTTCGTTCCTCTTTATGGCTGAGTAATATTCCATTGTGTATACGTGCCATATCCACTCATCTGTCGATGGACACTTAGGTTGCTTCCATGTCCTGATTACTGTAAATAGTGCTGCAATGAACACTGTGGTACATGTCTCTTTTTTTTGCGGTACGCGGGCCTCTCACTGTTGTGGCCTCTCCCGTTGCGGAGCACAGGCTCCAGACGCGGAGGCTCAGCGGCCATGGCTCACGGGCCCAGCCGCTCCGCAGCACGTGGGATCCTCCCGGACCGGGGCACGAACCCGTGTCCCCTGCATCGGCAGGCGGACTCTCAATCACTGCGCCACCAGGGAATCCCGGTACATGTCTCTTTTTGAAGTATGATTTTCTCAGGGTTTTTGCCCAGTAGTGGGATTGCTGGGTCATATGGTAGTTCTATTTTTAGTTTTTTACGGAACCTCCGTACTGTTCTCCAGAGTGACTGAATCAATTTACGTTCCCACCAACAGTGCAAGAGGGTTCCCATTTCTCCACACCCTCTCCAGCATTTATTGTTTGTAGATTTTTTGATGATGGCCATTCTCACTGGTGTAAGGTGATAACCTCATTGTACTTTTGATTTGCATTTCTCTAATAATTAGTGATGTTGAGCAGCTTTGCATGTGCTTCTTAGCCATCTGTGTGTCTTCTTTGGGGAAATTTAGGTCTTCTGCCCATTTTTGGATTGGATTTTTTTTTGATATTGAGCTGAATGAGTTGCTTATATATTCTGGACATTAATCCTTTGTCACGTTGCTTCATTTGCAAATATTTTCTCCCATCCTGAGGGTTGTCTTTTCATCTAGTTTATGGTTTCCTTTGCTGTGCAAAAGCTTTTAAATTTCATTAGGTCCCATTTGTTTATTTTGGTTTTTATTTCCATTTCTCTAGGAGGTGGGTCAAAAAGGATCTTGCTGTGATTTATGTCATAGAGTGTTCTGCCTATGTTTTCCTCTAAGAGTTTTATAGTGTCTGGCCTTACAATTAGGTCTTTAATCCATTTTGAGTTTATTTTTGTGTATGGTGTTAGTGAGTGTTCCAATTTCATTCCTTTACATGCAGCTGTCCAGTTTTCCCAGCACCACTTATTGAAGAGGCTGTCTTTTCTCCATTGTATATTCTATATTCTTGCCTCCTTTATCAAAGATAAGGTGACCATATGTGCGTGGGTTTATCTCTGGGTTTTCTATCCTGTTCCATTGATCTACATTCCTGTTTTTGTGCCAGTACCATACTGTCTTGATTACTGTAGCTTTGTAGTATAGTCTGAAGTCAGGGAGCCTGATTCCTCCAGCTCGTTCTTCTTTCTCAAGATTGCTTTGGCTCTTCAGGGTCTTTTGTGTTTCCATACAAACTGAATTTTTTTGTTCTAGTTCTGTGAAAAATGCCAGTGGTAGTTTGATAGGGATGACATTGAATCTGTAGATTGCTTTGGGCAGTATAGTCATTTTCACAATGCTGATTCTTCCAATCCAAGAACATGGTATATCCCCCATCTGTTTGTATCGTCTTTAATTTCTTTCATCAGTGTCTTTTTTCTTTTTTTAACACCTTTACTAGGGTATAATTGCTTTACAATGGTGTGTTAGTTTCTGCTGCATAACAAAGTGAATCAGCTATATGTATACATATACCACCATATCCCCTCCCTCTTGCACCTCCCTCCCACCCTCCCTATCCCACCCCTCTAGGTGGTCACAAAGCATGCTACTGTATGATTGAGCAATCCCCCTACTGGGCATATACCCTGAGAAGGCCATAATTCAGAAAGAGACGTGTACCACAATGTTCACTGCAGCTCTATTTACAATAGCCAAGACATGGAAGCAACCTAAGTGTCCATCGACAGATGAATGGATAAAGAAGATGTGGCAGATATATACAATGGAATATTACTCAGCCATAAAAAGAAACAAAACTGAGTTATTTGTAGTGAGGTGGATGGACCCACAGTCTGTCATACAGAGTGAAGTAAGTCAGAAAGAGAAAAACAAACAGCATATGCTAACACACATATACATGGAATTTAAAAAAATGGTTCTGATGAAACTAGGGGCAGGACAGGAATAAAGACGCAGGCGTAGAGAATGGACTTAAGGACACGGGGAGGGGGAAGGGTAAGCTGGGACAAAGTGAGAGAGTAGCACTGACACTACCAAATTCAAAATAGATAGCTAGTGGGAAGCAGCTGCATAGCTGCATCTCTTTACTTTCCTAAAGGAACTTTTTCTATCTTTCTTCCTCTTCCGTGACATTGGTGTATTTAAATAATCCAGACCAATTAACTGCCCTACAATTTTTGGTGATCTGATCATTTCCTCATGATTCGATCTGAGGTGAACATTTTCGGCAAGAGTACGAGAGGTGGTGCGCACAGCACGTGGCATCACATCAAAGGCACCTGATGCCACTGTGTCCCAATGCAGGTGCCACTAAACTTGAGTACTTGGTTACAGTGATGCCCACAGAATTTCTCTATCCTAAAAAAGTAATCTTTCCCTTTCATAGTAATATGGGGGTGAGCATCTTGTCACTCCCTCTCAATCTCTTGCTCATTATTAAGCACTTTTTATTTGTTCTGCAAGAGACTAGAGTTAAGCTGGATAAAACACGGCGCCCCCCTCCCACCGATTACAAATCGGCACAGGTCTGACATGGGACCCGCAGCATTTTTACATAAAAGACAGTGAAAGAAAAATATAAGAAAACACCTGACACGATCAGGGACTGGCTTATGCACTTCCTGAAATACACTAGGCATTCAATAAACATAATGCTGTGTTAGGAGCTTGTACAGTTCGGGCAAATAAAAGCTATTGGCACTAACTTCACCCTCTCAATTATCCCTCTCATATCACCACATACCTTGGCAGAAAGTCCTTCAACATGGTCACCCAGCCTTCCACCATGAGAGTTTAAAGACCCTGATGGATTCGATCGCTGAAATAAAGTCTAAGAGTTCGCAACCTGGTGGTGGACACCTCCACAGCCCAACCCTCTAGCCTCACCCCTCTCTTTCCTGTCAAACGAACTCCTCCCAGGCTACACCGCTCACGCTGTTCACTCAGGCTGTGAACACTCTTCCGTCTCCCCGTCACCTGGCAAGTTCGCTGGGCACACCCTAGCGCATTATCCTTTGCTCTGAAAGCTGCCATCCAAGTTCTCTTCTTGAGATACTCCTCATTCCCAAATGATAGTTAAGTGAAACTAGCATCCCTGCCCAAGCGCCCTGGAAATTGACATACCAGCCCTTATTTTAAAGGCTAGCTGCTAATTGCTGAATCTAGTCCCACCTAAAGAAGGTATGGAATTTAGAACTGGCAGAAGAAAAGAGGAAACGTGGATCGTTCAAAGGCATTTTAGTGCCTGGTATGTTTGTAGCACTATGCCCAACACTAAGGGGAACACAAAAATGTCTGAGATCTGGTCTTTGCCTCACGAACCATAGTTCCAGTAGGAGTGTTAAGTCACGGTGATAAACAATCATAAGGAAGAACGTAAATGCCAAAACAAAAGAGATGCTCTTTAAGTGGGTGAACTGTATGCTATACGAATCATATCTCAATAAAGCTGTTACCAAAAAAAAAAAAAAAAAATTACCGAGGACCACAAAGAGCTTTTGCTTACATAATTTCTATCAATAATTACCATATTAGGAATTAAAATGGAGAAAGTTTTCAAATATTAATTTCAAGATAAAAATAAACTCATTACATGTAATAAGAAAAACAGAGAAGCTATGAACATTTTAGATGAGGAAGATATCAATTCTAGCTCTAATAATCTAGTCAGGAGTGGAACTGCAAAAATAGGTAGGATTTGGACACTTGGAAATGGTGGGAATGGGCATTCCAGGTGGGGACAGCTACACACATAAAGGCAGAGAGCAGGAAAGGCGTCGTCATGTGTGTGTGAAATCAATCTAACTGGAACAAAGGGCTCGTTTCTTCTGTTGGTTAAGAGTAACTGGCTAAACAGGTAGATGGGTCAGATAATAAAGGGCTCTGAGCACAGGCAGAGTTCAGACCTGACGGCAGACAACTGGACAGAGCCTCTGTGAGTGCTCACACAGCGGAAGAAGAGCTTCAGAGAAGGGTGGTCTGATGATGCTGAGTTGCTCGGATGGACACACCTGAGCCAGGGGGCAGGGCAGCAATGCATCGGGGGCGGGGCACCAATGTTCATACCCATGAGGGGCGAGAAGAGGCCAGTCCAAGGGACATTTTAAGGGACGATCAGAGAACTGGACAGTGTTTCAGCCTGTACCTTCACCTGATCCTTTCAAAACAGGCCACCCTCATCTTCTTCCTAATCATTCCCTCAACACTCGCTGATCTTTGCTTCTTCATAAGTTGAGAAACTAAAATGAATTGAAGAAGCCAGAGAGCTACATTTTTTCTGACTTATCAACACATAAGAGGGAAAATAAAGATTGAATTAGCAGTATAACTCCGTATGTTAAGTTCCACAGGTTGATCTAACAAAGTTTAATTAACCTTCTACATCCACTGTCAGTGGACACTTTTAATATTCTAATAAGATTATTTTTATTGTTGGAGAAAAAAAAAATCAGCATACCAAATTTCCTTGAAGTAAAATAATGTTGATGTCCAGAGTTTTAGTGGCAGGGATTGTGCTAACAGCTTCCAATTACCCACGATTAATTGACATTCATTCAATAGATATTTTCTGGGTAACAACTGAGTTGTGAAGAACAACTATCAAATACCTCAAGTAATAATGCATATTCATAAAAGAAAAATTTGGAATGGTCATTTAAAGCAGACTCGTATGGAACTTACCCTATGTTAAAATAAACCAATCCCCAAAAAATTACCACATGCCATCATTCACTAAGTGGATGCCAAGCTAACATACAGTTATGCTGGGTTTTTCACAGCACCCAGTATACTTCGGAGTCCTTTTACGTACAAACTTATTTCAACAGTTATAGTTTGCATAAGCTATTATTAAAAGATGTTTGCATTCCCCAACTGCAAACGAAGAGACTATTGAAACTGAAGTCTCAAAGTATACTGGCCAGCTTGAAACAGCACTAAAACACTTACTGGAGAGGCACACAGCTAATTTCACACATACAAAAGAGTATTTAATGTCGAAACATATTTTTCTTTCATATTAAGAAAAATGCATAGCCATGGTGTACAGCACAACCAAAGAATATGGGAATGTGAGAGCTGCTTTCTGAAGGGACTACTGCAAATCTGTCCCCTAGGTTTTCATATTAGTTGGAAATCTTTGATTTCCTTATGAAATCTTACAAGATGCTGATAAAAACTATATCCAACCAAGGAGAACTTGTTGTATCTTCACCAAGTTCCAAGAAAAGATACTGTTAGATACTAATCTAAAATGTCCTAAAAGTTCATCTGAAAACAAATATTCCACGGGCAGGTAGAATTTAATGTGTTTCCAAAACCCTAAACGCCCACTTGCTGCTCAGTGTGAAGGCGGGGAGGTCCCCCAAATGAAACAACTTCAAATGCTGGGGGCGTGTGCTGTTGACATTTTCCTTCTACTTCTTGCTCCCCTCCCCAACCTCTCCTTTTAAGTTTACATTATCCCTGTAAGCAAATTTTATCAATGGGAGGCCAAGGAGGGCTGACTCCCTGGGGCATGTTTGCTTAAGATATGAAGGTCAAACAACCATTGTGCTTAAAAAGTTGTGACCTTTGGGGGCCCATACTTCAGGTCTCTCCTCACCTCCAAGTGACTCATTAAGAAGCAAAAGAAAGAGGAAAATGGAGCGGATCAAAGGCTGGGCTGTCGTTAAGTGAAAATGAAGGCAGATGAAAGGCCTGCCCTCCACTTCAAAGGGCAGCTGAGCTCAGGTGCGCAAACAGCCAGAGGCTGGGCCCCGAGGACAGGCGGCTGTGAGGGACACGAGGTGCCCTGCCGAGGGCCAGATACCTGGGATCGGTTACGCACAGTAGAACCACAACAACGAACACAAATTCAAATGTTTTCCTCCTGCGTGTACAGGGGCGTACGTAACCCCAAAACATCAAGTGACGTACATCAGGTCTGCACTTGAAAAGATGGAAAGTTTTAAATGTAACAAGGTTCAAGGACTGCTGAGGAAGCTGGCACGTCTAAAGCCGTGTACAATTATATTTAAACAGTTTCTCCTTATGCCCCTGAGGTGTGTCCTGAAATAAATCTTAATTCTGAGAGATCTTGGCCGTAGCAGGAAGTCTGGTTTCCCCAGGAGTTTAATGAAGGATCCTTAGTGCGTTGAGGCAAAGGGCCCCCCAGACTTTCTCGAGGACCTCGGGTGGGAGCAGAGCTGGTTTAGAGCCACGATGGGCTGCGGAGGGAAGAGCAGGGACACCAGGTCCATTTCTGGCTCCACCACAGTCCCCCTCAGCTCACCCCATCCGCTCCCTCTACCCACACCAGGCACCTGGGCAGACGAAGCTCCTGTGGGCAGGAAAGGTACATTCTCAGGGGCCCTTAAGTCACTTAATCGAATCTCCTTCCTCAGACAGACTCCCTGGAGTGACTATTAAAACAGGTGACTGTGAACCCCACCACCCAACCCCTTTAACACAGGGAACAGCCTTATCTGTACAGCTGTGGCCATACTGCAGACTTTTCAGGGAATTTACAGCTTCTCCCCTGTAATTTACTGTTAGTAAAAGACTTGCATGTTAGTGCCCAGGAAGCAGAGGAGGGAGCCTGCCACCCACCTCTGACTGAAATGAATAATCAGGAGGATGGGTAACCATTCAGGAGCATTTCCTTGGGGCCAAGAGGTATCCCAACAGCATTATGTACACGAATTTCATTTCATCTTCCTAATTACCTGTGGAGTAGGCGCTATTATTAGTCTTACCTTTCAGAAGAGAAAATGGAAGCAAAAAGTGGCTTGGCAACTTGGCCAAGGTCACAGGCCTTTGGAGAGGCTTAGTGGATCCGAGTGCACTCCAGCTGGGTGTTGAAGGATGAGTAGGAGTTTGCCAGTGGGCACAGGGTGGTGGGAAACAGCATGGCACCCCTGAGCTGCTGGAGCGCACAGGGCCGGTGAAAGCACAGGAGAGGACAAGGCAGAGAAAAGAAAGCCCCACAGACAGTGGTGTAAGGGGGACAGCTTAGACTTGGGTCGTACAAAGGCTTTAGCGCCTCCAAGGCCCCCTCAAATCAATGACTGTGAGTAAAAACTTAGTTTGCTATGCAGGCGGGCGCCAATCAAGTCCGTGAGCCCTCCCTCCGCCCGCTTCCAATCAGACTGCCCCCACAGAAGCGGCCCTGCATGGAAGTTCCGGAGCGGCCAGTTTCACTGGCCACACTCAGGAAAGAGTGTGGACTTCATCCCGCAGGCCACGCGGAGCAAACGGCTAGGCTCGAGCCGGAAAGCAGCACACTCACATGGACACGTGGCCATCTGCACACCTGTCCTCGTCAACTGCTTCCCCTGGAATTCCATCCCCTCCTCTCCTCACCCCCAGCCTCCAAACACCCGACCCTGACAAACACACCACTTATTCTCTGTAAAGAGTATCTTAATTTACAACATGCCTGGCACTGATTTGTTTCTCTATAAGATAGCTGGCAGTGATTATAAAGAAAGCACGATACTTGACTGTCAGCTCCTTGAGAAGAGCTGTGTATCGTGTTCAGCAGGGAAGTCCCTTAGCACCAGACACAAAGCCTAGCTCAGGCACCCACGGCACTAACTACAGGTGCCATCACTGAGGCTCATGATCAAGCTAACGGTACTTCGCAAAGTATTTTCACGTGAGCAAAGGCACACGTAGAACTTTGCCAAGAGTCAAATGAACGGAGTAACAGTAACAAACAATATTCTCCACTTCAAATCTCCAAATGTTACAAGAGCTTTACTGAAATACAATTCACATACCATAAAATTCACCCACTTAAGGTGCCCGATTAGGGTGGGAGGGAGGGAGACGCAAGAGGGAAGAGATGTGGGGACATATGTATACGTATACCTGATTCACTTTGTTATAAAGCAGAAACTAACACACCATTGTAAAGCAATTATACTCCAATAAAGATGTTTAAAAATAAATAAATAAATAAAATAAAGTGCCCGATTCCACGTGTTTTAGTGTATTCATAGGGTCGCACAATAATCACCACAGTCTGAGGGCAGAATACTTCATCCCCCCAGAAAGAAACTCATACCCCTTAGCAGCCACTCCCCACGCTGCCCCCGACCCCGACTCTCTGGCAACCATGCACCTACGTTCTATCTCTATAGATCTGCCTATTCAGGACATATTTCATAGAAACAGAATCACACGTGTAGTCTGGTGTGTCAGACTTCTTTCACTTAGCATAGTGTTTTCAAGGTTCATCCATGATCTATGCCAATACATCCGTTTTTACTGCCAAATCATATTCCATCCTATGACATATACCACATTCTAGTTACCCATTTATCAGGTGATGGGCATTTGGATTGATTCTACTTTTGGGCTGTTATAAATAATGCTGCTATGGATGTTCGTGGACAGATTTTTGTGAGGCTATGTTTTCAGTTCTCTTGGCTATACACCTAGGAATGGAACTGCTGGACCTAACGGCAACTCTGTGTTTTAACATTTTGAGAAAAATGCCACACTGCTTTCCAAAGGGGCTTTTGCAGCATTTTAAATTCCTACCAGTAACACAGGAGGGTTCCAACGTCTCCAGACCCTCACCAACACGTCATTGCCTTTTTTATTTTAGCCATTTTAGTGCGTATGATGTTGTATCTCACTGTAGTCTTGATTTGCAATTTCCTAATGACTAATGACGCTGAGCGTCTTTTCACGTGCCTGTTGGCCATCTGTATGTCTTCCTAAAGTTGAGGTGTCAGAGTTTTTTTATATCTTCTACACACAAGTCCCCTACCAGATATTTGCTTTGTAAAAATGTCCTCTGATCCTGTCTTTTTATTCAAATCTATTTTTCCCCTTATCTATGTCCTTCAGGCATAGGAACGAAAATCTGATCCTTACTCTTACTTCCCTTTAGAAGGTATGCAAATTTTATTACAAACGCTCTCCTAAAAGCCACTATCTTGCCATGCCGTTTCTTGATAGGCCGGCCCATGCAGAATGAGGCCCCATCCATTGCTAAACACCCACTGCATACACCTGGGTAGCAAACTCCTAAATAATAAATAACAGTGATATTCACCATGGACATTCTGGCATTTCAGAAATTCAATCCATCCCCCAAAGCCTTATGTTAATGGTTTAACAAAACAAAGAAATAAAATTTCACACTATTAATAGATTTAAGAACCTACATATGTTTTGCCAACCTATTTCCTTTAAAACCATGCTGACAATAGTCATTAAAAGTGTTCCCATGCTAGCCGTGCTTCTAAATTGTTTTAGCCTTGACATAAGGTCAATGGGAATTAGACTAATGAAGAAACAAAGCAATACTGAAACATTTTAATTTGGGGTCTACTAGACTACACTAACTTCCAGCAAATTAAATGGATGAGCAGTTTGCAACCACTGACATTTGTATTTCACTATTAGTTCTCCAGGCTTCTTGTTCTCCCTGTGCCATTAACCTTGAGGGTCTAGCTCTTTGTCAATCTCACTTCAACCGTGCTTTCCAGGGATTACAGAATCACTAATTCCATAGCACATTGTGGCACAGACCCAGTCAAATCAGAGGGACAGATGTGAGCTCATGTAATTGAGAGGTTTCCATCTGTTGCCTTGAGAACTGAGGCCTGAAAGACTTGCATTTTCTTTCTTATACTCATTCAGGGAGGTTCAGTCTTTGATGATCCAATTAACATAAGCACTCGGTATTTCGGCAAATAACTTAAATGGCTAATGCTCCAACCTCTCAAAGGCGGATGGACATTCACTGAAGATTCTCACATTACACCTATTATGAATCCCAGAGGTGGCTGAAAGCCCAGAGGTGATAAACCGAGATGGAGAAAGGGATGCCAACTCATTCACATCCAAATCCTTGCCTCCACATTCACCCACACGTTATCAGGGTACCCCACTGAGACCACAGAGCGTCTACTGGGACACTGTCAAGGCACCGGGGACTCGCTTGGGAGGAATAAGAGGAAGGATGTATGAAGCAGAAGCAGCAAAGGATCTTATTTTAGCAAAAAGTTTAAAATAGGTGTTGTAGGGACTTCCCTGGTGGCGCAGTGGTTAAGAATCCGCCTGCCGATGCAGGGGACACGGGTTCGCTCCCTGGTCCAGGAAGATCCCACATGCCGCGGAGCAACTAAGCCCATGCACCACAACTACTGAGCCTGCGCTCCAGAGCCCGCGAGCCACAACTACTGAGCCCACGTGCCTCAACTACTGAACCCACAGGCTCTAGGGCCCGTGTGCCACAACTACTGAGCCCACGTGCTGTAACTACTGAAGTCCATGCGCCTAGAGCCCGTGCTCCGCAAAAAGAGAAGCCACCACAGTGAGAAGCCCGCACACCGCAACGAAGAGTAGCCCCCGCTCGCCGCAACCAGAGAAAAGCCCGAGCAACGAAGACCCAACGCAGCCAAAAATAAGAATAGGTGTTGTATACTAAGGAGGAATTACATTCTTTCTCTCGCGGTTTTCTGTAAGATGCTAAATATTTTTCAGGTGAAACTGACTTCATGTGACAAATGTATTCCTGAAAATTTGGGAGTAAATTAACTTTTGGTTAAGTCTGATCATGATCTACACCAAGCTCCTACTTAAAGCAAAAGTGGTTCTCAGTTTACTCCCATCGTCTGTGGGGATTTTCCTTATTGTGTCTCATTCAGCTCCTCCTACTCACCACTCGGTACAATGTTTTTCAATGTGTGGTCCCGGACCACCTATATCAGAATCCCCTGAGATGCTTGTTTAAAATGCATATTCCTAGGCCCGAACCCAGTCCCAGGGGGTCCAGGGACCCTCAAAATCTGTCATTAAGCATGCCCCCCAGACGTTCCCATGCACGCTAGTGGGTATCTTCTCTTGTGCCTCTTCCACTTTCAAAACTGATCAATACTATGATCAACCAATATTCTGATCAAACATTTCCAACTGCCTAAGGGGTGTTTGTACAGTGATGTGGTTGCTGGAAAGGAGAACTGATGACTGAGTATCTCAAGGCTCAAGCATCTGATCAGGAAATGCCCGAAGCATCAGGGGTACAGACAGCAAGACTTAGGCCGTCCTGGTTCCTCCAGCCAACGGTAACAGGTCAAATACCTAAAAACCACCTGTAGGAGACCCTGTTTTCAAACAATGAGGTACTGGTACTTCTCTGCCTAATTATTTTAAATGTTCACCTCTTTAGCGTTCAGAACCTCAGCGAGGGGACCCTCACCGATACCTCAATTTCCCCATAAGCAACATGGGTTCACCATCTGCTGCCCTATATTCCCTGTAATGCATCTACTGCCATAGAGTTCCTACATGTCTTCTACATAATAAAACAACTCATTCCCCCAAAAGCTTTGGATTAGGACCCTGAGATGTTCAATAAAAGCTTTGCAGATGGAGTCCACGGCTACTGATTTGTAAATTTCTCCAAGCCTAGAAAACTGAGAGGGGCAGGGAAGCAGAGGAACTTGTACTCTAACTGCAGACACTAGTCTCAACTGGCTGAGCAGGAGCGTGCCAGCGTGCGCCCAGCTGGCTCCCCAGGATTAACTTAAGGCCATGGCGATCACTCCCGGGCAAGCTGCGGACTGAGTTAAGAACAGGCCCGGGTAAGTGGCGTCAGCAGAGGAGGTCAAAACGCCCTTTGCTAGATCTGCCTTTTAAAACATCTCATTTCAGGCTGGGCATATTCATAAAATAAGAAATAAAATAATTTACAAAGAATCTCATGCTAATTTCTAAAGGTTTCTGTCTCCCAAAATTCAAAAGTGCCAGAGGCTCTTTCTTTTGTCCCAGGTTGCTTTTCCAACGCTGCTTCATGACAGAGGAATGGCGCCTGACCTGTGGCCACACATTTTCTTTCTTTTTTCCCCAGAAGTCATACTTTATTGTACAGCAGAGAAACCACACGAGAGAAATCCTGCAAGTAAAATGAATGTCAGGAAACATCTGTCAGGGTAGGCATCATTTAGACATCCAAAAAGCTCACATGAGTGACAAAGTCCTAACAGTATCCTGAGCATTCAGACATTTTTTTATACCAGTTGGACTCAGAACACTCTAAAGGAGAATAATCACAAAGACTGCAACATTTATGGAAGACTTTAACAAGAGGTGATGTTTCCATGAATGTCAGAGTTACAAAGTACAGAACCTTTTTAGATACTTTAAATACGTGAAAGCTTTTTAACAAAAATTCAAAGAGAATCTGTACCGAGGGAAACACTTATCCTAGAAGTCATCTTGCAGACATCTGATTACAAGGTTGTTGTTTTTCTTTTAAAGAAACCTGCAGGGCTTCCCTGGTGGCGCAGTGGTTGAGAGTCCGCCTGCCGATGCAGGGGACACGGGTTCGTGCCCCAGTCCGGGAAGATCCCACATGCCGTGGAGCGGCTGGGCCCGTGAGCCATGGCCGCTGAGCCTGCGCGTCCGGAGACTGTGCTCCGCAGCAGGAGAGGCCCGCGTACCGCAAAAAAAAAAAACGGGAAAGAAACCTGCAAATGTCTAGATATATGAAGTTTATTACAAAGCACAAATAAATTGAAAAACCAGGTGACATCATTAAACACAGTACGCAGGACTTACGTGTGAGTGTCAGCAGCACATTTCTTGTATCCTATGAGTGCGCCTCCTAGGTAGGACTGCTAGCATTCAGCAGTCTGCCTTGTCTAACCCCACGATAACTGAGAAAAAAACTACAGAACACTTAGTTGATAATCCATTATGGTTCAGGTTGAATGACATTATGGTTCTGAAGTCTTTGAAGTGCCAAAGACCTTCCTTCTACCTACCTACCTACCTATGTATCTGGGTACATATGTATACATATATATTTAACTTTATATATAATAGAAATGTTCTAAATATACACACATATCTATCAATAGACATCCATGTAAAATTAGAGGTCTAACACAGAAACTCCAATTTCACTGCCATACATAAACACACACACACACACACACACACACACACACACAGATGTGTGTATATAAACCACAACTAAAGTGCAAATTACTTGACAGCGAGGAATCTACCAACTTCCTCTAGAGCCATCGGTGCAACGTGTAAGTGAGTGACCCAAACTGAACAGAATAAAGACAAAGGCAGAGACTGTCAGTCTACCTGTGAGCAGAAATTATCACTCAGATACTGAAAATAAAGCATGCTACTGCACCAGGGGGTTACACCATAGGACTGTGACCATGACATTTTGCTGGGGTTCAAGTGCAGATCAGCAAACAAAACGGTTTGCCTTTCTTCTGCTTTTCAGGGCTGAAGAAGACATCATAGTCTGTATAACTGCTCAGCCTCACCTCTATCCAGGAGCTATTACTGCTTCTTTTTTTTTTTTTTTTAACATCTTTATTGGAGTATAATTGCTTTACAATGGTATGTTAGTTTCAGCTTCACAACAAAATGAATCAGTTATATATATACATATATTCCCATATCTCTTCCCGCTTGCGTCTCCCTCCCTCCCACCCTCCCTATCCCACCCCTCCAGGCGGTCACAAAGCACCGAGCTGATCTCCCTGTGCTATGCGGCTGCTTCCCACTAGCTATCTACCTTACGTTTGGTAGTGTATATATGTCCATGCCTCTTTATCGCTTTGTCACCGTTTACCCTTCCCCCTCCCCATAGCCTCAAGTCCATTCTCTAGTAAGTCTGTGTCTTTATTCCTGTTTCACCCCTAGGTTTTTCATGACATTTTTTTTTTTAAATTCCATATATATGTGTTAGCATACGGTATTTGTCTCTCTCCTTCTGACTTACTTCACTCTGTATGACAGACTCTAGGTCTATCCACCTCATTACAAATAGCTCAATTTCGTCTCTTTTTATGGCTGAGTAATATTCCATTGTATATATGTGCCACATCTTCTTTATCCATTCATCCGATGATGGACACTTAGGTTGTTTCCATCTCTGGGCTATTGTAAATAGAGCTGCAATGAACATTTTGGTACATGACTCTTTTTGAATTATGGTTTTCTCAGGGTATATGCCCAGTAGTGGGATTGCTGGGTCATATGGTAGTTCTATTTGTAGCTTTTTAAGGAACCTCCATACTGTTCTCCACAGTGGCTGTATCAATTTACATTCCCACCAACAGTGTAAGAGGGTTCCCTTTTCTCCACACCCTCTCCAGCATTTATTGTTTCTAGATTTTTTGATGATGGCCATTCTGACTGGTGTGAGATGATATCTCATTGTAGTTTTGATTTGCATTTCTCTCATGATTAGTGATGTTGAGCATTCTCTCATGTGTTTGTTGGCCATCTGTATATCTTCTTTGGAGAAATGTCTATTTAGGTCTTCTGCCCATTTTTGGATTGGGTTGTTTGTTTTTTTGTTATTAAGCTGCATGAGCTGCTTATAAATTTTGGAGATCAATCCTTTGTCAGTTGCTTCATTTGCAAATATTTTCTCCCATTCTGAGGGTTGTCTTTTGGTCTTCTTTATGGTTTCCTTTGCTGCGCAAAAGCTTTTAAGTTTCATTAGGTCCCATTTGTTTACTCTTGTTTTTATTTCCATTTCTCTAGGAGGTGGGTCAAAAAGGACCTTGCTGTGATTTATGTCATAGAGTGTTCTGCCTATGTTTTCCTCTAAGAGTTTGATAGTGTCTGGCCTTACATTTAGGTCTTTAATCCATTTTGAGCTTATTTTTGTGTATGGTGTTAGGGAGTGATCTAATTTCATACTTTTACATGTAGCTGTCCAGTTTTCCCAGCACCACTTATTGAATAGGCTGTCCTTTCTCCACTGTACATTTCTGCCTCCTTTGTCAAAGATAAGCTGACCATATGTGCGTGGGTTTATCTCTGGGCTTTCTATCCTGTTCCATTGATCTATCTTTCTGTTTTTGTGCCAGTACCATACCGTCTTGATAACTGTAGCTTTGTAGTATAGTCTGAAGTCTGGGAGCCTGATTCCTCCAGTTCCTTCTTTCGTTCTCAAGATTGCTTTGGCTATTCGGGGTCTTTTGTGTTTCCATACAAATTGTGAAATTTTTTGTTCTAGTTCTGTGAAAAATGCCAGTGGTAGTTTGATAGGGATTGCATTGAATCTATAGATTGCTTTCGGTAGTAGAGTCATTTTCACAATGTTGATTCTTCCAATCCAAGAACATGGTATATCTCTCCATCTATTTGTATCGTCTTTAATTTCTTTCATCAGTGTCTTATAATTTTCTGCATACAGGTCTTTTGTCTCCTTAGGTAGGTTTATTCCTAGATATTTTATTCTTTTTGTTGCAATGGTAAATGGGAGTGTTTTCTTGATTTCACTTTCAGATTTTTCATCATTAGTATATAGGAATGCCAGAGATTTCTGTGCATTAATTTTGTATCCTGCCACTTTACCAAATTCATTGATTAGCTCTAGTAGTTTTCTGGTAGCATCTTTAGGGTTCTCTATGTATAGGATCATGTCATCTGCAAACAGTGACAGCTTTACTTCTTCTTTTCCGATTTGGATTCCTTTTATTTCCTTTTCTTCTCTGATTGCTGTGGCTAAAACTTCCAAAACTATGTTGAATAAGAGTGGTGAGAGTGGGCAACCTTGTCTTGTTCCTGATCTTAGTGGAAATGCTTTCAGTTTTTCGCCATTGAGGATGATGTTTGCTGTGGGCTTGTCATATATGGCCTTTATTATGTTGAGGAAAGTTCCCTCTATGCCTACTTTCTGCAGGGTTTTTATCATAAATGGGTGTTGAATTTTGTCAAAAGCTTTCTCTGCATCTATTGAGATGATCATATGGTTTTTCTCCTTCAGTTTGTTAATATGGTTTATCACATTGATAGATTTGCGTATATTGAAGAATCCTTGCATTCCTGGAATAAACCCCACTTGATCATGGTGTATGATCCTTTTAATGTGCTGTTGGATTCTGTTTGCTAGTATTTTGTTGAGGATTTTTGCATCTATGTTCATCAGTGATATTGGCCTGTAGTTTTCTTTCTTTGTGACATCCTTGTCTGGTTTTGGTATCAAGGTGATGGTGGCCTCGTAGAAGGAGTTTGGGAGTGTTCCTCCCTCTGCTATATTTTGGAAGAGTTTGAGAAGGATAGGTGTTAGCTCTTCTCTAAATGTTTGATAGAATTCGCCTGTGAAGCCATCTGGTCCTGGGCTTTTCTTTGTTGGAAGATTTTTAATCACAGTTTCAATTTCAGTGCTTGTGATTGGTCTGTTCATATTTTCTATTTCTTCCTGATTCAGTCTTGGCAGGTTGTGCATTTCTAAGAATTTGTCCATTTCTTCCAGATTGTCCATTTTATTGGCATAGAGTTGCTTGTAGTAATCTCTCATGATCTCTTTTATTTCTGCAGTGTCAGTTGTTACCTCTCCTTTTTCATTTCTAATTCTATTGATTTGAGTCTTCTCCCTTTTTTTCTTGATGAGTCTGGCTAGTGGTTTATCTATTTTGTTTATCTTCTCAAAGAACCAGCTTTTAGTTTTATTGATCTTTGCTATTGTTTCCTTCATTTCTTTTTCATTTATTTCTGATCTGATTTTTATGATTTCTTTCCTTCTGCTAGCTTTGGGGGTTTTTTGTTCTTCTTTCTCTAATTGCTTGAGGTGCA
Organism: Aethalodelphis obliquidens; assembly: GCF_003676395.1. Lineage (NCBI taxonomy): Eukaryota > Metazoa > Chordata > Mammalia > Artiodactyla > Delphinidae > Aethalodelphis > Aethalodelphis obliquidens. Next base: position 3,318,572 of record NW_020838030.1, on the reverse strand, counting down.
AGGTTAGGTTGTTTATTTGAGATGTTTCCTGCTTCTTAAGGTGGGCTTGTATTGCTATAAACTTCCCCCTTAGAACTGCTTTTGCTGCATCCCACAGGTTTTGGGTTGTTGTGTCTCCACTGTCATTTGTTTCTAGGTATTTTTTGATTTCCTCTTTGATTTCTTCAGTGATCACTTCATTATTAAGTAGTGTATTGTTTAGCCTCCATGTGTTTGTATTTTTTACAGATCTTTTCCTGTAATTGATATCTAGTCTCATGGCGTTGTGGTCAGAAAAGATACTTGATACAATTTCAATTTTCTTAAATTTACCAAGCCTTGATTTGTGACCCAAGATATGATCTATCCTGGAGAATGTTCCATGAGCACTTGAGAAAAATGTGTATTCTGTTGTTTTTGGATGGAATGTCCTATAAATATCAATTAACTCCATCTCGTATAACTGCTCAGCCTCACCTCTATCCAGGAGCTATTACTGCTTCTTAACAAACATTAACTTTTGGATAAATAAAATGGGACCCATCCATACAAGGGACTATTATTCAGCCATAGAAAAGAATGAAGCAGTGACACCTGCTACAGCGTGAGTGAGCCTTTCATTACGCTAAGTGCAAGGAGCCAGTCACAAAAACCCATATATGATATGATTCCATTCACATGAAACATTCAGAACATGCAGCTCTATAGAGACAGAAAGTAAACCAGTGGTTACCAGGGCCCGGGAGGAAGAGAAGGAATGAAGAGGGACTGCCAGTGGGAACAAGATTTCTTTTGACACTGATGAAAATGTTCTAATCTTAGATCGGGGCGATGGTTACACAATTCTGCAAATATACAGAAAACCACTGAACTGTACGTTTTAAACGGGAGAATTTTATGATATGCAAATTATATCTCAGTAAAGCTGTTAAAAAAACACTAGATTAAAAAAACAACTATCATCTTTTAAAAGCTATAGCAGAAACAGAGCCAACATGGAGGACAGTAAATATGGTGAATCCTTATCTTTCCAAGATTCTCAAGATAAACCCTGCGCATTAGAAGAATTAGTCCATCAACCCTCACGGCTACGATGTAACCAAGTGAGATGAATCAAACACAGAAGGGAAAGTTTCTAAACCCAAAGAAATAAACTGTGCAAAACACACACACACACACACACACACACACACACACACACACACCACAAAATCAAAACAACATGAGTCCCTGTATGGGTATGTACGTGTCCCAGTGTCACTCATGTCACCGGAGTTTCTCTCGCTCTCCTCTTGTTACTTAAAAGATAAGCCCTGGGAAGGGCAGGAACTTGATTTTTTTTTTTTTTCCTCATGACACATAAGACCTAGCACAGCTGAAGATTTCAAAACCTTTAAAGGCAGCAATAAGTATTTTAAGGTGCACCAACTATTCCCTGAACTGCACTCTGGACACCATTGTGGTCACTATAAGCTGTGATTATCCCCCATCAGCGATGGGAATGGGGGAGTCATTCTACAGAAAATCCCTCTCAGGCAAACTAGGCAGCATTCAAATCTTCCATAAAGTGAGCTGAAGAACACGTTGCTAGAACTTCACAAACATACAAATGAGTGAGCAAAGCTGAACAGTACACAGATGAAGCCAGAGATTGTCAGTCTACCTCGCATAACAGCCAAATTATCTCAGCCCTCTAAAATAAGGGCTCTGTGATCTCAAATCACCACGCACTCACTTAGTGCCGGCCACGTCACAGCAAGACGTGCTACTTACTAGCAGCAGGATACACAAAAGATAGTAGACTCCTTGCCTTGCGTATGTGTACACGCACGCACACACACACACACACACACACACCCCAATAAAACTGAATTTTAAAAATTATTGGTGAGCATGCAAGTGAGTGTTGTCATTTCCAAGGCAGTCATTCTGGAATGACTTGAACCTACTTATTCCAAAGAAAACTGTCACTGATTAAAATATATTTTCAAACTCCACTTGTGGAACTGGCTTTAGAATGACATAGGAAAAAGCAGCTCATCATTTTATAGGCACACTTACATAGAACTGAGCCTGGCAGAGAATGAGCCCTCTACAAATATCTAATATATATATTTAATTACTGGTAACTGTTTAAAATATTCAAAAGACTGTATTTCGGACCATGAAGGCAACTTCTAAATCACCGGCAGTGTTCTTGGAATGAGATCATCACAGGGTTAAGTGTGTAATTTTCCAGGGTAACTATTTTGAAGACAAGCTTCAGCACCTTACCTATTTAGATGGAAGCTGTTACATTTGTTTGCTTTCAATGTCACGCTGTATTTACATTAAAGATAACAAAATACAAGGTGCTCTAACTGCTAAATGAGTATTACAGACTGTAAACTCTACAGAAACTCAAAAGAAAAGGATATAAACATCATCAGACAACAATCAGAAAGACAACAAGGCATCTTGCCAGGAATTGAGAATTCAACAGGTTACAGTACTATTCCTGCCTATAAAAAGTTTCAGGTAAAGTTTTATAAACGGAGGTTGAAGGATCTATAGAATTCATGTTGCTGGAAAGGAGCGTGGAGGGCATTCGAAAGTGGGGGGGGGGGGGGGGCGAGTCACAGATTAGAAGAACCTAAAGAGGGAATGGGAGGTAAACCAGGACATAAATCAAACTGGAGCTGAGAGACCTTAATCCCTGAGCTTTCTTTTAACAGGCCAGTGGGTGGATGAATCATTACCCAACATGAACTAAAGCAAAGCAACACTATACTACGGGAAAGTGTTCCCCAAAAAAGAAGCCTCTGTGCCACGCTGGTGTTTGTTCACATCTCTCACTCTGGCTGCCTCCTGGTTTCCACGGCCTTGGATTTACCCACTTGGAAAAACAACCCCTCCTTTGAACAATACCAAAATCACTACCTCTGCCCTGCAATTAGACAACAAACATACATATTCCAGCCTCTAACTGAGGCCGTCAACTCATCCAAAGCAGAGACTATGTAGTTTGGCACATCGTACCAATCAGCAGTGTCCTAGCAGGTATTCCAATAAGTAACGGATTATAAGTTAACAGTGAAAAATACCTGGATATTGTCCAATGATAAACCCCCAGCAGGGCTAAAATTTAAGACTGGTGACACCCCGTACTGGTGAGGACACAGAGTTCCTGGAGCCCTTAGGTGCTGCTGGTGGGAGCGTCAGATGGTACAACCACTTTGGAAAACAGTTGAGCAGTTTCTAAAAAAAGTTCAGCTTACCCAATGACCCAGCAATTCCACCATGAGTATTTATCCAAGAGAAAGGAGCACATATGTCCACAAAAAGGCTTGTATAAAAATGTTCGGAGGCTGCACCACAAAGTGAACAGACCGAATACCACTGACCTGTACCCTAAAAACGGCTAAAATAACAAATTTTACGGTATACCTTTGCCACAGTGAAACAACTGTTTAGAGCATCTTTATTCATAATGCTTAAAACCTGGAAACAAGACAAATGTCCATCAACCTGAGAACAGAGAAGCAAATTGTGATATACTCGTGTGACAGACTACAGCAGGGCAATCCAAAAGAACAAACTACTGATCTGGGCAACAACGTGGACCAATCTCAGAAATATTACGCCGAGCACAAGAAGTTGGAATCAAATGATTCTACTGACGTGCAGCCCAAGAGCAGGCAACACTAATTTATGACCACTGAGTCGAAGCAGTGGTAACATTACCTCTGGGGGACGGGTACCGCCTAGCGAGGGGGCATGAAGGAACTTCCTGTGGTGATGAAAATGCGCCATGTCTTGATCTGGGTAGTGGTTACAAAAAGTAAAAACAGAGGGGGAAAATTCTTGAACCCATGCCCTTAAGATTTCACCATAATTAATTATGCTTCAATGCAAACGAAAGAAAAAAAGGAAACCAAACAGGTGGGACACTCCAGTCCATTATCCACATGAAGTCCAAGACTGACTTTTTGTCTAGCCCTCGGCAAACACTCTGTTATCACAAAATAAGAGCTCCCAATAAAAATTCCTTTGGGTTACTGGAGGCTCTATCCCAGACAGGGCAATATCTTTTAAGGTCTGACTAGAGTACTTTAAAAAGAACATACAACTAATCCATTGATTTCCTGGGCTTTTTTTTTTTTTAATTCACTGAATTTGTAAATTCTAAATATATATTTTATTCCTATTAGGACCCAAATGAACCATTTGACTATCTTGGGTTTTTTTAAGTTGAGAAGACTGCAATAAACACTAGTTCCCAATATAACAGACAGGTAGGATGAAGCAAGGCAGTCTGACTCTGATCACAATGAATAAACCAAGTAGGAGAGTCCACACTTCTAAGATTCCAAAGGAAACTTTTTTCAAGTTTCCTCAACATACGTTTAAGTCCTTCACAAGACAATAAGGGAAATCATCCACCCAAAGCTTGGGAATGCTAGTCACTTTTTGAGCGTGGATAAAACTACTGTAAACAGTAAGTCAGCTACGAGACAGCAACCTGTAATAAGAACGCTTTTCATAACCTGTAATTACCTTGTTTCTTTATTTACATCTTCATTGTGTGCCTCCCATCTTCGCTGTTATGCTCCAAAAACCCAGGGATCCTGCTGTCTATTTTGTTGACATCTACATCCCCAGCACATACAACAGTGCCTGGCACGTAACAGGTATTAAATATTCTCCCGTAAGTGATCAGTTCACTTCATAGACTAAAGGCAAGTGATTAGAAAACAAGATGAGGGGCTTCCCTGGTGGCGCAGTGGTTAAGAACCCGCCTGCCAATGCAGGGGACACGGGTTCGAGCCCTGGTCCGGGAAGATCCCACATGCCGCGGAGCAACTAAGCCCGTGCGCCACAACTACTGAGCCCACACGTCACAACTACTGAGCCCACGCGCCACAACTACGGAAGCCCACGCACCTAGAGCCCATGCTCCACAACAAGAGAAGCCACTGCAATGAGAAGCCCGCGCACCGCAACGAAGAGTAGCCCCCGCTCGTTGCAACTAGAGAAAGCCTGTGCACAGCAACGGAGACCCAACACAGCCAAAAACAAACAAACAAATAAATAAATAAATATAAAAATAAAATGATGAGATCGATGTGTCTCCCCAGTGGGCTGTGCCCCTTCTATTTAAAACAAAAAAACAAAAAACAAAAAGACAGATGAGGAGGGGCAGTTATTTCTAAGCAACCAGCCCACTTCAAAATGTTTCTCTACAGACACTGAGCCTTAAAGAGTGCCCCCCCAACCTTCATATGCCTCCTTTTCCTGGCTCTCTGTCCCCCCTCTAAGAACATTCTAAGAATTAACAAACTCCCTTGTGTTCTCAACTAACTGAGCATCCCTGGGCTAGTCACACAATTCCAATGTCTCTTTATCTTTAATGAAAAGACAGTGGAGTGGATTCACTCATAAGCAGACACCACGGTGCTTGATGCTACGAACAAAGAGACCAAAGACAAAGGCCTGGTCCTCCCAGAGCTTACAGCAAGGCAGACAGGTGAGTACAAATGCTCTGACAGAAGCACACGTGGCACGCCACGCAAACGCAACACCTAACCCTGCCAAGAAGGTCGGGGTGAAGAGGGTCACTTTCCAGAAGAAGCCTCTGCCCTTGAGGGAGAGGCTAACAGGCGTCATGAGAAAGAAGAGGTGGAATTTCAGGAAGAGGCCACGGCTCACTGGAAGGAAGGAGTCGGGTGTGTGTAGACCACAGGTGCAGGTGAAGGAGCGATGGGAGACATGACGTGGGTGACAGAGTAGTGGAGGATGAGGCTGGAGGGGTACATGAGGAATGACACTCCCGTGATGTTACAGACCAAGGCCCAGAGGGAACGTGATGAGAGGTGGGGTCAGTGATGCGGTTATTTTAGTGATAATGAAGAAAACCCATGGAGACCTGACTAAGAGAAGAGTTCCTAGGACCTTTTCAACTTCTTATGCTAGTCTTTGTTCCTAGGTGACCATTCTTATTCTCTATCCCAAATTACCATCTCCGGCAGTGGCCACTTCTCTGAGCTCTAAACCTATATGCTCAACTTTCTAATACTTATCTCTCCTTTGAAATTTCAAAGATCCTTCAAACTCAACACACCCAAAACTAAACTCATGAAACTCACAATCTCACCACAGAACCCAGTCTTCCCCGTGCTTCCCGTCTCTGCAAACGGCAGCACCCGTCCCTCCACGTGGACAAGCCGGAAGCTGAGGAAGCAGCCACTATCCTCCCCGTCATCTGCCTCTTCCCCTGCTCCCATCCAGAACCACGCCCTTCAGTCTTCTCTCCAAACATCTCTAAAATCTACCCCCTTCTCCAACTCCACGACCACCGCTGTGACTGGGGTTGCCACCACCTCTTGCCCAAAGCATCGCACAGTCACGTCCCCTCCTATTTCTCCTATTTCCTTCCAATCTATTCTCAAGCTCAGAACAAATGTTTATCAGCCTGCCTCCCTCTCATGTACCCTCCTACCCACCCCCAGGAGCACATAAAGCCCCTGCCGATGCTGTGCACAGCACCTCGTTCACGATGGAGTGGGGACCCCATAAGTCTCTGAGCCAAGGGATGTAAGAACTTTAAGAATTTGGAACAACCAAGGACTAACAAGTGTCCACTGAACGTGCCACGAGGGTAACATTTAGTGACCTTGTCCAAAAAAGTTTCAACGGAGTCGTGGGAACAGAAATCAGATGACGGTGGAATGAGGAGCGAATGGACAGACGCTAAACAGAGAACACTGACCTTCTTCCGATAACCTGGATGGCAAGGAAAAGAGATCTAATAGGTAAAAAGGGAATACAAGGTTTAGGGATGGGTTAGTTTTTGTTTTAAAGTTGGGAGAGACTTGTGCGTAAGCACATGATGAAGGGAAAGACCCAAGAAGAGGAAGAAAGGAAATCAGAAAAGAAACCAATCACTGATAAGTCCCTGAGGCCAGAGGGTAGGGACCTGTGAGCATAAATAGAAGAACCAGCCTTTCACTGGGCCTAGGGGAAAGGAAAGAAGGATGGAGTCAGATTCTGAACAGCCTGCAGGCAGGAAAGCCAAGGAGATGCGGTGGTTCCACTATTTTCTCCTTAAATGGTGTATAAGGATTCTTCCCACTCTACAAGAAGGCTCTCTCTCATTCTCTCTCTCTGTCGAACAAAATATAAAACCATGTATGGTATACACATGTGTGTATGTATTTTATATATTTATATAGAGAGAATATGTAAAAATATATTTATATATATATCACTTTATTTATATATATATATATATATAACGTGTTATATTTATTATTGGACGCTAAGAGCAATATTTGATGTCTGCTGTTAGTCCTGGACTTCTACTTCATTCTACCGCTTCCCTCCCTTTACTGAAATAAAGCCTCTAACAGAAAAAGGGCTCCATCATCATCTCCAGAAATCGGTGGTAATTGTTCCCAATGGGGAATTCAGTGCGTCAGTGTTACAAAACTTTACATAGGTTTCACCCCGAGAATGACTACTATTTTCCATCCCTTTTACCCTCCACGCCATAGAACTTCTAGCCTGGTACTATAGCTGCTATTACATATTTCTTTAAAAAGCTACCCAAATCACTCTCCTGGGTGATTTTAAGCACTGGCAAAGAGGTCAGAGCTTTTCAGCAGGGAAATAAAACACGGTTCTCTGTGGGGTCAGCCAATAGGTTTATCAGTTGCTCATCAAAAAAAACAATAGTTTAAAAGGACACGCATAGTAAGAAAGGGAGAAAGTGGGTACAGGAGAAAGCTGCCGACAACGAAATAAAATTTTAAATTAATCCCTTGTCACTTTAATAGGGCTGCCACGTCATGGAAGGTGTGTTTGTTTTCAAAGTTTTCAAAGGGGGGGAAACATGCAGAAATGTGCACTCATCACTCCCTCGACTGTGAACAGGGAAACAGCACAGGCTCTGTCCAGCGTAAGGTGAGGGAGTGTGAACACTGTGCTACACTGCTCGGCAGAAAGCGTCTGCCTCAAACCCTTCAATTCTGGAATTCACTCCATTAAAATCTAATCATTAGCCAAGAAGGATTAACAGGCAACTCTTTTCATGCGAAACAGATATAAAATAAACACCAAGAGGGATACATACAGAGGGTCCTTCTTCATTCATTATTTTAGGTGGTGCATGAGGCCGCCTATTGTTTCAGCTCTTTGTTGCTCTCCAGCAGCCATCTCTATACAATGCAGAGTATTGTTTGAGTACTGGAACAAACAATTTAAGCTTTTTCTGTATATCTGAAAGTCCCTGCATTACCATCCAAGGAAACCTGGCGCTGCGACAAAGCTGACTTGTAACACGTCTCAGCCTTCAAGCAAATTGCTCCTTAATGCACAACTAAAGTTTCTGTTCAGACCCTAATTAACCTATGTATCTCCAGAAGTGTCCCCCCACCCTCCCCCAGTCCTGCGCTCTCCAAAACTGGGCAGAATTTTTGTTTTGAATTTTATTTTATTTATTTTTTTATACAGCAGGTTGTTATTAGTTATCCATTTTATACACATCAGTGTATACATGTCAATCCCAATCTCCCAATTCATCCCACCCCCCTCACCCCCCCCCCCCACCGCCACTTTCCCCCCTTGGTGTCCATACGTTTGTTCTCTACATCTGTGCTGGGCAGAATTTTTCTAACACACCATTTTCCATTACACATGGATGCTGGTGGGCTTTAACAGTGGTGACGACTGTGACCAAAATACTGATTGAAAACAAAGTTCAGACCAAAGCAACACCACGTCTGTTAACAGGGCAGCAGCAGGTGAGTGAAAAGGGAGGCTGGGACATCCGCGAAAGTTCCAGGGTGAAGCCGCCCCCCACCCGAGAAGCAGGCTTCATATGGAGAAGACAACCTCTTAGGACATGGCCACTACTTTAAAAGATCTCATAAACAAGACACAGAGAAGACTTACAGGATAATTCCAATCAAATAGGGCTAAAAAAACCCACAAAAAAACAAAAAAAAACCCACCAGACAAAATTAAGCTAATTTGTCTAGAATGGCACACATAGGTAGTAAACGTATAAAGAAAAGCAAGTTACAACTGCGACGCCCTCTTGGGGTCGGGAGGAATTCTGACTGGGAGAGAACACTTGAAGGAGGCGGTTGAATACTTCTTCACCTGATGATGATTACGAGGTTGATTGTTTTTAAACTATAAATTACACATATGTTTTATGTACTTTTATGTCTATATATGTTCCATAACAAAAAATGTTAAGAGACCGAGACACACAGAGGGAGACAGACAGACACAGACAGAGAAAGATCAACCCAAGACCTAACACATTCCTTAGCAGAGCAGAGGCATTCCATACATGTTTAAGAGAATGGATACTGGGTTACAAAAGCACAGCACTGAGTCTTCTCCAATCACTTACTAAATATTTTTCAGTTCGTTATGTTTACAGACTTCTTTGCAAACAGATGGGTGAAATGTTAAGAGTTCAGAAAAGATCATACAAATAGCCACAAATTAAAGACAACTTTCAGAAGAGATTTTCTATTTTATTTAGCATAAATAAACATTCTTTCAACTAGAAGTGATTCACATTGTTAGGATTAAAACATATCCTGTATACAATACACTGAAATTAAAACAATCTACAGAATTCTAAGAAAGAAAATGCAGAAAAGGCAAGATAAGAAAGCAAACGGATGGCAATAATCCCTCAGAACTTAGCAGAACATGTAACATTCAGGGAGGCAGAGAGAAAGTAAGCAAAAGAGAGAAAATCAAAATTTCAGACTCTGCTTTTAAAATAAAGTGGTTGAAGTTTTGGGGGGGCTGGGGTGGGGGGAGCGGCTGATATATGAATTCATTAAAAAATAAAAGGGAGAGGGACTATTTTGTAAGACAAACTGACGTTGCTGAGGAAGGCTTGAGCTCAGCTCCAAGGAGCCCAGTATATACATAGACACCACTAAATATAAACAGTCACGGAATAAACGTGCAGATACAGAGAGATAAAACAGATACAGTCAGAAACAATCCCTGGTACGACTGATTTTATATCTTTGTGTACATGCAGAAGTGCTAAATCTGGATCTAATTTCTTCACGACAAAACCCAGTTTTCTGCAACATCCTCACAATAAAGCAGAACCGAACTATTAAGGAGAGGTATCGAATCTTCTCACACGCAGAGGGGGCATTTCTTCATATCTTACAGTGTGTTTTTAAAATGATCTTCCTTCACAGCGAACGAATCCAAACACCCTAGGAACTGAAGGCCCTGAGGACGAGAGTGAAGTAAGGCGGAAGGAAGGAAGAGAAATCCGCCTTCCAAAACAAAGCTGGTGTAGGTTCCAAGAAACAGCCAAGTAAAATAATCCTTCCAGAAAAGGGTAGAGAAACAAGGGAGGGGAGCCGGAAGGAAGGAGGGGATAATCACACGTTCCCTCCCAAACTGTAGATAGAAGGAATACATACTGGCCAGGTCCTCACGGGAGAGCTCTTGGGCTCACCTGAGTTTGTTTTATTAACCAAGCTCCTCCCAACCTCTCCTCCTCTCCCCCCTCCCGCCTCTCTCTCCAGCTCTCCTTCCCCCCCTCCCCCTTCACTCCCGACCCTCTCCTACAAATTAAAAGCTACAGTAAAATGAATTTCCACAGCAAAACAGCTGCAGACACTTTACCTCACCCCTGGGTGACGAGCTGGTCACTTGATGTTCGGGGCGGGGGACAGAATACAGCCAGTACAAAGCAGCTCTGCTCTGTGCCCTTTTCAACTCACTAGTACCGGACACTCCTAAGTTTCCTGATGCCTCTGAGCTCATTCGACAAAGAACAATGAAACCAGGACTCCATTAAACTGCTGCTGGTTAAACTGGCAGAAAACAAAAGAAATCCGTCAGCAGGGCATGGGCCTCGCTCACATCCCTAGTGGGGTCTCACTCGACTCAACCACCCTCCTTGTGTACATTTTCCTTTCAATTCCAGAAAATTCATTTATATGTAGCCTGTGATGAAACAAATGATAATTAAGTTCTGAAACAATGAACAGCTCTAAAAGTCCAGGAACTTGTAATGCTCTTCTCTTAAACTTTCAGAAGATCTGAAGATACAATCTATTCTTCCTTTCTCCCAATATAAATCACACCATTAAATTAAAAGGGAAGAATTCTTCTACCAAATTACACCTTAATGGCTCTTAACCCATAATTAAAGTATCACTAACAGCAGCTTAAAGCCACGGCCAACCAGGAGTACATTTATTAGGACCTAAGTTTTCAGCACTAAGTAATTATGTAAATAGAACTATCAGCCATCTTGAGAAAAGTCCATGGTCGAACCAGCTCCCTGGTCCCTTGAGGAAACTCTCTGTGACTGGCATCTACACAGGGCCTCCTCCCCTGCAGTCAGAGCAAAGTTAGCAAAGCTACGTGCCAAAGGAGCGAGGAAAGCGAATTCCGAGGACTCTCCTCGCCTAGAGCCCTGATTACCGTCTTCCCTGATTATCACAAGAGTTTGGGAACCTAGACCAACAACTGGTTTCAGAGCAAAGAAGAATCCACGTCAGACTCAGCTGTGCATCGTGATCCAAGATGCTGTCCCTGTGCTGCGGGCTGTGAAGGTCCCTGGGACAGAGCATGGCCCCTAACATCAAGGAGGTGATGATTAATTAAGGAGGCAAGACATCAAATAATTTTGGAGAGGTGGTGCGGTATAGAAGAATCACAGACTAACTGAAACCACTTTGCTCCTCAATTCAGTTCTGTCACAAACTTTCTGAATAAACTCGGACAGACAAGTTACCTCTCTAGGTCTCAGTTTTCTTGGCAAAAACAAGGCAAATGTATTAGCTATATCTAAGGCCCTGGATAGCTCTGCAATAATTAGATAATTAGAGAACATGAGACAGTATAAAATTAAGTGCTAAATTATACAGCAGCGACCACAGCTGCCGACAGAGAGATTTCATTGATTTCTGAGTCCACCACTTCCTGAGAGCCACACCAGGCACTGTGCCAGGACTCAGGGATACAGTGACCAAGACAAAGCCCCGCCTTCATGAGGCTTTCGGTCTATTAGTGGCGCATTCTCAGGAGTTCAGAGGGGAAAAAAATGAAGGCTCCTTTTCAAGGAGATAGAGGCGAAACTGGGATTCAAGCGGGTATAATTTGAACATACAGTAGGAAGGGTGGTGACTGATGAACTGGCTAGCTGTTGAGAATCTCAGTAATAAACCAGAGACTTTTGAAAAGACACATTAAGACCCAAGCAGAGTTCTGCTAACTGGCTTATCACCAATGAAGGTAGTTAGTTTCCATAAGTTAGCCAAACGCAGATTCTTCCTGCCCTTTGCCAATCATCTTCTCCTATCCCAACAGGTCCCCAGCCCATATCTATTTGTGGTTCATTTTTTTTCCTTAATTCTCCTTTCAATTATGTTTGTGGATTTCTATGGTGAAAGTCAGGAGAAGACACCCAGCAGAGAGTCCATATCTAAGCCATCTGGAGTCTACCCTAAATGTGGGGTTTTAGGAAGACCTTGCAGGCTATGAGAGAATTGGCTAAAAAAGACCTATTTGTGTATAAGTTCCTAGAGAGGCTGAGGAAAGATGGTGCAGACACATGGTTTATTTTGTGGAGTAGAGCTCTAATACAAATAAGGAAAACAGTACAACTAACCTAGAGAATAATTAACCATCAACATCTTACCTTCTTAAGACTAAAAATTCAGAAAACTATTTTGTCCCTTATTTTTAAGAGACGTGAAACATGCCTGGGCCCTAAGTGAAATCAAACACTGCCCACCAACTGTACATTCCGTTTTGCAAATAACTTCCCTGGAATGCTGGTGAGCTGATAGATTTAATACGAATACTCTCAAAGTGCTGGACTTAAAAGGAACAATAACTATTCCAACTTTTCTTACCCCCCCCCCAAAAATCCCATCTAAGATTTATGCCCATCTTCTAAACACCCTTTTGAGTTCAGAGCAGATGTGTGCAATGTTTACACTGAGAAAACCACTAGGACATAAACAGCCCACTATAAACACCACTCAGATTTTGCTGTGCTTTTCTTCATTTCCTGTGTATTTATTTTGGTGTTAAAATAATGTTAACTTTCATAATAAGGAAAATAGCAGCAGATGTTTAAACCAAACAGACTACAGCACATCATCCCACACATCTACTCAACTTTCAGAATCAAAGTTTCTTCCTCCCAATTAAGGAGGAAGCCTAGAAGACCACTCTCGTGTATGGTACCTACTAAACAACAGATCAACCTGGACAAGCTTTCCGTAAGCTTTTCCTCACCACCTGCAGACACAAAAAATTAACGTGGTATCAATTTCCTAATAATCCCTATATTCCTCTCTCAGGCTGATTATTATGCTTTGTTTTATTCTGAAAATATCTTATTACTCAATGACAAAGACAATCCAACAGAAAGTGCCTTAGAAGTTTTCAGTTTCTTGTTCACTGAAAAAAAATTCTTTTAAACTAACTGCAATGTTAATTTCACAGGAAACACGCCTGGTGACCTGTTGCTTAGACCACTCTAAAACGGACTTGAGGACACAGGGGGGGGCGGGAAGGGGAAGCTGGGACGAAGTGAGAGAGTAGCATTGACATACATACACTACCAAATGTAAAATAGATAGCTAGTGGGAAACAGCTGCACAGCACAGGGAGATCAGCTCAGTGCTTTATGACACTTAGGGAATAGGGAGGGTGGAGGGAGGCTCCAGAGGCAGGGGATACAGGAGTATATGGATACGTATAGCTGATTCACTTTGTTGTACAGCAGAAACTAACACAACATTGCAAAGCAATTATACTCCAATAAAGATGTAAAAAAAAAAAAGTCTGCCTTTTAAATGAGTGACTTTAGAAACAGGATGATACCTTAAGCAGCAGATTCAAAGAAAGCAATTCACCAAAATTCGCATTCCTGGAACAAGTAGGATTAAAAAAAAAAAAAAAAAAAGACTACTTTAAATATGAGATTCTCATCCACAAAGTTAAATAAAACCAAGAATGAGATTTTTTCCTTGAAGGGGAAAGGGTAAGTTTTTGACTGCTTGGGCAACAGGGCTAAAGTTTCTACACGAAAAATACAAGTGGATCGGCTCACCCTCCCAAGTTTCTTCCATGTTTTCTCTTTCTAGAGCAACGTTCAGTTCACTATAGGCAGAGACATGGAAACTTCTCCTGCTGAATCAGAAGGGAGAAGTCTCCTTGATTTGTATGTGGTTAAACGAAAAACACTTCCCCTGCCAAGCTGAATTCCCCCGGAGATGTGTCTCCGGCTACTCAGACTCAGACCATTACCACTTTTTCAAATCGCACGTAGATAATGTTGGATTAAGAAATTCCCTTTTCTCTTCTTACTACTAATAGAGACAGCTTGAAATACTACAGGGCAGTGGGGAAATACCTCATGGTTTAGTAGGAGGTAATAAGTGATAAGATTTCCGAGTTGTTTTTTTGTTTTTGTTTTTTAATTTAGCTTTCTGGTTGGTGGGTTGTGCAATCACTTCCACAAGGGACAGGAGTGTGGAGGGAACATCCTTCAATGTCAGAACTCTCCCAGAGCTGTACAGGAAACGGGAAATCAGACAAAGGGCCAGTCTGTGCTCTGTGACATGGGTGCCCTTCCAGGCCCCCAAACTGAATAGAAAAATTCTTCATTGTTTGGGACAATCGCTCTTGAACACAAAAACGCACTGTAACTTTCTGTTCCCCTCTACGTGAAAATCCAAAGTTCTTGCTGGCTGTTGGACTACAACAGGAATACTGTATGTAGATAGTGTAAGTATGAAAGCAAAAAAAAAAAAAAAGAGAGAGAGAGAGAGAAAACCTGGCATGTTTAACTTTTTACTTGGGTCCAGAAGTTCCTCCTCTAAAGAAAACACCAACAGAAATCAAAAAAGAAATAACAATTAAAGAGTTTAAAATGTGAGGAGTTAGTATGTTGCAAGCATAAAGCAAACTTTTAACAATGTATATGTCCCCACCTCCCCGCCCCTGCCCCGCCCCCACCTCCACTGTAACCCCTGAAGGCTAAGATACAAACAACAAACTTTGTCCTGAAAACAGTACCTAAGAACCGCTTGCCTTTCAAAGCACCCTAAAGTCTCAAGAAAGAGAACAAAATGCACAGAAGGCAATGAGAACCGGAAAGGAGGAGTGGCCTTGACCCAAGCAATAGGGTAGCAGTTTCTAGAAGGGAACATCTACCTTCATAGCACAGAATCCCGATGTTGTTGTTCATCTTGTCCAAGTACTGGTAGTTCAACAGGTCCATCTTCATAAATAGCATTTATTGGGCTAGCACAGAAAACCAGCTCTTTGCTTTCGCCCCGAAAAAGTACGTTTCCAAAATCAACCAGTGCTGAGCAGCTCCTGGCTCTTCTCTTAAACTTCACAAAGACGGAGGCCCGGCCTCGGATCAAAACAAAGTAAAAGTGGAAAAAAAAAAAAAAAAGACGCACACAAAATCGAACTTGCAGAAAACCCTTCAAGGGTTCGTGGGCAGACGGTATACGTCCTGGATCCTCAATGGAACATTTAAAAATCGTTTCAGAAGTCTTTACGGGTCTTTCTTCGACGTAAGAAAGGAGCAAGGAAGGAAAACCCGAAGCCCATTTCCTAGGACAAAGCCGCGCTCGCGCCGCTCACAGCCCGCTGCGAGTTCACTGCGCTGACACGCCGACTATGCCTGGAATGACTCGTATGTGGACGAGCTTCCTCTTCCCAGCGGGAGGGAGCGCGGAGCATGCTCACTGAATCCCCGGGGCTCTTCACATGTCAGGGATGTTTTCTGCACAAGATCAGGCTCTAAATGTACTAAGTGTTTGAAAGAAAGAGAAGGAGGAGGTGGAGAGTCTGCAGGAGGGGCCGGGGCAGAGCTGCTCTTGACAGGAAGCAGCCCTGCCGCTGCAAAACCGGAGGAGGGAAGAGAAAACCCAGGAAGTCGCTTTTTCAGGAGCTGAGTACAAAGTCAAAAATCCATCATGGAAGCAAACTTCCATGGAATTTAACTCTGGTGTTGCTTCACTTTTGGGTTTCAGAAACCCAAAGTGCTTTGCTGTGGTACATATACCACATATTTCTTTTCTTTCCTTCCTTCTCTTTTAAAAGTCGTTTTACAAGGTCCATTTACACTTTAACTGTATATTTAAAATTTCAATGTCATGTTACATATAACTTCTCTCATAATTCTCATAACAACTCACATAAACACGTCAGGGATGGTATCACCTTTTTACAGCAGCGGAAACTGGGGCTCAGAGGGATTAAATAATGGTATATGGCTCCCAAAATAGTTGGTAGAACTACTTTCAGAGTGTGTTATTCCCTTAAAACCTTCTAAAAAATAAGGAGGGGAAGAGGGAGAGAGAAAGATAAGGAGAAACAGGAAGAGAGAAAGAGAAAGAGAGAGAGTTTAAGGAAGTAAGACTACATATCCCAAACACGAAGCCTACCTGACACGATGGGCGGGAGGGATAAAATTATTTTCATTTTGCACATAGGAAAGCTGTCCCCTCTGTGTTTTAGAGGCTAACAGAACAGCATGCCAGCACATCACGTCTTACTGTAAGGACCTGGGCCTTAAACTTCACATCTCCAACATCCAGCACAAGTGGTGCCCAAAAGCTATTTACTGAGTCTGTAAATCACTGAAAGTTCAGAATCTTCAGCCCGTGAAGAACACACTGGCAAAATAAAGGGGAAAAATAGTTTTCTCTTTGGAGGTGGCACCTAGCTCTTGGCACCATGAATAGACTAGTAATTCACCACAGGAGGTGTGTCTATGCTAATACTATTGTATGCTATTTGGTGTGCTACACTGTGGGCCAAGACCGGACATCGTAATACTCTGAAATAAGAACTGGATAAGTAATTTCAAGGGCTTCTATGTTAGAAGATCAGCAGTTGCACTTTGGGTAACAGGCATGTTCACAACAAGTTGTTCTCATAGAATCCTATTTGGAGATAAATACAACACCCAATACTGCTGCCGTCCCTGCTGCAATAGGAGTAACTGGCATAGCAGCAGGTGAAGGAGGCAACAGAAAAATCGAGATTTCACAAGCTTTAATTTACAAGGCTATTTATTAATGCTAGATTACATATTCTAGAATCTGAATAAGCTATACTGAAAGGTATGTACACCATCAATTGTAATTAAAATACTTGATGGTACTTGACGGGGAGGGTCAGAAGAAAACTCTTACAGCATCTAATATATATTATTGTACTTAATCTTAATATCTTTAGGTACAGATTCAAGTTCAACTGATAGTTTTGGTCCAAATTCAATTACCCAGCTGGTTGTGGAGAACAATTACTGTGCTACATTCTTTGACGTAAGTTCTCAATCAGAAAACGTTATGAGTCATTAGCACACCCCATACGGGAGAAAGCTGGCTGCACCTTGGAATCAGTGTGGAGTTTTTAAAAATCCTGAGGCTGTGGGTGCACCCCAAAATAATCTGAGGGGGTGGGGCCCAGTGTTGGGATCGATTTTAAAGAGTCCCAGGCGATTCTAACATGCGCCCAAGATTGAGAACCACCGCTTTTATCTCAGAGGGAAAAAAAATCACCTGCCTTCAGATACTTCATTTTACACAACTTATTTCAAGAAGGGATGTTTTCTTTTTAAAGTTCAGTGATTTAACCAGATCCAAACAATCCAGTGGTAACGATATGAGTAAAATATTTAGTAACTTCCCTTTAATGACTCAGTGTCACTTACAATGTAGTTTTCACTCTCCAAGAGGCAACCACCCATGTGGACACAGGCCCACAGGTACACCTTGACCTGTGTTTGCAATGAGCAGAGGGAAAATAAAATCCCCAGCCCCCACCGCGTGTTTCCCACTAATCTGGACGCTACTGTGGTCCTACTTAGAGCTACAGACGAGGAGAGTGAACAGGTAGAAACTTTGACAGCAATTTGACAGAGTCATCTTAGGTCCTGTAAATCTTCCAGGCAGACAGTCTGAGAAGCCCCGCTCTGAAGCGTGGCAGCCACACCTGCCGACTCCGCAGGGCAGCCAGTCCCTGCGGCTGGACCTATCCTATCACAGCGCCCCACATCGTCCACCTTCCGCTTCAAGCAGTGAACTACCTACAGTTACTCTCGAAAACCAAATTATTTCATGTCTCAGTGCACACGCTCCCTCTTCGTGCAAGACTTTTCCAGCCTCTCTCCCAGCAAACACCCATTCTTCCTTCAGGACTTGGCACACGTCTCCTTTGTCCTGTGGGACCCCCGTCCCTCTGAGTCCTCACTCCCAGGCCTGTATCATCATTTGCCCACCAACATGCTTCCATCCTATGCACGTCCAGGCTTTAGGAGCAAGGGCTATGCCTTCTGTACCTCTGCAGGGTTGGTCTGGCAGGAGCCTGACACACGGCAGGCCATCAATAAATTCCTGTTGAATCAAATCTCTAAGATGAAAACACCTCAAAGGCAGACTCTCCATCTCCCCCTCCCTACTCCCAGCACACACCAGATTGTCTAACTCAATGTTTCTCCAACTGGATTCTGTCAGAATCTTCTGGGGACACAAGTCCTCACATCTGAGGAAAACTCATGTAGATTCTGATCAGGCTTCAGGTTATGGTCAACATATCCAGCGAAAAACTCCAAGCGCTGGAAAATGTCAGTGCTTCTCAATTTCATTCACAGACTAACACTGTCATAATTAAACTACCAACAGAATTCTTCTTAAGGAAACTGGAAGGATGGTTCTAAATTTTAACCACCAAAAAAAAAAAAAAATCAGGTAGAAAGTTGGGTTTTTTTGGATGAAGAAATTTGATCTATCAGATATTTAAAACATAAAGCTACTGTATAGCACAGGAAACTATACTTGATATTTTGTAATAACCTGTATGGGAAAGAACCTGAAGAAGAATCATATATATACATATATATATGTACACATGTAACTGAATCACTTTGCTGTACACCTGAAACTAACACAACATTGTAAATCAACTCTACTTCAAAAAAATAAAACAAATAAATAAAGCAAAGAACATTTTTGGGGTGGAACTGGAAAGAGAATAAGAAAAATGAAACAGATATTGTCACATAGTAAAAACTTTAAAAACTGTAAGAAAATGTTCAGACTATCTAATTCGGAATAGGGAAACATTTTCTAAGCCTGAAAAAGAATTAAATCAAAGAAAGAAGTCACAAAGGAAACTACTGTAGAATTTGACTGAATACACAAATTTTATGTTTCGTACATCTGAAAAGACCAAAACCAAGTAGAGAGGCAAAACACAAAACAGAAGAATATATTTGTGACATATACCATGGTGGATGAAGGATGAATGTTCTTGGTATATAAACATTAAAGAAGAGAAAATAAGAAAAAAATTAATCTAAATTATTTTTAAATGAGCAAAGAACATGAGAAACAAATGGCCAAATACAGTTTTAAAAAGCCTATTCGAGGGACTTCCCTGGCGGTCCAATGGTTAAGACTCCACGCTTCCACTGCAGGGGGTAC
The DNA here is from genome assembly GCF_003676395.1 of Aethalodelphis obliquidens. Classification (NCBI taxonomy): domain Eukaryota; kingdom Metazoa; phylum Chordata; class Mammalia; order Artiodactyla; family Delphinidae; genus Aethalodelphis; species Aethalodelphis obliquidens. The sequence continues at coordinate 3,299,088 of NW_020838030.1, read as the reverse complement.
AAGTTCGAGCCCTGGTCGCAGGGAAGATCCCGCAAGCCACGCAGCATGGCCAAAAATATAAACAAATAAAAGATAAAATAAATACACTTTAAATTTTTTTCTTAAAAACAAGCCTATTCAACCTCAATAAAAATAGAAAAAATACAAATTAAAAACAATTAAGTGATTCTCTACCTGCCAAATTAACAAAAAGAGAAAGCATTTCAATCTTATTTAATGCTGGTGAGGTGAGCTGCCATTGGAATTTGTGTCACTGCTAGTAAAAGTGTAAGCAGTCCATGCCCTTCTACAAAGCAGTCAACATACACATCAAGCTGTCTGTAGTGCTGAAAATGTTCACATCCTTTCCTTGCTCTGGACTCTAGTTCTAGAACGCTGTTTTAAGAAAATAATAATATTTGGTCAAAGAATTACATAAAGATGCTTATCATGCTTCTATTTATAATAATGAAAATTTGAAAACCTAAAAGTCCAAAAATAAGGGAATGAATGAAAACTGTGGTATATCAATGACAGAATAGTATGCAACCATTATAATTCCTTCTAAAAAATATAATGACAGGGGCTTCCCTGGTGGTGCAGTGGTTGAGAGTCTGCCTGCCGATGCAGGGGACACGGGTTCGTGCCCCGGTCCGGGAAGATCCCACATGCCACGGAGCGGCTGGGCCCATGAGCCATGGCCGCTGAGCCTGTGCGTCCGGAGCCTGTGCTCCGCAACGGGAGAGGCCACAACAGTGAGAGGCCCGCGTACCACAAAAAAAAAAAAAAAAAATATATATATATATATATATATATATATATAAAAAATGACAGGAGAAAACGATATACTCAAAACATATGCTAATGAACTACATATGTTAAGTGAAAACAAGCAAATAAAAAATATAAAAATAGTATGTACACTAAGTACCAATTTTGCTTATGTATTTATAAGTATACACACATATGCAGAAAGAAATATACACACACATGTATTTAAAAGACCGTACTAGAGAAAACAATAATTCAGAAAGATACATGCACCCCAATGTTCAATGAAGCACTATTTACAATAGACAGGACATAGAAGCAACCTAAATGTCCATCAATAGAAGAATGGATAAAGAAGATGTGGTACATACACACAATGGAATATTACTCAGCCATAAAAAGGAACGAAACCGTGCAATTTGCAGAGACGTGGATGGACCTAGAGACTGTCATACAGAGTGAAGTAAGTCAGAGAGAGAAAAACAAATATCGTGTAATACCTCTTATATGTGGAATCTAGAAAAATGATACAGATGAACTTATCTGCAAAGCAGAAATAAGGACACAGACTTAGAGAATGGACATATGGATACCCGGGGAGAAGGGGAGGGTGGGATGAATTGGGAGATTGGGATCGACATATACACACCACCGTGTATAAAACAGATTACTAATGAGAACCTACTGTATAGCACAGGGAACTCTACTCAATGCTCTGTGGTGACCTAAATAGGAAGGAAATCCAAAAAACAGGGGATATATGTATAGCTGTAGTTGATTCACTTTGCTGTACAGCAGAAACTAGCACAGCATTGTAAAGCAACTATACTCCAATAAAAATTAATTTAAAATGAAAAACAAGAAAAAAAAAGAAAAGGAAAAAGTCAAAAGGAATAAAATAAATAAAAATAAATACATGATTGGAAAGCATACCAAAATGTTAACAGTGCCTATCTTGGAGGGGTGGGCATTTTTTACATTTTCCTGTGTCTCTAATTTACCTGCAAAGACTATATTCCTTATATAATCAATGTGAGGGTGAAGGAAGGTCCTCACTTTTTAAAAAGCAGGGACATATGAGAAAATATGCCCCGGTGAGGCATAAGCAATGGATCATTTATATCTAATTTTTGAACACTGTGAAATGTCCTTTTCATTAGGATTTAACAGCTAAAGATTTAAAAATTCCAAACATTTATTTAGAACTCTGTAAGATTTAAAGATGTTTATAATGAGGTATCTGTCCTAAAGAACAGTCTACAATATGGCAGTGTATGTCAATTGTACCTCAGTAAAACTGGGGGGCTAAGGAAAACAGTCTACAAGGAGAAACTCCCTGTACTTTAAACTTTCAGAGAATGTAGACATGTGTGCATATGCTTTTGTCTTCTATTACTTACTAATTATTTCATGTATTAGTAACAATTCCCCAAACTAGACCATAAGCTTTGGAGAAAAGGAAAACTAAGCTTCAGTTCTTGGTATAAAGCTCCCCACAGTATAAAATAAGGGCTCCATAAATGTTCATTATGGCAGCGTCTCAACATCTTTGGGGAATAATGATGGCAAAATGATGACAGTAGGAAGCCCAGGCTAATTACTAGGTTAAATGGTTCTACTTGCTGGAGAGCTGACTACCAGTTTAGAATAGAATCAGCAAAACTGTGAGCTGCTTCATAAAAGCCAAATGATCAAAATCACTCTCGAGACACTTATTAAAAGATAAAATGCTGGGACTTCCCTGGTGGTGCAGTGGTTGAGAATCCACCTGCCAATGCAGGGGACACGGGTTCCAGCCCTGGTCCGAAAAGATCCCACATGCCGCGGAGCAACTAAGCCCGTGTGCCACAACTACTGAGCCCCTGTGCCACAACTACTGAAGGCCAAACGCCTAGAGCCCGTGCTCCGCAACAAGAGAAGCCACCACAATGAGAAGCCCACGCACCACAACGAAGAGTAGCCCCTGCTCTCCACAACTAGAGAAAGCCCGCATGCGGCAAAAAAGACCCAACGCAGCCACAAATAAATACATAAATAAATAAAATTTAGGGCTTCCCTGGTGGCGCAGTGGTTGAGAGTCCGCCTGCCGATGCAGGGGACACAGGTTCGTGCCCCAGTCCGGGAAGATCCCACGTGCCGCGGAGCGGCTAGGCCGTGAGCCATGGCCGCTGAGCCTGCGCGTCCGGAGCCTGTGCTCCCACAACGGGAGAGGCCACAACAGTGAGAGGCCCGTGTACCGCAAAATAAATAAATAAATAAATAAATAAAATTTAAATAAAGAAATAAAATAAAATGCTTTCATTAGCACACTTGCCAAGCAAGGAATATTTTAATGTTAAGTCTAACAATTATTTTTTCACAGACACCAGGAAAGGTAAATAACCCTACAGGGCTGCTTGGTCCCCCCCAATGGATTCAACTGCCCTCTTCTTTCCAGGATGCTAAGTAACCAATATATTTAACTAATGCTTTCATTTTTAAGTTTATTTTTCTCCTTACCACACATTTATTTTTTCAAATCACTTTAACCTGATATGTGACTAATAATCAAAAACCATACCAAAGGAAGAAAGTTAAGTCTGACTGTAACTTGATCTACATTATCAACTAACCAAAAAGTTGGATGTGCAAAAGTGCCATGTTTAAGAGCATCTCTAGACCCCACTGCAATCTATGGGCACATTCTTCAGTATAATATGCACAGTAACAGCAACAACGGTGATGATAATGTTTGTTAAATACCTCATTGGTCAAGGCACTCTCATTTTTTTATATTACCTTAATTCCTAAGACAAGGTTGTAAGAGAAGGAAAGCATAGAAGAGGGTTTAGGTGAAAACAAACTTAGCACTGAGTGGTAAGAAAGAAGACTTAAGGAACGAAACTTTTCCTTTTAAATATTGTTTACAATGCAAAGTTCTGTGGCTCCTCAAAGGCTCAGCTAAAATCCCACCTTTCACAAGAACTCCATTAGCTAGGATTAATCTCTTTATGAGTCCACTGTATTTTAGGTTTACGCTGCATTAATTCTAAAACAAGGCAGACTACGAGATGATTTATGTATCTCTCCCCTACGTGATTATAAAGACTGTTTTGTACACAGTAGGTCTTCAACAGTGTACCTGTTGAATCAAAGAAGACACCAAAACAAAACAATTTTCAAATGCCTCAAGTATCAAGGATGTAAACCTGAATATCTATTAAGTTCTCTGTGTTTTTTACATTTTCTGTCAAGGAAAGAATTCCTAAATATATCACAAAACATTGCTTATTTCTCTAATTTGGAGTTGCTCACACTGAAATGACGATGAAAAATACAGTATTTTCTCAAATTTTTCACAAAAGCTAATGCCATTAAGCTGTATGTCTTGACTTTTTTCTTTTTTTTTTTTGCAGTACACGGGCCTCTCACTGTTGTGGCCTCTCCCATCGCGGAGCACAGGTTCCGGACGCACAGGCTCAGCGGCCATGGCACACGGGCCCAGCCGCTCAGCGGCATGTGGGATCTTCCCAGACCCGGGCACGAACCCGTGTCCCCTGCACCGGCAGGCGGACTCTCAACCACTGCACCACCAGGGAAGCCCCATGTCTTGACTTTTATTGTTTATAAAATAGTAACATTTCTAAGCTAAAACACTCTCAAGTTCTATTAAGTATGACTAGATTATGTGCTATAATATAATGGGATTTTAACACAAATATATGTACTTTTTAAAAAACTTAAAATGGTTCTTCAAAGCAAAGATTTAAACTTTCAATACAACAGCACCCTCTAAGGGTGAATTTTAAATTGCAAAGACAATTTTGGGAAAGCAAACTGCCTAATTTCTCCCTGAGTTCAAACACAATAAGCCTCTTACTAAACTTAAAAAGTCACAGTGAATCTCTTTTAACAAACAGTTCCACTCTCATTAAACTTTGCAAAAATTAAAAAAAATCCTAACAAAATCAATTCTCTTGATATCAAATGAGTGACTAGGAAATCTGCTTTACTAACATGAATTTAAGATAAAAATAGCATTTAAAAGTTCAGACTAGGATTGATATTTTAAATAAATCAGCACTGGGGAAGGAAATATAATTAATTAGCATTCCCAAGAAAGGAGAAATATCTTACAAAACACTATAACTTACTAGTTTTAAACTAGTGCCTTATATGCTTGAAACAAATGTTTCCTTATTAACAAAAATGATTATTTTAGTGGTTTTCATTATTGCAGACAATTTAGTTCAGTAAATCCTGTTCAAAGAACCTTCATAAATAAAATATTATTCTGATATTCACATTCTCACCAATTATAATTATCCACAGACGTATTCTTGCCAAGTTGGCTAGCACTTACTGCCATGGTAAAAACAGAAGTCCAATGGAGGAAAAGTCCCAAATATTTAACATCTGAAGGTCAATGTCACTGACAGTCCCAATTTCTGATTCAATCTTCACCTAGCAGTTCAATTTGCCTTCACAGTATTTCATTCATTAGGCACCATTTTTTTACCTCCAGAATCACCCTTTCAACCAACTAGGATCCAGTCTAAAAAACAGACAACACACCCGTCTTTTAATAGAACTGTAATGCTTCCTCCCAACCTGTGCGCCCTTCCAGTAACTACCCCATGAGGTAACTACTATCCTAACTTTTAAGAACGTTAGATTAGTTTGACCACTTAATACAAATAGAATCATATGGTATGTACCTTTATGTGACTGGATTCTTGCACTCAACATTACGTTTATGAATGTTAGCCTTCTTTTTAAGTGAAGGTGAAAATCATTCCTTTTCGTGGCTGTATAGTATTCCATTGCTCTAACTGACCACACTTCATTCTGCAGTTGATGAACATTTAGGTAGTTTCTATCTGGAGGATATTATAAACGGTGCTGCTACAAATATTCTAGTCTCTGCCTTTGGTGAGCATGGACTGCATTTCTGTTGCATACATTCAGCTTGAGTAGATACGTCAGGTCATAGAGTGAGCATACATTCAGCTTGAGTAGATGCTGTCAAATAGTTTTCCAAAGTCTTTGTACCAATTATACTCCCGCCAGCCATGTATGGGATTTTAGGTTGCTCCACACCCTTGCCAGCACTTTTTCACCTTTTCATTCCTGCTACACGGGGAGGTATGCAGCCGCCTCACTGTGGTTTTACTTCACACTTCTCTGACCGAGAGTAAAAACATTTAAATGCTCGTAAGAGGCAGAGGGATAGGATTCACCACACAGAACAGTGGGGTAAGGGTCTATCCACTGGCTCCCAAACAGAACCATTTTGCTTCCCTCAACCCAGGGGACCTTTGGCAATGTCTGGTTGTCACAACTTGGCGGTACCACGGGCATCTGGTGGATGGAGGCCAGGGATGCTGCCAAAGACACTACCATGCACAGGACAGCCTCCCTGAGCGAAGAATTATCGGGACCAAAACGGCAGTAATGCTGCTGCCAAGGAACCATTATCTAAGCGGACGGTTGTTAGAATCATCCCCCTTAGCCATGTAATCAAGGTAATCGATGGCCGGTACAGCTCAAGAGGTCAATTTCCTGCTGTCTTCAATTTCCTCAAGCTGAAGGAACAGAAAGACAAAGGGTATTTACTACGTGCTGGGCGTGGGGCCTGGCACATGGCAGAGCGCTAGGTTCTCTCAGGTATCTTGTTTCTTGTTAAATCCTCACAACAATGCTGGGAGGTACTTTCACCATTTTATAAATGAGGAAACATATCAGGCTGAGAAGCTTGTCCAAACTCACACAAAGAGTGTAGAACTGGGATCTGAAGCTGTGATTTTCCACTCTACCCAGGGTCTTACTTTTAACCAAAATTAAGAAGAGTTTTTCAAGTCTACAATGACTTATCTTGCAAGGGGCGAGTTTCACTCTAGATTTGCAAAAAGCAGCTGAATAAAAATTAGGTATGAAAACTAGATCATTTGCAATGTTAAGTTAACATGCACCTGTAAGAACTGTACCCTAAACTTTTTCAACAAATTCATCTTCTTCACCACGCCGTGATCTCTTTAAAGTTAGATCTGTGCCTTACTTTTCTCTGTATATGCCCCAGTGCCTATAGAAGTAGACATTTAAAGTTTCCTGGATTAATTACTGACCTAAAATCACCGAAGAGGGAAGAAAGGGTCTTCAAAAAGCAAGCAGATGGTTCAGATTTTATTTTATTTTTTTCACCAAGTCAACTATATTTTAGTAACATAAAACAGAATTAGATGTTTTGGTTGAAGATATTCGATTAAATCAAATAAAAGTCAATACCATCAAATTCTTTTCACAACACAAACAATTCAATTTTTCCAAGGATGGATTTGCCAGCGTGGCCTTGTCGTCATCCTCCGGATGTTATTTACTGACGCTTCTGTTAGTGAGGACACTGCAATCATAGGCTCACCAGAAATCCACTCACTGGAAGAGAGGTTTACAACCCTGGCTGTGCGTGAGAATCATCCACGAAGCCTTGAAAGCCACGGATGCCAAGCCATGGATACCAGGCCCCGGATCTGCCACTTGGTTGAGCAAAGCTGGGGGGGGCGGGCCGGGGGGGGCCCGGAAAGACATATTTTGAATTTATACCCAGGAAATGACTATACTTGGACCAGTTTGAAAATAGCTCCCCAGGTAATTTTGACACATTCCCCACCCCTAAGGATCAGGACTCCTGTACTGGGGATTCTGGACTGGATTTCACGCCCCCTGCCTTCCAACCCTTCCAAACCTTCCAGAGCTCGAGGGCATCCCAGTGAGCTACCCATGGGCAGTACCAGGGGGTAACATAAGCCAACCTAAGAAACAGCTCAACTTCCTGCCCACGAGGAAGTGATCCCCTCCTTCGAATTCTCACAGCTCCAATCCCGCTTTACATGGAAGGGAATGCTTTACGTTCTCAGCCTCTCTTTTAACTACCAAGGCTCTGTAGCCAGAATAGGACTAGAGTTTTATAAACTATCAATACTCAACTGTACTAACACCAGGAATGTACGCACCAGGATTCCTGCTTATCCCCACGTGGGGAGGGATTTGTGGTGTGAGGGGTCCTGGGAACGAGACACAGCACTCACTGGAGGCGCAGAGCAGGGTCGCCAGCGCGTGTCTAGTTACGGCTGATGGTGGTGAGGAACCAGGAACCTCGCGGCACCAGGAACCTCCCATCAGAGGACTTTAGTGGCACATGTGCGCCTCTGGTTAAGGCCCACCTCCCCCCAGCTCCCATATCACTGCTTCCCTAGCACCTGACACAATGCCTGGCACCTGGCAGGTGATGAATGAAGATCTGTTGAAAGAAAAAATGAGAAGGAAGAACTCTAGAACCTAAGCTGGGCCTGGGGGAAAGCCAGGAAGGATGGGACGCCCTGAGTTCTGGATGGAGTCGAGGGGTGTCAGGCGGACAGCGCGTGGAGAGCTGGGGGGCTCTGCGGAACTAGGTTTCCAAGTAGGCTTAGCAGATGGGCGACATCCCAGCCTCCCAGGGAAGCGCCAGCTACCGACGACTGTGGCCCCAGTAACAGGAACCACGGCCCTGGGGAGGGAGTCAGACCCTAGGGAAGGAGAGAGGAGAGCCTGGGACTAACCCAAGCAGGAAAGGGCTGTAGGTGACCATGGCCACCTACAGGTGCAGACAGCAGTGGCTCCCCTCCCCCAAAGGAGGAGAAAGAAGCTAGAAGCTGAGGGGGTGAGGAACCCCGATTTTCTGAGCTCTCAGCACCTCATGCTGGTTTCCCAGCACAAGAGAGCACCAGACCCAGAGTCAGAACCACCAGGGTCCTATCCTGCTCGGACCCACTATCAAGGGATAGTGATCAAGGAAATCTACCTCCCGGCCTCAGTTTCCTCATCTGCAAAAGGGGTAGATCGAGCGAACCTCCCCTGCCCAGCACAGACCCGGCTATCACAGGGGTCCATAACCACAAAGTGCGCCCAAATGTAGGGCACGACGGCCACCATTCTTCCTTAAGATGAGTCTTCCTCTGTATCCCACGAGGAGAAGCGGGGCCTGCCCCGACAAGGAGACGGCCCCACCCTGCCCCACCCCAAGAACCTCAAACAGAAACAACATCCATAAAAAAGCAGCGGGAACAAAGGTCCTAGTAGCCCTTTCCTTCAGCTTAATGAGGCCATAGTACATGGATTTCTGAAAGGAGAGGCCAGCAGTCCCGAGGCATTCATTCAAGCCGGAGGGGACCTGTGAAGGTATCAGCACACACCTTTTTTTTTTTTTTAAACTTTAAAAATATGATCATAATGCACGCTCAGTTAAATTTAGCATTCTTACCCTACAAGCTGTCAAATATTCAAAACTCACATGGACTACTCACCCATCACTTAAATGAAACAAAAGCACACCCTGAAGATGGCATTAAAAACAGGGTCTAGTACTCGACACGACTTACTCTGCTGACGGAACACAAGATGCACCACGTCTACTACCACCCCCCAGGCCTCGCCTCCCGTCCACCCCGCTTCACAGACACACTCTTCTCTCCTCCTCCTCCACTGTATCAGAATCAGCCGTAAAATTCTCAGGTTCTGGACAATTCCTCTCTTCTCTTTCGCCCCTCACCCCCATCCAACTGCAGGCTGCCACTTTCATTTGCAATCTCAATAGTTTCATATTTTATAATAAATGATGGTGATTATTATTTAGAAATGGTTGTTTCTGGATGAGCTAATGAGTTTCTCTTTGGTTTTCGTTACTGAAGGGGTGTGAAGAGTGAATTAGAGCTGTCCCTCCAGGGCAAAAAAAGAGAGAGACATTTTTTATCACAATAGACATGAAGAATATTGTTTAGCTCATTTTCAGCAACAGTTAACTGTGAGAGGCCTCCAAGTGCCCGTTTTACATTTCTTTGGGGAGAACACCGGAGGCTAAGTAGAAGAGATCTGTCTTTTCTCTCCAAAAAAAGAATGAAAAGAACTAAAATTACCAGTTGCCTCTAGTTCTAGGTGAGGCTAGTTACGAGAGGGTTAAGGAGCCTGACCACTTCACCCATGAAAGTGTCAGGTATAATCCTATTACTTCGGAATGCCTATCGGTGTTCTGTAACAGTCTGGTTATTCAAGGATCACCGCGACAGGATATCTGTGCTAACAGCCCTGTGCGAGCTGCCAGGAAGAAAATTATGAACCTCGTTGCAGGAATGCCAATTTACACTGCATCTAAGTAAATGCTTCTTCCTGCTCTCTCTTCCCCATTTCCCCAGTAAAACAAGTTTTAAAAAGAGAGAGGGAAACACGCGTAAGAATAGCACTGCGCCTGCACACTTAGTGGTGTCTACTCCCAAGAACCACCACGAAATGGCCTTACTTTATTTGCAGACGTGCTAAAGGTACAAACGGCTTGGAGCACAGGCTGAACCACTTCTAGTTTGGGGGTTTTTTTTGCTTTTCTTCACTTCCTTATTGGAGTATAGTTGCTTTACAATGATGTGTTAGTTTCTGCTGTACAACAAAGTGAATCAGCTATATGTATACATGTATCTTCATATCCCCTCCCTCTTGCGTCTCCCTCCCACCCTCCCTACCCTACCCCTCTAGGTGGTCACAAAGCACTGAGCTGATCTCCCTGTGCTATGCAGCAGCTTCCCACTAGCCATCCATTTTACATCTGGTAGTATATATATGTCAAAGCTACTCTCTCACTTCGTCCCAGCTTCCCCTTCCCCTGTGTCCTCAAGTCCATTCTCTACGTCTGCGTCTTTATTCCTGCCCTGTCACTAGGTTCATCAGTACTGTTTTTTAAGATTCCATATATATGCCTTAGCATACAGTATTTGGTTTTTCTCTTTCTGACTTACTTCACTCTGTATGACAGTCTCTAGGTCCATCCACCTCACTACAAACAACTCAATTTCGTTCCTTTTTACGGCTGAGAAATATTCCATTGTATATATGTGCCACATCTTCTTTCTCCATTCATCTGATGATGGACATTTAGGTTGCTTCCATGTCCTGGCTACTGTAAATAGTGCTGCAATGAACACTGCGGTACATGCATCTTTCTTTTCTTTTTTAAATAAATTTATTATTAATTAATTTATTATTTACTTATTTATTTTTGGCTGCATTGGGTCTTCATTTCTGTGTGGGGGCATTCTCTAGTTGCAGCGCGCAGGGGCTACTCTTAGTTGCGGTGCGTGGGCTTCTCATTGCGGTGGCTTCTCTTGTTGCAGAGCATGGGCTCTAAAGTGCAAGCTCAGTACTTGTGGCGCACGGGCTTAGTTGCTCTGCGGCACGTGGGATCTTCCTGGACCAGGGATCAAACCCGTGTCCCCAGCATTGGCAGGTGGATTCTTAACCACTGCGCTACCAGGGAAGTACCTATCTTTTTGAATTATGGTTTTCTCAGGGTATATGCCCAGTAGTGGGATTGCTGGGTCGTATGGTAGTTCTATTTTTAATTTTTTAAGGAATCTCCGTACTGTTCTCCATAGTGGCTGTATCAATTTACATTCCCACCAACAGTGCAAGAGGGTTCCCTTTTCTCCACAACCTGTCCAGGATTTATCGTTTGTATATTTTTTTGATACCATTCTGCCCCGTGTGAGGTGATACCTCATTGTGAACCACTTCTAGTTTGACCTGCAACCACCAAGGAAAGGTAACTGACACATTTTCCTCTGGAGGGCTGACACACAAAACAGAAGCCTCCTTCCTCTTTTTTTTTTAAAGATGTATTTATTTGTTTATTCTATTTATTTTTGGCTGCGCTGGGTCTTAGTTGCGGCATGCAGGATGTTTCGCTGCGGCATGTGAGCTGCTCTCTAGTTGTGACGTGTGCGTTTCTCTCTCTAGTTGTGGCTCACGGGTTCCAGGGCGCGTGGGCTCTGTAGTTGTGGCTCACGGGCTCTCTCGTTGAGGTGCGCAAGCTCAGTAGTTGTGGTGGGCAGGCTCAGTTGCCCTGCAGCATGTGGGATCTTAGTTGCCCAACCAGGGATCGAACCCGTGGTCCCCTGCATTGGAAGGTGGATTCCTTACCACTGGACCAGCAGGGAAGTCCCCTTCTTCCTCTTACCGAAGCGAACCTTCCAATCATCTTCTGACAGAGCGCCGCAGTGTGTTTGCTGTCTTAATGTCATGATTAATGAAAGAATCAGCTGCGAGTTTTAATAAACTGGGAAGGCCACAGAGGAAAAAGATACATGAACTCTTTCTGGACCTTTCCTCTTATTCATCTGGCACGTGGCCCGCTATTCTTCATGAAAGAGAAAAATCATGCCCTCAATTTTCACTCGTAAACGCACTGAATGGAAAGAGCATCTGAATAACTTGCCCCACAGGCACTTATAAAATGTTTAAATGCCTACAGTGTACACTTAGTACATGAATGTGAAAATATTTTGAAGACCCAGAAAGTTTGCTATTTGGCTGTTGATAGAAGGCACTACACAAAATGTACCACCCAGAGTTTGTTATTATTACTACTACTAAAAGAGCGTTGCTGAGCCCCAGAGGCACAGGCGTCTAGCGACGCTCCCCATACGCACCTCTTATCGCCAAGCCTCAGATACAAATTTATCCTGTCCAGGGTCAGGAGAGAAGTAAAAATCTAGAATTTAAACCCAACACAGATACAATTTTCATGCCTCCAAGAAGTATGCACTCGTCTTCAGAACCCTAGACATATGGGAAGCAAGACACGCAATAAACAGTATGGACAGGGTGCCACGTTAACCCAGGGACCACTTCACTGGCCTAGAACAGGATGGGGTCCAAAGATGAAGCCAACACGGTCCCTGTCCCTGAAGAGCTCATAACTGACGACAGACCACAGGAACCACAAACAAAAATAGAAGGCAGAGGAGGGAGAAACACTATTTTCTGAAGGGACTTAGGGGTGAGCTTCACGAAGAAAGTGGCATTTGTCTGGGCCCTTAAAAGAACAGAATTCCAAAGTGGGGTTGAGTACTCCACTAGACATAAACAAAAGTAAACATTTGATATAACTCATCAATTATTCCAGAGGCATATGAAGTGAATTTTGATTACTGGGGACAAATGTAATTTAAATGATAGAAATATTTGAACGTGCAATTCTGGAGGCCAGGAGTTCGTCAGAAGCAGGTTCCAATCTTGGTTCTGCTACGAACTAGCTCTGTGAGTTGAGGCATATAACTTAACCTCTCTGGTCTAGTTCTCCATCTTCCGAAAATGGGGATGATGGCGGCACTCCCAAAAGGCAGATCCTCTCCGTGGATGCCAGCACTCTTAGCAGGGCACTGAACACAGCCTGCTCTGGTCTCGAATGGCTTTACCTCCCCTATAGGCCAAGAGCTTCCTGGGGTCCTCTGCTTAGTCTGAAACACTCAGCACAGTGCTAGTACTAGCAGACACCCCCTAATTGCCAAATTCTCCTCCTTCTACTGAATTTCTATTTACTATGAAAATACTTTCCTTTGTTCTTCAAGTTGTGAAATATGCCAATTTCAAAACCTGAGTTTTACCTGGCACTCATCAGCACATCTCTATCCCACTAGGATTTTTTGTTTGATTAATGTTACAGGTTTAAAATATATATATATATATATTTCTTTGGGGACTTGGGTATACGAAATGCCAGTGGAAAATCATTTGAATTTAGTTCTCAGAATTAAAAATTAAGTAACTGTGGGATCCTAAGAGAAGACTTTTAAGCATTATGTTAACTGAACCTGCATTTCAGCTTTGCTCCCACAAATCAAGGCAAACCCGGAACACCGAAGGGCGACCAGTCCACTGCATGCTTCACTTCATCAGGGCAGCCGTGGCACCACAGAGCAAGATGATCACACACTACAGTCTTCCCCCAAATGCACACATATACCCTGCTTGTTTCTATTCAGACACTAAGTGAGAAGGACCTGAGCTCACTGATTTCACAGCCAAAATTCCTGCCATACTGGAGAGGAGGACCCTCAGGATGGAGCACTGCTAAGCAAGTACTTTAGGCAGCTGCCTGTAGCCCCTGCACTCCCAAACACATCATGCAGCAAACTGCTACCCCGGAAAGAACAATCTCATTTAAAACTGAGAAATCACGAGAAAGGAAAGAACAACCCCATTTAAAACTGAGAAATAACGAGAAAGGAACCGTCACGGAATGATGCAACTAATGTGCAAGATAAAAGAAAGAAAGGACAGTTACAAAGGACAGCCAGTTTGTAACTGACAGTTACAAAGGACAGTGTTAAAGAAACACAGCAGAGAAATCATGCTGCAAAGAATCTGAAATGTATGAACCAACATTTCTCTATGAGATTAAAAAGAAAGGCATAACCTCTTTGAAATAAGAGCTCAAAGAGGAAACAGTAAGACAACGAGGGGAAATGAAGAGAGCGAGCAAAGTTCAGGGAAGAAATAGAAAAGAAGAATTAGGCTACGATAGAAATGGATACCACATTAAGAACAATAAAAGAAACAGAGACATTGATGAAAACTCAGTTCAGTCTATGAAGGACAGGCAGGGTTCAGGAAATCACAGGGATTGGTTCAAGGATGAGCAGACACCTTGTCCATGTTTTCTGCAGACTTTCTGGAAAGAAGCCTAGGAGAGCTATCAGAAGAGACATTCTTCTCTGGTGAACATGGTGCAACCATCCTGCTACTACAAAGGAGGTCAGCCAAGGACAAAGCCACATACCAAGAAAATCACAGAGAAGTTAAGCCAGAACCTGAAAACACCAGGATCCTTTGAATCAAACTGCACCTGGAGCCCACCCTACCTTCACACTGTCCCGCTATGTGAGTTAATAAATTCCTTTTGTCTTTAAACTCATTTTGATTGAGTTTTCCATTATCTACATCGTAAGCTTCTTCATGAGATTTTTAATACTAGTAAAACAGAAAAAGGAGAGTTTTTCATATTTTTAAAATAACATACCACAAAGACAAAAGAGGAACAGCTGAAAAGTTATTCAAAACAATAAGAGAATATAGCAAAATGACTTGTTGTAAAATTAATTTATCAAAATCCAATATAAAATTAACCTTCTATGTGTGGTAGACACAATCTGGTGGCTCATTCAAAATACACTTCCAACTCCCTTCCCTTCCCTATTATCTCCACTGGAGGGACTGAGAAAACTAAACACATACTCTGTATACCAGAGTTTCTTATAGCCAGGAGTAGCAATGTAACACAGACCTGTCCAGTGAGACATAAACAGAAGTCTGCTTTGGGCTTCTGGGAAAGCTCTTGTTTTAAAAAAAAAAAAAAAATTCAGATATGGGTCATGACACCATTTTTTTCTCCCTTTCCTGACTTACTGTCTTAATGCAAATGTGATGCCTAGAGATAAGGCAGCCATTTTGTGACCATGAGTGAAAAACATGAGAAGGCTACAAAAGAAACTTAACAGTGGTTACTTCAGAAAAACTAGGAACTTGAGATAGGAGGGATTTTCTTCACTGCCTGATTCTCTTTACTTTTCTTAAACATCTTTATCAGAGTATAATTGCTTTACAGTGTTGTGTTAGTTTCTGCTGTATAACAAAGTGAATCAGCTACATGCATACATAGATCCCCATATCCCCTTCCTCTTGAGCCTCCCTCCCACCCTCCTTAACCCACCCCTCTAGGTGGTCGCAAAGCACTGAGCTGATCTCCCTGTGCTGTGCAGCTGCTTCCCACTAGCTATCTGCTTTACATTTGGTAGTGTATATATGTCCACGCCACTCTCTCACTTCATCCCAGCTTACCCTTCCCCCTCCCCGTGTCCTCAAGTCCATTCTCTACGTCTGTGTCTTTATTCCTGTCCTGCCCCTAGGTTCATCAGAACCTTTTTTTTTAGATTCCATATATATGTGTTAGCATACAGCATTTGTTTTTCTCTTTCCTGAATCTCTTCTTAAAAGCACATTTTATAACAAAAACTGGTAAATAAAGTTTTTTTTTTTTTTTTAAGAAATACAGAATGAAAGGTTATTAGGGGTCACTCAGAGTACTTAGGAGCTTTTAAAGAGGGGACAAGTAAAGGTTGGGTAAGCAAGAGAGCAGAAGAAAAGGTGTTCAGCCCATCAAAATGACACGAGTCATGAGTTTACTGAAGCAAAGGCTTTGGGGGAGAGGAAAGTACTAGAAAATAGAACTGAAACGATAAAGTCAGCCAGAGGTTGAGGACCAGCAATAAATCAGAGAGAAATCAAATTCAACTTTGTGCAGTAACGCACAGCAGTGAAGAGTCCCACGGGTTCGTTTTGAGGAAAGGGAGGGAGTAATACGGTAAAAACAATGTTTAAAGATCAGTCCAGGATACAAAATAAGTTGGGAGAGAAAAAAGCAAAAGAAAAATGAAGTGGAAATCACAACCAATTCATTCAACTCAATTCTCAGGTTTCAAAATTATTTTCTGATGGGTGGTGCTGTATTCCCGTCTTACTGGTTGTTTGGCCTGAGACGTCCAGCACTGGAGTCTGCAAGCAGTTGGATAGAGCTGGGTCTCGGTGCTGAGATGAGGACCTCCGGGAGGCCTCACTCCGACTGATATTTCCTGGGGTCTGAGGTTCTCTGTTAGTCCAGTGGTTTGGACTCAGAGCTCCCACCACAGGACCTCAGGCCTGACCTCCGGCCTGGGAACCAAGATCCCACAAGTTTCGCGGTGCGGTTTAAAAAAAAAGGGGAGGGGGGGAAGAAAGAAAAAATGGAGCAGTACAATAACAAAGAATAAAAAACAAAATAAAATTATAAAGATAAAAAATATATAAGGAAAAATAAAACTGTAATTAAAACAACCAGTCACCGGGGGTTCCTCCCGTCCCCTTAGGCATACACGGTCCCCCGCCGGTGCCGGGTAGGTGCCCTAGTTGCGAGGAGATGCGAATTCCGCGTCCTCCTAGTACCCCCATCTTGACTCCGCCCCTTCCATTTATGAGTCCTTTAGTGAGAAGCTGCAATCTTTAAAGAATTAAATGTGCTCCTTCTCTGACTGAGACCTTCCTATGGCTTCCTACTGTGTTTAGAATAAAAACCCAAACTTCTTCCAAGGCCTTCATGGTCTCTTCTAATCCGGCCCCTGCCCTCCTCTCTAGCTGTATTCTCCCACCTCTCTCCTCAGGTTTCCAAATTAAATTAGCAGAACTTGATAAAAGGAATTCCGTTGTTGCCTATGATAAAGAATCTGGACAGCTGTATTATTACACACTATTGCTTTACATATTATTTCTGAGACCAGCAAAATGATGGATTTAATGTCTCAATGCTGAACTGTAATGTAAGAGAATACATTTGCCATTTCTTTTTCCATTTCATTTTAGGTATAAATTCCATCCAAACAGCTTCAAAAAGAATAGTAGTTGGACACAGCCCATTCCCTAGAAGGAAGGCAGCCCGAGTCCAATTTACCACTTTTGCACAGTGAAGTAGTAAACAGCACGCAATGAGGAGTCTGCAGACCTGGCTTCTAGTCTCAAGTCTGTGGTCCTAGGCAGTCACCTCCTCTTTCCGAAGCTCAGCACTCTCATCGACTAAATAAAGGAACTGGACCAAAAGTGTCCTTTTTAAGGCTACAGCTCTGTGTCTACTTTAACCTTGGAGCTGGCATCAATGGCAGCTAAGAGAATCTGGGACCAGAGCTGGAGACCTGGAAGTAACTGAGACTCTCTGGTAACAGGTTACCCATGACACCGAGCACACAGCAATCTAATCATGCTGTTGCAAACTTCCTGAATAGTTCAAAAGTCCTACACTTAGGAACCTGTACTACCCAACTTCATATCTGCCTTGGGGGGGTGGGGGTGGGGGGAATCCTTAATAATCCTTAAATCCTTAATCCTAGAGTAACTATAAAATACATTATATACTATATATATACATATATATATAACTTTTGAAACATTGTATAATTAGCAACTTAATATACAAAGAGTAAAAATTCACCCAGAATACCATCATCTTAATGCATAAATGGTTTCCAGTTTTCATCCTAGTCAGTTCCCTTCTATTTCTTTGCACAATAAGAAAATGTGGTACATACCTGCAAATGGAATACTATTCAGCCTTTTAAAAGCAGGAAATCCTGCCGTATGCGACACCATGGCTGAACCTGGAGGACATTATGCTCAGTGAATTCAGCCAGTCAGAGGACAAAAATTGCACGATTCCACTTAGACGAGGACTCTAAAACAGGCAAATTCATAGAAACCCAGAGTAGAATGGTGGTTGCCAGGGGCCGGGGGAGATCAGAAGTTGCTGTCTGAAGGTATAAAGTCTGAGCTACCCAAAGTGAGCAAGTTCTACAGATGTGCTGTTCAACACTGTACCTAGAGTTAATAGTACTATAGTGTGCATTGAAAAATCTGTTAAGAGAGTAGATTTCATGTTAATTGTTCTTTCCAAAATTTAAAAGCACCAATAATACCTATTGAGAAATATTATTCACTGTATTTTTTGTTTCTATACACAGTGCTGTGATGAATCACCTAGTAAATACGTCTTTATGCCTTTAGGTGAATATACATTTGAATAAATTACAGAAAGTATCTTTATATATTCAGCCTTTCAGTCAGCACTACCTTTACATAATCAACTTAGAAATTAACTGTGAATTTTCATTGTTACTTAAATTAATGCAATGATAGAATTCTTACACTGAGATATTCTCTTATGTAAATCTACATCCTCAGGTACCTTAATAAAGGTATCAAAATTTTTTTTAAAAAAGAAATTTTTGGATTGGAGAAGAAAGTTAATAGCACTAGGACACAACCCAGGCTCAAGTAAGTAACTGTGTCATTGAGAAAGCAGCTGCAGAGCCATCAGAAGCTTCAATAGAAAAGCATTTAAAATTTTTTAACTAAATGACAGGAAATAGACTTTTTTTTTTTTTTTTTGGCGGTACGCGGGCCTCTCACTGCTGTGGCCTCTCCAGGTGCGGAGCACAGGCTCCGGATGCACAGGCTCAGCGGCCACGGCTCACGGGCCCAGCCGCTCCACGGCACGTGGGATCTTCCCGGACCGGGGCACGAACCCGTGTCCCCTGCATCGGCAGGCAGACTCAACCACTGCGCCACCAGGGAAGCCCAGGAAATAGACTTTTATGACTAAGCATTTGGTTTGGGCATTTCACTAGCCAACGTATAAAATCCTAACATTGCAGGATTAGAAGGGACCTATGGGCTGTCTAAATCTCACCTCCTCACCAGAGTACAAGAAATCATTGTACAAAAGGCATATGTGAATTATTATGGCTTCATCATTCTTTTTCTTTTGATATTACTATGTCTTGCCTTATATCTTCTCTGAAGATATCAAATAAAATCCTTTTGATTAAAAATTTATATAGAACACTTGGCTAGCCATTTTATCTTGTTTTATAGAAAAGGATAGAAGTGGAAGAGTATTTTACAAGTCAGCTATCTTGAGGACACTAAGGGTAAGCCAGGCTGAAGTGAAGATGGTTTATTGATTTATACTTATTTGATATCTGTCATCACAAAATTGAGACTGCCTGACTTGAACAAAGCAATCTTACGAGATTCTACTTTAAATATGATGGTCTACTTATTTGTTTGTCTAGGGAGATTATATTTCTCTTTATATGTTTAGAATTTGAATTTCCCCATCAACATGTAACATTAAGTGTGCTATTGCTTTTCTGATCTGATTAAAATCAGCTCGGTTGTTTGAATTAAAAAAAAAAAAAATCACTGTACAGAAGACCTGTGGATGGTGGTCCCTTCTCAGCTCTAGCTCTGGGCTCACTCTCTCACCTGGGAGCCTGTTATTTCACTGCTGGACCACTCTTCATGTTAGACAGTTCTTATTTTCAGGGAACTAAAATCAACTCCTAGAGTTTCTGCCCACAGATCCTAGTGGGGTCCACGGGAGCAATACCGACAAGCCTCATCCTTCATCTAAAATGAGGGTACTTGTCATTTAGCAGCTGGCTCTTCTCTCAATTCTGGAGAAGAAAAAGGATTTCACAGCCTTAACCCTACATCATTCCATTTAATTTCCTTCTTCATGCGAGTTTAGACTGTTACTGACATTCTTTTAAAAACAGTGCACAACTGAACACAATATTTCAGAAGAGAACGGGCCGTGCCGGTAGAATGGGGTTATTGCCTCCTGGGATCTGACACTTCTTCACTAGTGATTCTTTACTTTTTTATCACATCCCCTTAATTCTCTCCTTTAGACTCCTTTGTCCCTTGCTCCCAGGAGCAACTGAAATAAACCAAAACAAAGCAAAATCAAAACAAACAAAAAACCCACATAGCATTGATACTATTTACTAGGTAAGTTTTTAAAGTGTGTTTGAGAAAAATGAGAACTGGTAGGACCTGTCTGAACAGAGAAGTCATATGCATCAGAATCCAGAGAGTAAGTTACCTCATAATTGAAATTCTGTTTGCTTGTGGAATTTTGCCAAGGAAATCTATGGTGTAATGTTTAGAAACAGATTCCTTAAAAATTAGTGTTATCTCATCAAGATAAACATTTTCACTTCTTGTCAATTTAAATTACCTAAACATCTCAACTCAATAACACAGACATACACAGACTTACCTATACTGTGTAGTTTTAATGTAAGAAGAAATTTCAGTAAACTCCTAATTATTTGAAGTTTGGGAGAAACAAGAGTATTAAGCAAATGCTCTGGCTAACTGAAAGTTACCAAGTGTAAATAATTAATTTTCGATTACTTGTAAGACAATCACAGAACAAATACTTTAATAAACACTCATAACTATACAAGATAACTCGGCCTCCCTTTGACGTACTGGAACGCTTGAAGCAGGTCATCACTGGGAAGATCAATTACCTTAGCCCAGGGCTGCATATAAAGCAGGTAATGGCCTTAAGCCAACACATACTAATAACTGGTAACCACCTCTCCCCATTTTCTACGACAATTCCAACGTCATGTATTTTTTCCCAATATTCGCAATTCTTTTAAAGTACAGCTTAATATAACTAGGTTTCTCTATCTTATTGTTAATACTTAGGCAACATCTTCACAAATCAGAGGAAAAAAGTGTGTGACCACAGGTCTTAGTATTTTATTTAAAGAAAAACGATTATACCTATCAGATATCTAGCGAACTGCCATTAAAAAACGCATATATAAGAAACAGCAATGTCTGTAACACAGAAATATTCATAATAGCACTGTTATAACTTTTAAAAAACCGAAAACGACCTGAACTTATAAACTAATGAATTTACATCTATATAATGTAGTCATTTAAAATGATAATGTAGATCTATATTTAGTGATATGGAAAAATGTTCACAATAATTCTAAGTGAAAAAAGCAGGCAGTATCTATGGTGTAACTCCATTTTTGTTTATATACGTATGATTCCATTTTTGTTTCATGACCAGTGTATATAATTGTATATCTAGCTAACAACAGATAAATATTACTACATTAGATATTATTCTATTTTTGCGATATATCATACACTTGTATGGGAAAATGTTTGAAGCCTGCACACTGAAACTAATAACAAGTTATCTTGTGAGCAGGAGGGAGGACTTCAGGTGGTTTCTGTGATTGTTTTTTATACATCTTCTAATTTTCAATGAATGTGCAAGAAGCAAATGACAATAAACTTGTAATCATATTTTTAAATCCCTAATATCGGTTTCTTTTCTGTCATTTGTCTCTTACCTAGAAGATACAGAAGTGTATTGTATTAAAATCTCTGAAGACATACATGTACACACACACACACACACACACACACACACACACACACACACACACACA
>NW_020838030.1:3241626-3277638 GCF_003676395.1 Aethalodelphis obliquidens | reverse complement strand
CACACACACACACACACACACACACACACACACACACACACACACAGAGAGAGGAATACTACTCGGCCATGAAAAAGAATGAAATGTTGCCATTTGCAACAGTGTGGATGGACCTGGAGGGTATAATGCTAAGTGAAATAAGCCAGAAAGAGAAAGACAAATACTGTATAATATCACTTATATGTGTAATCTAAAAAAATACAACTATCTAGTGAATATAACCAAAAAGAAGCAGACTCACAGATGTAGAGAATAAACTAGTGGTTACCAGTGGGAAGGGGGAGGGGTGAAATAGGGGGAGGGGAATAAGAGGTACAAACAATTAGTTATAAAATATGCTATAAGGATATACTGTACAACACAGGGAATACAGGCAATGTTTATAATAACTACAAATGGACTATAGCCTTTAAAAAGTGTGAATCACTATACTGTACACCTGTAACTTACATAATGTTGTACATCGACTATAGCTCATTTAAAAAAAAAAAAAGATCTGGGCTTCCCTGGTGGCGCAGTGGTTGAGAGTCTGCCTGCCGATGCAGGGGACACGGGTTCGTGCCCCGGTCCGGGAGGATCCCACATGCCGCGGAGCGGCTGGGCCCGTGAGCCATGGCCGCTGAGCCTGCGCGTCCGGAGCCTGTGCTCCGCAACGGGAGAGGCCACAACAGTGAGAGGCCCGCGTCCCGCAAAACAAAAACAAAAACAAAAAGATCTGAGTGTCTGTGGACTAGGCTGGCAGCAACAGTGGCAGTGGGATGAGGTCAGATTTGGAATTTATTAGCGGCAGGTCCAACAGAATTTGCTGGCAAACAGTTTGTGAGAGAAACAGAGTCAAGAGTGACTCTAAGCTTTTTGGCCTCCATGTAAGATTTGCAAAAACATATATTTGGGCATGACTACTACTCACACTCAAAACAGGTTTGGAATCCAGAGTCAAGGAGACCTCTCAGCTATAAAGGGTCATCAACAGGGAACTATAAACCTACAGTTTCTACGGCTCCACAACACCAAACCCACAAAAGAAATCCACTGCAATACTAGTCACTTACAAAATGTTAAGCTACTATACTTCTACTTATTCCCACTCTACTGTTTGTAGAGATTCATGTACATTTATGAGAAATTCATTTATTCTCATAAATCACTAACAACATATTCTTTAATTCTCACTGTCCTCTTAACCTCTCTGTGCAGTAAAGACTGCTAACCGCCTGCTTGATGAAACTCCCCTCGCAGCCTCTGCGATGCTCTCCTGCGGTACCCGTGCCTTCCCAAGTCCTTCCCTCATCCCACTTCCTCACTTGACACACCCGAAGCTGATCTCTTCCAAAGATCTATCCTCGTCTGTTTCTTCCTGTCTCCACAGTCTTTCACTCAGCAGTTGTAATCACTTCGCGCAACAACCCCTTCAAAGGGGAGGGCACACAAATTGTACATCTCTAGCCTGACTCTCTTTGGGCCACAGTTTCCTACTTCACACTGCATCCTTGACACGTCTTAGTACCCTGCAGCCTCTCAAATTCACAAAGTCCTAAACTGAGCGTCTAATCTTCACTTTTCTCTTTGGCTAAAGCCAGGGGAGTGGGATTCTGAGTGACAGGCACCATATCTTGGGCTTCATTCAATGACTAACAAGGAGCAAAATGAGATCAGTGAATCTCCTGATAATCGTTCCTTCTCTTTCCTCTGAATTTACATAACATGTTATCTGTCTTCTTTTTATGGTTCATGTTACTTTTGACCTGACATAAAAGTAAAAAGTGACAGATCTATTTATATATCTATATAACGTGTACACACACACAGTTTTTCATTAATCCGATTGCTTTATATTCCCTGCTACACTATACCATCATTCAGGATCTACTGATTCACTTTCTGTAACTTCTGTCTAGTACCGGTATACAGACTTTGCACATAGAAGGGCCACAAATACTTAATTCGCTGTATCGCAAACAAATGTATAGAAGACAATGGAAAGTGACCGAACATCAAAGCCAACTCGAAATCTTTCTTAAAGTCACTTCCTTTAAAACTCTCTAAATATCGTTATCACTTTGGTTGTGTTTTCCTCATTCTGCAATTTGCAAAGGTTCCTTACAAAGGTTCCTTACAACCTTCCTAACACATTTCGTGAGAGCCTCAACTTCCTATCTTTAAGTCACAGGGAACAATCCATTTCTTCCACGTATAGACAGACAGACAAACAAACCAAACTCAAGAGCAGTATTTTGAAGGCAGACAGAATTTTAAACATCGAAACAGCTGCACTCTCCTCTTCTAAATCCCAAAGACAGTCTTAGAGGAACCGCTATTTCTAAATGTATCGCGCTCACTACGGCTCCTGGAAACTTCCTTACTGAAACTATCCCATCCGTTCTCCCCTTGCTACTAAAAGCGAGGCTACCAGCACGATCGGCACCGCCTGGCAACTTGTCAGAAATGCAAATTAATGGGCACTCCCCAGACCCGCTGCACCAGAACCGCTCTTCAGGTAAACACTGGAGAAGGACAATTCTACCCCATCTATCCCGCTAGTGGAGTTACATTTTGAAACCACACTTCAACGTGTCATATGCCTCATAAAAAACCTTCAATGGCCACAGGATAAAGTCCAAACACCTCAGCAAAAAGTGAAGTATCTTCATAATTTAATTGCAACAATCTTCCCATTAAATCAATAGACACATGTTGACGCGCTGCTACACACCAGGCACGTTGGCAGGTAGCAAGGATGCAACCGAGGTCCCTGCTCCCACACAGCTTACCTTCCAGTGGGGATAACTGCTCTCAGGACTCAATTCCCACCAATCCCATCACCTGTGTGTTCTAGTCAGACGACCTTACCCAGCCTTCTCCAAACACACCCATGCACTGTATCGACTTCATGCCAGGTTCACGCAGTTTCCTCTACCTAGAATTTCTTCCCCACTTGGTCGCTTCCACCGACCCCACACCGTGTCCTTGACTCAGTACCAATCAGGCTGAAACAATCCCTCCTTTCTCTGGGCTTCCAACTATCCTCTAACACAGCAAGGGCATCATCCCTAAATTGTGATTTGTATTTAAACATCTCTTTCTCCTTCACGGGGCAGTGTGCACCTCAAGGGCAGGACCAAAGATGATCCATCTTTGTAGCCATGGCACCTAGAACATGGCTTGGAATAAACAGGCATTTAATTAAATGTTTTCTAAAAAGCAAATGAGAGACAGAATGTTCTTTGTTCAAAATGCTTTGGAAATCCTTACTATGACTTTCCTTTTGAATGGCATTCATTTAACTGATGGAAAATGTCCTTTGAAGGCACAATTAGAATTTTAAGAAACACCTAATCATTTAAATATAAGTGGTGTAAAAATTTCTTTAATCAAATATAACTATACATATTTATAAGTGGTGTGAATGAAAGGGGTGGCTAAGACAGGTAATACAATTGCAGTTACAAAACAGAGCTCACATATGAATAAAATCGATTATTTTGGTGCATTTTATAAACTCTTTCCCAAGGCAACTCAAAAATGTCTTAAACAGTGACAGTATCACTGTAATATTTTTTTACTCTAGAGTAATGTTTAGAATAACATTCTTTTGAATATATCAATTCTGGCATGCATCTTTAAACCCAAATAGGAAAACAGGATCCCTCTTCCAGCAGGTAAGTCTGTTAAGACGAGTTTTCAGGAAAGAACTATGTGCAAAAGCGAGAGCCTGTTTCTAAAACAGATCAAGTAAAAGTGTTCAGATTAGAGAAAGGCTACCTGACACCCCTCCTATCGCCCTTCCTCCTTCTGTCCACAACTTGGCATCTGAGGCACCCGCATGTAACCCCTAGGTTCCCTGGGAGACACTCAGGAGCCAAAGGAACAATGGAAAGAAAACTGAAGTATAGGCTGGAAAACTTCTGTCCTTCTCCCCAGTATGATAACCTTAGGAAAGTAATTCTACTGTTTGGGTCTCAGTTTCTTTATATGAAAATAAGGAAAGCCTGGGTTCCTTCCCATTTAAAATGCTATCATTTTCAAATATCCTCAACTCCGTTAACAGAGAACATGTTAATTTACCTGAATCCCATGGTCCCTTTCAGGATGCAGACACATGGTTAGTACCTGGATCTGATTTCATCAAGTGACCCATCGTTAAAACTGTCCAACATTCATACCCCAAATATGTGTATTCATTTAAAAAGTACATATAAGTAATGTCATCAATATCTATATTTCATATTAGCAAAGCTCACTTTTTTAGACAAAAATAAATATAAATAAAACTTACTGTCCCTGGAGCCCCCTGATGGACAGACCGTCATGGATATTAATGAGCCCCTGCCCTTCGCGGAGGAGAGAGAATAATCGTGGCAAGAGCCCCTGTCCTTAAGATTACAATCTGGCCTCAAGCACAAATAGTGTTTCTATGAAGTAATGAGACATTCACATGAACATATCAAACTTTTTTTTTTTAAGAAAACCATTGCAATACCATTTTGCCAGGTCAATAAGAATATGTAAAAAAAAAAATTTTAAGTGGTAACTGAGGTGATGGATGTATTAATTAACTTAAGTGTGGTCATCATTTCACAAAGTATACAGATATCAAATCATCACGCTGTACACTTTAAATATATACATTTTGGCCAATTATACCTCATGCTGGGAAAAAAAATACCGTTGAGTCTCCTCTCCTGCTCCCCCCAAAAAGAAAATGTGGAAGTAAAGAGAACATTTTACCCTGGTGTAAAGCTGTGCTGCTCAAATTTGAGCACACACAGGACTCACTCAGGGAAGTGGTCATGACGCAGTCTCTCCATCAGTAGCCCTGCTATGAAGGCCATGATGCTGCATTTCTAATAAGCTCCCAGGTGACACCATGGACCACGCTGGAGGTGCAAAGAGATAGAGAATATATTCTACACAGTAACAAGCTTCCCAAACAGATGCATTCTGAAAATATATAATCTAAAAATGCACTTTTTTTTTTTTTTTAAACTTCAACTGGGAAAATTCTATGCAGCCAGACCCTGGCTCAGAGCCCAGCATCCCAGCCACACTCCTTTTAAAAATAGGTTTTCAAAATGCCTAGCATTTTTTTAAAAAAGAATAGGATATTTGCCTAATATTCTGGCAAAGTTCTTGATACTCACCAATCCAACTACTTTTAAAAAATTTTTTAAACATATTTATTTATTTATTTGGCTACGATGGGTCTGAGTTGCAGCATGCATGTGTGATCTAGTTCCCTGACCAGGGATTGAACCTGGGCCCCCTGCATTGGGAACGTGGAGTCTTAACCACTGGACCACCTGGGAAGTCCCTATTATTTTTTTTATTAACTTCATCCTTCTTTCCATTTCCACTTCCTGCTCTACCATGGCATTAAACTGTGTCGCAAAATTGCCAAATCCCTGTTCTTGTTTGCCACGTATATGAAACCCCTTTTGCCATTTGCATATCTCCTGCAAAGCAGAGAAAGATTTCTTTCCTGGAAAGTTTTCTAAATTCTTTCATTTATTTATTTCTATTTCAACTTTACTGAGGTATAAGTGACATATAAAATTGTAAGATATTTAAAGTGTACACAGTGGTGATTTGATATACATGTACATGGTGAAAGGATCCCCCATGCAGCTAATTAACACATCCATCACCTCACATATCTTTTTTTTTTAATGAGGAAATTTAAGTTCTACTCTCTTAGCAAATTTCAATTATACAATACAGAGTTAGCAACTACAGTCACCACGCTTCACATCAGATGTTCAGACCTTATTCATCCTATAGCTGAAAGCTGGAACCTTTTTACCAACCTCTCCCTATTACTCTAAATTCTTTAAGATTCCCAGTGGCACACAGTACCATGCAGCAGAGTTACGGAATCAGGAAACCAACAAGAACTTTTGTACTTTCTCAAAGTTTGTAATTGCTTCAAATTGTCATCCCATGGAAAGGTCCTCTTTGCTGAGCAAAAATGCTATAAAACTAGAATTCAAGTTAGAAGGTCAACTTCAAAGGAATTTAGGATGCAAAGATCTTTCAGGCATCCAGGCAGTAACTTGATTTTCTAAGACTGTATTCTCAGCATTAAAATAGCTCAAGAAGGGACTTCCCTGGTGGCGCAGTGGTTAAGAATCCACCTGCCAATGCTGGGGACACGGGTTCAAGCCCTGGTCCGGGAAGATCCCACATGCCGCGGAGCAACTAAGCCCGTGCACCATAACTACTGAGCCTGCGCTCTAGAGCCCTTGAGTCACAACTACTGAGCCCTCAGGCCACAACTACTGAAGCCCACACACCTAGAGCCCAGGCTCCGCAGCAGAGAAGCCACCACGGTGAGAAGCCCGTGCACCACAACGAACAGTAGCCCCCACTCGCCACAACTAGAGAAAGCCCATATGCAACAGTAAAGACATAGCACAGCCAAAAAAAAAAAAAAAGAGAGAACGGGATTTCAAAAAAGATAAAATAGCTCAAGAAGAAAACATATGCTTCTACTTAGTGTTTTTTTTCTTCTTGTTGTAAATTTTACTGTCCTGTTATTTTCTTATTTTAAAAAACATCTTCATTCTCATTCAATATCCTGGCAAATTTTTCATATTTCCCCATGAATTTTCCAGCACAGCTGTGGATTTCCAAGTCAAAGTTTGTACAAACATCACCTGTCAAACTTTCGCAAGGAAGTGTCATCTGCATCCTGACCTCTATCATCGCTCCCTTGCTGAGGCTGTGCTAAATTTCTTGGCAGAGCAAGACCCTTGCAAACAGCCTCCTGCAGCCCCTTCCTTTTACGGGTGAGACCACAGAGAAGCAAACAGGTTCAAAGCCACACTGCTATGGAAACCAAGTCCCCTAGCATCTTCATTTGTGCACTTTCTAATAATCCACAGACCTGCACAGACAGCCAATTATGAGAAATAAAAGCTATTTATAAACATTTACTGAAAAAGTTACCGATAAAAAATTCTATAAAAGGAATAAAAAGAGAATGCAGAGTGCTTTATCTTAATGGAAAAAGAAAGGGCAGGGGCTTCCCTGGTGGCACAGTGGTTGAGAGTCCGCCTGCCAATGCAGAGGACACGGGTTCGTGCCCAGGTCTGGGAAGATCCCACATGCCGTGGAGCAGCTGGGCTCGTGAGCCACAGCCGCTGAGCCTGCGCGTCCAGAGCCTGTGCTCCGCAACGGGAGAGGCCACAACAGTGAGAGGCCCGTGTACCGCAAAAAAAAAAGAAAGGGTAAATATCATAGTGAATTCTCAGGCCACTACTCCTAGAACTGAATTTATAACAGCAAGTACTCTCTCATCTATTCTACCAGGCCAGGTTTCACAGCAAATCTCCACTATTCAGTAGAGGGAGGAAATCCTTTCTTTCTTTCTTTTCTTTCTTTTCTCTTTTTCTTTCTTTCTTTCTTTCTTTTCTTTCTTTCTTTTCTTTCTTTCTCTCTCTCTTTCCTTCCTTCCTTTTCTTTCTTCCTTTCTTTCTTTAACATGAAAACTGTTTTATTATTCCTGAATGATTTCGAAAAAGTAACAGTTTCTTATTCATTTTGTGTGGCAAACATAGTATCAATTCCAAATGCTGAAAAAAAGCTAACTGAACGACAGCAAACAATGACAAAATTGTAGACCAATCTTACTTATGCCAACAATCTTGAAGAGTCTTCATAAAATAATAGTATTGATAAATGCAAATAAATAATGCACAGAAAGAACAGTGCAGGCATGCCTTGAAGATAATGCAGGTTTGGTTACAGACCGCCATAATAAAGGGAATGTTGCGATAAAGTGAGTCACACAGTATTTTTGATGTCCCAGTGCACATAAAAGTTACATTTACACTATATTGCAGTGTACTAAGTGTGCAATAGCATTATGCCTAAAATATCAGTGTACATACCTCAATTAAAAATACTTTATTGCTAAAATTACTAAGCATCATCAAAGCGTTCAGCAAATCATAATTTTTTTCTTTTTTTTTTTTGCGGTACGCGGGCCTCTCACTGCTGTGGCCTCTCCCGCTGTGGAGCACAGGCTCCGGACGCACGGGCTCAGCGGCCATGGCTCACGGGCCCAGCCGCTCTGCGGCGTGTGGGATCCTCCCGGACCGGGGCACGAACCCATGTCCCCCACATCGGCAGGTGGACTCTCAACCACTGCGCCACCAGGGAAGCCCCATAATTTTTTTTTGGCTGGTGGAGGCTCTTGCCTCAAAGTTGATTCTGCTGACTGATCAGGGTGGAGGTTTTGACAATGCTGTTTGATAGCATTTTACCAGAGTAGAGAAATCCTTCTTTATTGAGTACCATTGACCCAAGCAGGAAAAAAATAAATAAATAAAAGTCAACACAGGATCATTATAAGTCAAAGAATTAAAGCTTAATTTTTCAGAAGAATTTATCACATGCAATTAACTTTTTAAAATATGAACAAAGACCAATAAACTTTAGCCAGGATATTCATGGATTGTTTCATTACATACTTTTACTTTATACTGGAGGTAATTAAAAGAGGCATCCCAGATGGAAGACAGTCCATGTAACTCCATGAGGACAAGGTTTGGGGGTGTTTGCTGCTGTGTCCCAGTACCCGAAAGAGTGACAAGCACAGGACGGATGCTCAACACATATTTGTTGAATTAATGACTCAAAAGAGAAAAGGGAAAGAAGAGAAGAAAGTTGCAGCACATGGACACACACGCTGAGCAAACTACGATGGCTGTTGACGGGGAATGGATGGAGAATGAGGATTAAGTGTGATAAACAGATTGACCAAAGCTGAGCTCTGTGTGGATCAATGACAGATAACAAGCCATGAGTTGAGGTGCAGCCAAGGCAAAGAGAAAAGCCCTGGGCGGGGACAGGCCTGAGAAAACCAAGCTGAGCACCAACACCTGCCTTCAGGCTCCCGGTTCCTGCTTACTGACCAATATGAATTAGTAAGTCACTCGACAGGGAGTTCAATTCCAAATAATAATTATTAGTTTGGAAAGAAGGAATCTTGGAATCCCATTCACCTATATCCCACTTAAAAAAAAAAAAAGTGCACATTTTCAAGTTCACGTGAATTAACCTCAGGTGGAAAACAAACAACACTGCAGCCGGCTCCCAGGAGCAACGCCGCGCTGCCTCCTGAGCCAGCTGTCACTAAGTTAACGACACAAACTGGGCCACTGAAGAGGTAAACATCATATTCTCTACCCATACTGTATTATCACCTTCCTAATATTGTATTATCACAATATTCCCTCCATCGCCTGTCCTAATCCCCAAAGAGACAACGCCGTATGCATGAACTCAGCTTGTACATTACTTGTTCTAACTGCCTTCAAGGCTATTCTGTTACCATGAACAATGGTAATAGACAATGGTAACAATGGCCAACTTTCCAAAGTTAAGGGCTTGAAAATTGTCAACAAATTTGTTCCTAATTTTTAAATGCCCTGAATTAGAACAGCACTGTATACTTTTTTAAAGCACTTTCACAAGATCAACTCATGGGAAGCAGAGCAGGTGTTAGTCCCACTAAGAAAAAGGGAATACAAAAAAGATTAAATAAATAACACAGTTATTGCCAGAGCAAGAAGTGAAACAGGCCTCTGAAACATATTTAGTTCAAAACTCCATCATTAGTTCAACGTTTTTCTACTTCAACAAGCAGCCTCGCAATCACTGACAAAAGCTGAGAGTCCAGAGGGGTTTGGAAAGGGAAGGAAGCCCATACAAGCCTTCCAAGCAGAACTCCACGTGATAACATACACTGTTGAGAGCCTCCACAGACCAGGTGCTGTTCTACATGCCGAGGCTTGGCGGTGAACAAAGTCCCAGCCCTTGAGGAGCTAGCATTCCTGTGAGGGACAGAGACAGTGCACAAGTACATAAGATAATATCAGGAAGAAATAAGTCCTCTAAAAAGAAATGCAGGATTCGCTTACTTGCGGAATCTAAAAAAGGCAAACTCATAAAAACAGAAAGGAAAATAGTGGTTACCAGGGGTTGGGATGGGGGGATAGGAGAGATGGTGTTTCGGGATGCAAACTTGCAATGAGTAGACAGTAAGTCCTAGAGATCTAATGTACAGTATGGTGAATACAGACAATACTGTATCATAATACAATATTGCTAAGAGTCTAGATCTTAATTAATCCCATCTCGAAAAAAGAAATGGTATTTATGTGATGTGATAGAGGTGCCGTCACTACAATGGCCATCATATCACAATATATAAATGTATCAAACGTGTTGTATACTTTAAATTTACACAATGTTATATGTCAAATATGTTTCAATTTAAAAAAAGAAAAAAGTATATTTACACAAAACTACAAATATACTACCCCTGGGAACATTCTAACACCATCGAACTGTACACTTTAAATTGGTCGATTGTGTGGTACATCAATCTAAGTATCTCAATAAAGCTGTCTTTAAAAATGCAGAGTAGGGCTTCCCTGGTGGCACAGTGGTTGAGAGTCCGAGGGGACACGGGTTCGTGCCCCGGTCCAGGAAGATCCCACATGCCGCGGAGTGGCTGGGTCCGTGAGCCACGGCCGCTGGGCCTGCACGTCAGGAGCCTGTGCTCCACAACGGGAGAGGCCACAACAGTTAGAGGAAAAAAAAACAAAAAACAAATGCAGAGTAAAGGAATAGCGAACAAGGGGTCGGGTATAAAACGACACAGTTTTGTGCTAGCTGAGCACCTAGCCAAGTTCACTTGGCAGGCTGATTACACGTCCCCCTCTTGGCTTCCAGAATGCCAGCAGCCAGACTTCTAAACTCTGCGAAGCTCTGAGACATCACCAGCCCAAGATGAAAGACCCACTATATTGAGACTGCAGGTTCTCCTAACAGACAGGCGGCCCCCAGAGGTCCCTCTACAGTGGGGCTCAGAGTACAAGCCGCCACTCCCCACCTTTTATTCAACTCTGTGATTTCTTCTCTGACCTTAACCAGGAGTGGACATGCAGATACTTCTTTTAGGAAAGCCACTAAAATGGAAGATAGAGGCCAATCCAAACCCCAAAAGCGTCCCAAGGACACAAAGACTATGCAAGAAGAAGGAAAAGTTTTCAAAATACTCTATCAATTGCCCGAGAGATATAGCAGCCCTGAAAGAGGGTGTGATTTTTCAAAAGAGCTCTAGCAACTAAAAACATGATAGCAGAAGTTTTAAAAATAATAGAAGAATTGGAAAATAAAGTTGAGAAACGTCTTCCAGAAAGTAAAATAAAAAGTTAAGAAGGAAAAAAGGGAGAACAGAGTGGAAAAATGAGAAGGCCAGTCCAGGAAGCCCAACATCTGAAAAATAAAACTGCCAGAAGGAGAAAAGAAGAAAAACAAAAAACAGAGATAAGAAGAATTACCAATGAAATTTCCCCAGGAATGAGTTTCCAGATACAAGGGGATCAAAAGATAACTACAGCTAAAATTGACACGCGTTTTTACCTACGTGAGACACCTCCAATATTATGGATCAAAAGATAACTACAGCTAAAATTGGATCAAAAGATAACTACAGCTAAAATTGACACGCGTTTTTACCTACGTGAGACACGTTTCTGGCAGAATTAGTGTCATACCACATGTATAGTTTTACTGTTAAATATTTAGGTTGTTTTCTATATCATGTGATACCACCATAAGCATCACTGTGTAAGCCTCGGATTATTTTCTTAGGATAAATTCCTAAAAGCAGAACTACTGAATTAATAAATATGAACAGTCTGCTAATCTGTACTCCCATCAGTGACTATGCATAAGATTTGTTAGAATCCAAAAAAAAAAGGAGACTGCAAATTTTTTTAGTGCTATAACGAGTAGAGTATATGTGAATACACAGGCAGTCATTTTTTAAAATTTCGCTTAATGTTGAAGCCATATTGTTGACAATTTAATTCAACAATTCTATGGGCTTGCTTCAATGAAAGCCACTAGTCTCAGATGGTAGTCCTCAAGAACAGAGGCTCCTTAAAGATTCACATCAAATAAATGGCTCAGACCCACAGCTAAATCCTTAATATCATGGCATTTTTCACTCCAAAGATACATAGTATTAATTCTAATCTAAGCGCTAATTATCTTTCAGCAGGAATTCTGTTCCCGCTGGCAACTCTCCTTTCCTTTTAAACCGGCTTTTGCTTAGCTTTGATCCTCAACATCTCATCCTGATCTGGTTGAAGGGAATAAGAGAGTCCATTATGATGTTCTCCCTACTTGTTTATGTTGGAAATTTTTCATGACAAAAAATTTTAAGTGTATTCATTAAAAAAAAAAAAATCACAGCAAAGGGATGTTCCTAAGAAATGCCATCTTATTTTTAAGTATTCCCTACTATGACAACCATGTGCTATTTCCTACAGCAGTATGATAATCAAATATCCCAAAACACTACCAAATTTACACCTACTAAGAAAAATAATATTCAACTTAAAATTAAAATTTTATTTTGCTTAAAGTACGACACAAAAGATCAAGACGTCTGGGAGAGACGGCAGACTGACATGGTGTCAAGCCTGATGCAGGGCAGACTAGACCAAAACGTGGTTCCGGTAACATTCTAAGACTAATCCCAGAAGGGCAGCGGGGGGATAGTGGGAAGACGCCACAGACTTGGTGGATACCGTTTAGCCAATTTTATTTTCTCATCCGCAGCACTTGTACAAGCTCCTTAACAAAATTCTAAATAAAACTGGCACGGTGAACTCCAAATAGTCAATTTAATCATCTCCACCTCCACTGAAACAGCCCAGTGGAAAGGATACGCACTGTGGAATCTGTCAAGTCTGGTTTCTCACCCCGTCTCTCCCAACCTTTGCCAGGCGGAGACAATACTCTCCATCTCACTACTTTGCACGACATCGGACACTTCATAAGCTTTCAATAAGTATTTGTTGGATGAATGGATGGATGGGTGGGAAGTAAACGTGGAAATGCTCACACCATTATAGCAGGTATTCAGTAGAGGGCAGCAGCCCTCCTCCCCTCCCCAGGGCTCTGTCCCCTGCCTTGTCCTCATCTGCTGTGGTTTTCTCTCCTTCCGAGATGATCCATTCCCATGGAGTCGATTATTACTGTTATTATTATTACTAGAATACATTCCAAATTCATATGTCTAGAATTGACAATCTGATCTGACAGCAATAAAACTGTGTCATCTTTCCCCAGCATTAGGTCCCCTTCTAAAATTCTCTTTTTCTCAACCAATCAACCAAAACTAAGTACCTACTGTGAATTCTATACTGTGCTGGGCACAATGAAAAATTGAGAATATAAAATCCTACCTTCAAAATTATATACCTACTTGGAAATAATAAACTAAAACGTGTGAAACAATAAACTATAAATAGCAAAGTATTAATTCCACCCATTAAAAATTCATTTAACTGAAAATTCAGCTCTATGTGATAAAGATAGGAGCCAGGGAAAAGTTAAAAAAAAAGAAAGAAAACAAGAAAAAGAAAAGACCCCAGGAGAGCCAGGATAGAAGTAGTGATAACAGCATACATGCATTCTTGGACCCAGTAATTCATGTCTGGGAACTCACCATAAAGAAATAGCCCTAAAAAGGGGGGAAAGGCAAGAAGAAGCTGCCTGAATAAATGACATTCACTGCAGTATTATGTATAAAAGGGAAAAATTAGAAATAACTTTAAACTCCAACACTAAAGGAGCATCTGTTTTGGCCCATGCACTGGATGGCATATTATACAACCGTTAAAGTATGTGGGAACATTTCCTCACGTTAAAAAATGCTTACATTATATTAAGTGGAAAGGGGTATTAAAGAGTGCGTCCAGCATCTAACAGTGATCGTATGAAAGAAGAAAGCAGGCACAGAAAACTGATGAGAAGAAACAAAGCAGAAGAGACACGTGATGTTCTGGATGGTCGGATTATGAGTTTTTTCTTCCTACTTTTCTGAATTTATCAGACTTTCCACAATGAGCAGGTATTAGGTAGATAATAAAAACTTAATACGGGTTGAAACATTTTCAAAATATCCAATTCTCATGTACTCTGGTCAGAGAATTCTTGACTTGGAGCCCAGTGTATCTTTCTTCATTCATTCATGAGCTTGGCTCTGCTCTAGATACTGAGGTTACAGAGGTAAATACGTTACGTACTGTAGCAACATGTGGCAGAGCAGGGGTCGCCCATGAGAATGGTTTAATTGTTTTCAAAATCAGAAGGAAAAAATGTATAATATCAATATATTCATCTTTATACCAAAGCAGTTGTAAAATATATTTCTTAAAACATTTTCGATGAAGGCAGGCGCCTACAAGAGCAAACGTGCCTCAGGCTCATGAAAGTCAGACTGCGGCCCTGGGGACATTCAAGGTGAAGACTGACCGTGAAGGAGGAGCCAGCAACTCAGATGGGGAAGAAGAGTACTTCAAGCAGAGACAGCAGGTTGTGCAACGGTTTTCAAATGGGGTAACAGTATATATGGAAAATGTAATACCGTGACAAGGCCTGGTCTGAACCACATTTTAAAATAAAAACAAGCTGGAACATAATTAAGAATGATAAGGGGTTCAGAAATTTAACCAAGGAGGTAAAAGGTCTGTACACTGAAAACTGTAAGACATGGATAAAAG
The DNA here is from genome assembly GCF_003676395.1 of Aethalodelphis obliquidens. Taxonomy (NCBI): domain Eukaryota; kingdom Metazoa; phylum Chordata; class Mammalia; order Artiodactyla; family Delphinidae; genus Aethalodelphis; species Aethalodelphis obliquidens. Next base: position 3,263,050 of record NW_020838030.1, on the reverse strand, counting down.
AAATTGGCAACACAAATAAATGGAAATATGTCTCCTATTCATGCACTGGAAGAATTAACATTATTAAAATGTCCACACTATCCAGAGCAATCCGTAGGTTCAAAGCCATCTCTACTAAAATTCCACTGGCATTTTTCACAGAAATAAAATAAACAATCCTAAAATGTATATGGAACCCTGAAGAGCCAAAGCAATCTTGAGAAAGAAGAACAAAGTTGGAGGCATCACACTTCCTCATTTCAAACTATATTATAAAACTAGAATAATGGGCTTCCCTGCTGGCGCAGTGGTTGAGAGTCCGCCTGCCGATACAGGGGACGCGGGTTCGTGCCCCGGTCCAGGAAGATCCCACATGCCGCGGAGCGGCTGGGCCCGTGAGCCATGGCCGCTGAGCCTGCGCGTCCGGAGCCTGTGCTCCGCAACGGGAGAGGCCACAACAGTGAGAGGCCCGTGTACAGCATTAAAAAAAAAACAAAAAAACTAGAATAATAAAGACAGTATAGTATTGGCATAAAAACAGACACAAGGACCAGTGGAACAGAATCGAGAACCCAGAAATAAACCCATGCAAATACAGTTCAGCTAATCTATTACAAGAGTGCCAAGGATACACAATGCAGAAGGGATAGTCTCTTCAATAACAATGCTGGGAAAACTAGATATCCACATTCAAAAGAATGAAACTGGACCCTTATACCATATACAAAAATCAACTCCAAATAGATTAAAGACTTAAATTAAGACCTGAAACCATAAAATTCCTAGAAGAAAACATAAAGGATAAGCTCCTTGACAGTGGTCTTGGCAATGATTTTTTTGGATATAACATGGAAAGGACATGCAACAAAAGCAAAAATAAACAACTGAGTCTACATCAAACTAAAAAGCTTCTGCAGAACAAAGGAAACAATCAACAAAATAAAAAGGCAACCCATGGAAGAGAAAAAAAAAGTCAAACTATGTATCTGATAAGGGGTTAATATGATGAGTTAATATCGGGGGTTAATATTATATAATTCCCTTTATATAAAGGGGTTAATATTTAGTATTATGATACTCAATACTCAACAGCCAAAAAAAACCCAAAAAACCACCACCAACAACAACGAAATTTAAAAATGGGCAAAGGAGGTGAATAGACATTTTTCCAAAGAAGACATATGAATGGTCAACAGGTATATAAAAAGTTGCTCAACTACACCTTTGTATCATCAGGGAAATGCAAATCAAAACCACAAAGAGATGTCACCTGTTAGGATGACTATTATCAAAAAGGTGAGATAACAAGTGTTGGCAAGGGTGTGGAGAAAAGGGAACACTTGCGCACTATTGATAGGAATGTAAATTGGTGCAGCTACTACAGAAAACAGTATGCAAGTTCCCCCCAAAATTAAAAATAGAACTACCATATGATCCAGCAATTCCGCTGCTGGGTATATACCCAAAGGAAATGATCAGTATCTCAAAGAGATAGCTACACTGCCATGTTCAATGCAGCATTATCCACAATAGCCAAGATATCGAAACAAACTAAGTGTCGGTAAACAGATACATGGATAAAGAAAATGTGATATATATGTGTGTGTATATATAATATATATGATATCAATGTGAAAAATGTAACATTTATATATTAATATACATTATATTTGTAGATATTACTGTGAGATATATAGTGAGAATATATGAATACATATTAATGTAAGAAAAGGAGATATTATATATTTATATAAATATATTTATGAATATTATTCAGTCACAAGAAAGAAGGAAATCCTGTCATTTGCAACAACATGAAGAAGCTGGAGGACCTTATGCTAACTGAAATAAGCCAGACAGGGAAAGATAAATACCATATGATCTCACTTACATGTGGAATCTGAAAAACAGAACCAATGAACAAACATAACAAGAGAAACAGAGTCATAGATACAGAGAACAAACAGGTGATTGCCGGCGAGGGCGGGGTAGGGAATGAGAGAAATAGGTGAGGGAGATTAAGAGGCACAAACTATGTATAAAATAAATAAGCTTTAAGGATATATTGTACAATGCAGGGAATATAGTCAATATTTTATAATAATTAAAAATGGAATATAACCTTAAAAAATTGTGAATCATTAATGTTGTACACCTGAACCTTATATAATATTATACATCAACTATACCTCAATCAAAAAAAAAGAGGTACAAACTTTCAATTACAAAATAAATGAGAAACAGGTATGAGTATACAGTCTGGGGAGCAGAGTCAATAAAAATGTGATATCTTTGTACGGTGACAGATGGTAACTAGACTTATCGTGGTGATCATGTTGTAATATATAGAAATATCAAACCACGATGTTGTGCCCCAGGAACTAACACGGTGTTATAGGTCAATTATACTTCAAAAACAAAGAAATAAACTCACAGAAAAAGAGAGTGCGTTTGTGATCACCAGAGGCAGGGGTGGGGTCAGGGTCGGAGGAATTGGAAGAAGCTGGTCAAAAGGTACAAACTTCCAATTATAAGATAAATAAGTACTAGGGATGTAATGTACAACATGAGGAATATAATTAACACTGCTGCATCTTATGTACGCAAGTTGTTAAAAGACTAAATCCTAAGAGTTCTCATCACAAGGAAAAAAAATTTTTCTTCTTTCCTTTTCTATCTACATGAGGTGATGGATGTTTACGCAACCTATGTGATAATCATTTCATTATGTATGTGAGTCAAATCTTCATGCCGTATACCTTAAACTTATACAGTGCTACATGTCAATTATATCTCAATAAAACCAGAAGAAAAATAAATAAGTAAATAATAGAAATTAAAAAGCTGAACACACAGAAACAAAAAACAGAAAAGTAGATGCCAGGGGTTGGGGGTTAGGGAATACGGAAATGTTGGTCAAAGGGTACAAATTTCAGTTATAAAGATGAATAAGTTCTGAGGATCTAATGCACAACATGGTGACTACAGTTAATAATACTGTATTATATACTAGAAATTTGCTAACAGTAGATCTTGAGTGTTCACTCCACCAAAAAAAAAAAAAACCAAAAACTGATAACAATGTGAGGTGATGGGTGTGTTCATTAACTTGATCGTGGTAATCATTTCACAATGTATACATATATCAAACCATGATGCTGTACACCTCAAGTAAATAAACAACTTTTAAAAACACTTTTCTGGCCGCGCAGCATGTGGGATCTTAGTTCCCTGACCAGGGATCAAACTCACGCCCCCTGCATTGGAAGTGTGGAGGCTTAACCACTGGACTGCCAGGGAAGTCCCGATACAACTTTTGTCAATCATACCTCAATAAAGCCGGGGGAAAAAAGAAAGGAAGCACATCATATATGAAATAAGTTAGAAACGAGGCATCTCAGATTAGAAAGAAAACTTAAAGGGAATGTGATAATTTTCTTCAAATATTGCAAGGATGGAAACGAACAATTCCAAGGATTAAATGTTCTAAGTAGCTGGGAGTAGAAATGTGTCCAAGGAGTGAAAGTTACAGCAATGTAGACTTCCACTCAATAATAAAACTGCCCTAACTCCTCTAAGTGTTTAACAACTGACATTGCAGTGAAGTAATAAACTCTTACATCCAAGCAGAGGATAGAGAGGCAAACATCAGGAACACTGCTAGGGTATCTCTGCATTAGAGGATATAAGAACAAGAGGATATAATCAAAGTCCTATCTATATAGAAAAGTCCTACGGTCCTAAATTAGCATCTGTTTGCACAGAAGTCCTCAAAGGGAAGTAGAGGTTTGCTGCAAGGTGAGTTCCCCAGAAAGCGGACTGAGAGGACAGAGTGTGCAGGAAGTTTGCTAGGGGGGTTCTCTCAGGATCATCCCCGTGGGGGAAGGGAAGAAGTTAGAGAGGGAGAAGTTGGCCTTCAATGCAGTCACAGGGGCCACAGCGACCTTTGGAGTCAGGGCAAGAGGGCTGGCTGGACCTTTACACCCCTTACCCACCAGTCACTGCCTGTAGGCTGCACCGGGGAAGGGGCATGACCTCGGGAGGCAGGCTCCCATTGGCTGAGAGCTGCCAGGGGGCACACAACCAGCAGCATGGCGTCTATTACAAAGCGTTACGTAAAATTGTTGTGTGTCAATTATTTCAGTAGGAAAACATACGCCAAATGCCAACACCACATGCCGGCGCTTCACAACACTGCGCTGTGAAATAGTTAGTAGCTCAGTGGTCTCGCGTGAAAACATCACAGCACATGAATATCATTATATTTACAAACAAATCTAATAAAGGAAAAACCAAGTTTCATTCTTATTATAGAAATATCCCATCCCAATCTCCACGGGCAAAATTTAGGGGGTTGAGAATCCTCACCTAGGACACTATGGTTTTGAGGTTTGACAGCCAAAATTAACCAGTAATATTCAAATTAAATGTAAAACTAAACGTTTTTAAACCCTTCCCTCTCCTCCAAGATGTAAACAATTCCTTTACTCATTGGTTATCTTCTAACTGATAACCTTTCACCATGCTATTCCTTCATGCTATTAATACTAGGACATTAATTTATAAACTTATCTGCACCACACATATGAAATGGGAATATCAAATAATGAGACTTCCATACAGCTCAACTGAAATTCAGGTTCAATACCACGAAAAATAACCAAACCCATGGAAGAAAACAAAATTTGACTCACTCTTTAAATATGATCTATGCATATACTTCACGGACAATTAACAATTATTTTATATTTTAATTCATTACTCTTAAAAAATAGGTGAATAACATCTAGTCTTCTACAATTAGTGCAGCTGGGTTTTCAACAAGTCTCAAGAATAATTTACTCTGTTTGGTTAAAAGGCTGCTGATGGAGCATACGCTCAGTTATGATACAAATACTAACAAGGCTTTCCTTTTGCTCATGAAGTGTATATTTACACAACACACAAAAAAGTGATGTGCACAAAGGCAAGCAGGGCCTGCCCTCACACTGAATTATCTAAAAGGCCACCTCCTTGGTAACCAGACTGACCCATTTTTAGAGGAAAAAGAGTTTAAAATTTAATACAGAAAGATTTTTTTAATGGTCTACTCACACAAAGGTAAAGTAGCTTCTTGTGATTTATCTCTGAAATTCTTCTGAAAGCTCAGAGAGATGGAAAATAATAAGGAAAAGCAGACCTACAGTACTACAGTCAAAACAAAAATTGCTTAATTCAGGAAGATTTAGAGAAACCAAATTAAGATCAAGGGAACAATAAAATAAACAGGTGGGATTTTGAGCTGCTAAGTTTGCAGTGATTGTCACAGTAGCAAGTGAAAACTAACACAATTGTTTATTAACATCTATCTCTTGCTAGCTTTCAAGCAAATGTTGTGTCTTACACATTTTAATGTGTTCTGTTCAAATCTAGCATGGTTCTCTACACAAACCTGGCCCTCAATAATATTTTTTGAATGAATGAAATCCTGTAAATTCCCTCACTGCTTTCACCAGAGGAAGAATTATATTAGAACCATCTAGATCAAATTTCTTTCGGTGAGTTCTTTATCACAGAGCCCAGAAGCTTACAGACTCTTTACATTTTTTGAATTTTCTTGTTCACTGGTCTTAGTTTGACTTCCCTAAATGTTTCTGAAATACATAAACCTCTACAAGGCTGTTTCTTTTAAAGGATGGCTACTTTTCTAATAATAACAAACATATTCAGTATATAACTGAATCACTTGCAGTATATACCCTTGAAACTGACACAACATTGTAAATAAACTACACTTTAAAAAAACACACTTTGGGGTTTTACTGTCTGGGTTTGCTGGTTTACTGTCATTTTCATTTATAAAGATAAAAGCAGATAAATTTTTCTTTCTACTTTTGCTATTATTATTGTGGTTGTTATTGTTTTGGTTGTCCATTTGACTCACTTATTTCCTATTTTCCGAATAAATGCATCTTCTTCTCAATACTGCTTTGGCCTCATCCCACCAGAACTTCAATCCGGCAGATGCATAAGATCCTAATATCTCTGTAAAATTCTGCAACATTTTGTTGCCTATCTTCCAAACCCCTAATTTTGTCTTCAATCACATCCATTCAATTCTCAAGCTGATCTCCCTTAATCTTTTAAATTCAATAATCACAGCTTTAATCTCCATAAACTTTGTTGTTCCAAATGATCTTTTTCTTCATAGCAGGGTACTTTTATTTAATATATTCATACTGTCAAATCTCTTTGAAGATCTAACATGTTTTTACTTCTCCGATATTCCCCAGAGTCTTCTGACTCAGGTTCTTCTCTTTCATCCTATTTGTTTTCCTCAAATGTCTGATGATCCCTTGATATTCATTCATACTTAAGAATAAAAGACTGGGTTGATCCACAAGGGCAACTAATGCCTGTTTCCTCTCTAGTATGAGGTCTCTCCCTGGGGAGTCTCAGCTGTAGGGCTCTACCTAAAGAGTACAGGATGCGTCTGATGATGGGCTTTGCTTTAGGGTATAGGAGTGAGGAACAAGCAGCAGGCAGGTTGGGAGACAAATACACAGACCCGCCAAAATAAGAAAGTCTTGCCTCTCGTGTGAAGGATTTGAGTAGATGCTGCCTATTAGAAGGCTCAGACTTCCTTCCCCAGCACCCTTTTTGCTGTGGGTGCCCATGGTGATCTTAAACTCTACTCTGCTTCTCTCTCAGGTCCCTAAACCCACTGGAGGAACCCTCCCAAACAGCATGTTGACGTTTTGTGAACACAGTCAGTTCTTAGCCAGGGGATCACTGTTATAAATGGAATACTTCAATTTCCTGAATTTTGCTCCAGGGCCCCTTCCCACTGGCAGTTGTTAGTCACTGTAAGTTCTGCTTTTAATTCAGCTTTGCACCTGTGTTTGGGGTTATGATTTTTTTACTTTTGTTTTTGTTTTCTTTTGTCAATCTAATCGCATCTGGTTTCAGTTTTCCGGGAATTCTTTGTAACTCTTACTCTAACGAAGGTAGGCACCCTTGCTAGTTTTCGGGCAGTGTTACAGTTTTTTTTTTTAAATGTATCGTGTACTTTCTTATTTTAAAGGATTTCTGTTAAGTGGGGAGCCTGATGCATGTGTTCAGGCTGTCATTTTACTCCAAACATCCAGTTTGTCCTCCTGAATTCCTAAATGAAACATTCCTTTGTAATTTAAAGTGTTTTATTCAAAGCACCCTAAGCTAGCACTTTGCTGGGGAACTGAAAAAAATCATTCTCCTCAACCCCTGCTTACTGGTAAACAAAACGGATTTCTGCCTTGCCCAGTTCACTTAAGAAATGACTACAGCCCAGTTAAACGAGGTAAGTTCCATGAGAGAAGGGACTTTTAAGCAGTATTTTTCAGAGGGGAAAAAAAAATACATGTATTGAAGCTTGATGAAAAGTAGAGAAAGAAATGGTAACTTCCCCCGATTTCAAATGGAAAGAAGATGTACTCATTTCATTTACAAGGAATCAAGAGTTTGATCCAATAAAAAGCAGTTGACAATAAATCAAAAAGCCACTGAGGAAGAAACAGTTTGATTTTTCAAACTGAATTTGATTTCTCTAAAAGTGTAAATCCCACACGTATTGCTTCTACAAATGATATCCACATACAATGTCAACAAGCATTTCATAACTGTGTAACATAAATCTTTAAGAAAACAAAAGAAGATGAAGAAAAGATGTGGCCTTTTGTCTTTTAAAAATAAACAGTATGAATGGAAAGAGAAATACACACATAGCCAGATTCATGTCCACACTGAGATCATGACAGATACTTGGAGATGTTTCAATATTAAATATCACCTTTTCCAGCTCTTAAAGAATCGCTATAGGAATTCACAACTACAAAGGGGGAGGGGAGAGAAGCTGATGGAAGTTGCTTTTTTAAAAAATCTGTTCTTTTAGGTTGTATTAATAGAAGTATTGGGACTAAACTAGAAAACACATACTAGATAGATACTTATAGGTTCCATCTTGGCAAAGGAACTACTGTTGGCCTCACATGGAACTTTAAGTATCTAGAAATTTTATATAAAAATCCAGCCTTCATGATGTCTTGAACAATCAGAGCTCCACATTCACATGTAAAAGTAGTCAGCTGGAGCCAGTAGTAACAACTGGCTCTGTAAGGAGGGAAAACAAAGAAGCCAGGATCTGGTGTAAATACTCCCACCAAGGCTGATTTCAAGCTCCCAACGTGACTCGAGGTTGGGAGGAGACTCGCACAACCGGCTCCTGTGAGCCAGCTCTGGCATAGCAGTGGCTGGAGCTGGGTGGGGGCCGCCCCCTGAAAAGGAGGAAGAGTTTCTGTTCTCCAGGGGTCCCTGCACCCTGCAGTCTCACACTTGGCCACTTCAGGCACCTGTCACCAACCCACCCAGCTCCCTCTCTCCCTTCACCCCCAAGGACTCATGACTAAGACAAGGCTGGTGGCGGTCCTCAGCACACTGTGCCCAGACCACACACACAAATCACTGTTCAGGTGTGAATGTTCCATCCTACAGGAGGCAGACTGATGAGCCAGGGTGGGTGAAGACAGCGACTTCAAATGATGGTTTGGAAGACACCCAACAAAGAAGGGTCCTTGTGCTGGGGGTGTCTGGACAAGATACTGATTAGGGAGGGCAAGGATTTTCTCAAGACACAGGGAGGGGAAGAGAGGATGGGGAGGGAGGAACGTGGAAAAAGGTATGTATCAAATGAAGAAAGGTAAGTACTTCAGCCAAAGGTTCTTTTCTTTTTTAACATCTTTATTGGAGTATAATTGCTTTACAATGGTGTGTTAGTTTCTGCTCTATAACAAAATGAATCAGCTATATGTATACATATATCCCCATATCTCCTCCCTTTTGCATCTCCCTCCCACCCTCCCTATCCCACCCCTCTAGGTGGTCACAAAGCAACCAGCTGATCTCCCTGTGCTATGCGGCTGCTTCCCACTAGCTATCTATTTTACATTTGGTAGTGTATACATGTCCATGCCACTCTCTCACTTCGTCCCAGCTTACCCTTCCCTCTCCCCGTGTCCTCAAGTCCTTCTCTACATCTGCGTCTTTATTCCTGTCCTGCCCCTAGGTTCTTCATAACCATTTTTTTTTAAGATTCCATATATATGTGTTAGCATTCGGTACTTGTTTTTCTCTTTCTGACTTACTTTACTCTGTATGACAGACTCTAGGTCCATCCACCTCCCTACAAATAACTCAATTTCGTTTCTTTTTATGGCTGAGTAATATTCCATTGTATATATGTGCCACATCTTCTTTATCCATTCATCTGTCGACGGACACTTAAGTTGCTTCCACGTCCTGGCTATTGTAAATAGAGCTGCAATGAACACCGTGGTACATGACTCTTTTTGAATTATGGTTTTCTCAGGGTATATGCCCAGTAGTGGGATTGCTGGGTCACATGGTAGTTCTATTTTTAGTTTTTAAGGAACCTCCATACTGTTCTCCACAGTGGCTGTATCAATTTACATTCCCACCAACAGAGCAAGAGTGTTCCCTTTTCTCCACACGCTCTCCAGCATTTATTGTTTGTAGATTTTTTGATGATGGCCATTCTGACTGGTGTGAGGTGATAACCTCATTGTAGTTTTGATTTGCATTTCTCTAATGATTAGTGATGTTGAGCATCCTTTCATGTGTTTGTTGGCAATCTGTATATCTTCTTTGGAGAAATGTCTGTTTAGCTCTTCTGCCCATTTTTGGATTGGGTTATTTTTGATATTGAGCTGCATGAGCTGCTTGTAAATTTTGGAGATTAATCCTTTGTCAGTTGCTTCATTTGCAAACATTTTCTCCCATTCTGAGGGTTGTCTTTTCATCTAGTTTATGGTTGCCTTTGCTGTGCAAAAGCTTTTAAATTTCATTAGGTCCCATTTGTTTATTTTTGTTTTTATTTCCATTTCTCTAGGAGGTGGGTCAAAAAGGATCTTGCTGTGATTTATGTCATAGAGTGTTCTGCCTATGTTTTCCTCTAAGAGTTTGATAGTGTCTGGCCTTACATTTAGGTCTCTAATCCATTTTGAGTTTATTTCTGTGTATGGTGTTAGGGAGTGTTCTAATTTCATTCGTTTACATGTAGCTGTCCAGTTTTCCCAGCACCACTTATTGAAAAAGCTCTCTTTTCTCCATTGTATATTCTTTCCTCCTTTATCAAAGATAAGGTGACCGTATGTGCGCGGGTTTATCAGGCAAGGATTTTTGACTCTGATATTTTTAATTCAACTGCGAATGACATTAAAATAGTTCAAAACATTTGTATGTGTATTAAAGGAAAGCAGGGATTTCTAAAGACTGAAAAATATTCATTTAAAGGAAATAATAAACCATCCTCAAGTGTCTAAAGAGCTATTCAGTGGAAGAATCTAGTTCCAACATCCATTATGCTAATTAACAAGCCATTATTTTCACCAGTGAGATCCATTTCTAACATTTAATGTGCTAATTTGATCTGATATAAAACTACAAAAATAGCAGAGACATTTGTAGTAGCCGTCTCTGGGGGGCAGCCCTTCTGATTAGATGCCAGGTGCCCACTCTGGGAAGCAAACGGTGATTAAAGCATCTGACCACACCTAGAGAGTGTCTTAAATAAGCACCTAATACTCTCCCGCCTTATGTTTTATGAAGCTTTTTAAAGTAAAATGGGCTACTGGGCAATGATCTTTTCAATGCCATTGTTCATGAAAGGTAAATAACTGAACGCAGAAAACAAATTATGAGGGACTCCAACCTTTAGAAAAGGCAGTAAATTCAGCCTCCTTAGTTTGAAAATCAGGAGGCTTGGGAACACGAAGCCAGAGAAGAAGACAGCTCCCCAGGACCTGTGAGTTCCTCGCCTGGAGGACTCTGCACTGCCCAGCAACAGCTGGCACTCAGTTATTAATTGCTCTTCTGACGATCGTAGCACGTGATGGTGCATCAAGATACTGGGGTGGGTGGGGGAAGCACCTCAAGTTTTTTTTTTTTTTTTTTTTTGATTTTCAAAACCTGTTAACTATCAGCTTTATTTTCTTTGAAAACACACAAGTATTTTGAAATGTATAAGAGTTTAGGGTTGTTGGATTTTTAAAACTCCACACAAAAGAGACAAATGAAATTCATACCAAATGGATCACTCCAAACTGCTAAGTCCATCTACTAATTTAACACTACAGCACTCAAATGAAAGTTCATATTATTAACACTTTAAAAAAAAACCCAAAACCACCACCAACAGTCATCTGTAACATGCTGCTGTAAGTTGAACAACCAGTGTATGGATTACTGGTATAAAGAATTTCAATGGCAAACCTAGAGCTCCCTTAAAAAAACAAATGTGAACGGAGACAGTGAGTTGGTGCAACCATTCTACATCTGGGAAAAACATTCTCCTTGTGAATTCTAACAACAGTGGACAAAATATAATCGTGTTTTAGAGTGGGACTGTCCCCAGCACTGCGACTTCAGCCAGACCTTCATGGTTCAGATGAGGCCAAGCAGAGAAGGGCTTCAGGCAGGGGAAGGAATGGGACTCAAGGGTGGGATTAAGTTGTCAAATGCCAGTACAGTGAGGCCCGCTTGCGGGGGGCGGGCAGAGTTACATATCAGAACAATTGGAATTAAAACAAAAATATTTAAAAAGTTAAAACATATACTCCAATGCACGTGCATCATCAAGTCATGGGGGAGCTGAAATTATTCTAGATCAAGGTCCAGTGTGAAAAAGTCACATAAGCGAAAATGTGCAGAGCCAGACACACTTCAGTCTGGCTGAGCGCATTTCCAGTGTGTGACCGCATTTCCCTCAGGGCTCACTACTGTATCGCAGCGACTTTAGAAACGTTGGTGACTTTTTAAAAAGCGTAACAGAACACTTTTAATTGAAACAGTGGACCAGGTCAGAGCTCCTGAGCATCCCATGGGCTTTCAGATCTACGTGTCAGTATGTAAGAGAAAACAGGGAGGAAAAAAGCAGCTCTCTTCATATTTTAAGCAAAGGTCTTTCTCGGAGGTTGTTCAGACTTTTCTAGATTAAATACACAGGCAATGCTACAGGGAGTGCTTCCCACTTCTCTAAATGGGAAGACGACTTAAAATGATGCAGTATCAACTGCAAGGTGGAAACAGAGCTCAGAAGAGCACGTGCAGAGTGCCCTCTGCTAAGTGACATGTAAGGTGTGATGACCCCCTTGACACTCCCATTATATCAGGAGTGCAATTCAGTTTGGGGAAAGTAGTTTAATGTATTGCTCAGAAAAAAAAAATAGTTTATATATTCCCATGTCTGACAAAGCAGTGGTTAGGAAGTCCAGCGCCACCAGGAGACCTTCACCCTGTCCCACACGGCCGAGAGCGAATCCAGAGCCGGCCGGACGTCCAAGATGGTGAACTGGTAGTCGTGGTTGACCTCGCCACCATCGTGGTAGTCAATGACGTATCTGACTTCTGTCCCGCAACGGTTGACGATCCAGTCGTGCCTGTCAAAAGGCAGCTCGTACCCCATCCAGGAACGAATTCTCGCCCTTGGTGAATACTCTTTGGCTTTCCCTCCAAACCGGATCAGTGATGGACCACAAGGACACTCCGTAGCGTGAAGGGCTTCCCACTTCAAAATTTCCTTCCAGGCCTGCTCATTGTTCTGGTTGTGAATTCTAATGATATTATACATGTCTTTCTGACTAATATCCTCATCCTTCCATGTCCACCCTTTCCTTAACATCGCATTCCAGAACATCTGTTCGGAAGGATAAACCCACTTTTTATCTGAATCTGCCCTCGGAATAGATGACTCCTGTCTCACAGTAGATAGTGCAAACGGCTGATCGGGGGCTGGCGTCTGATTAGGTGGTGGCATCAGGTTAGAAGGATCTAGGTTCTCCTTATTCTCAGCCATCGCGCCGGTGACGGGACACTGCACGTACTCGTACGCACGTTCTTGGTGCGCAGGCACAGAGTCCGTTTTGCTCCCACAGGTTGGGTCAGATGGCTCGGCACTCACTGCACCGCCTTTCATTTTCCCTTCATGCATTGGGCATCCCGAAGGCGGGGCTGCTGTCTGATGATCTGACGTCTGAACTGCAACATCAGGGGTAGATACAGACAAACCCATGGTTGGAATCGCAGTGTTGAATCCAAGCAATTCTGACTCCGGTCCCGGGCTCCGGCCCCGCCTCTAACCGCCAACTCCGGCGCGGAGTGGCAGCGACCCGCCGGCACCTCCTTCCCCTCGCTCGGTCACCGCAGGTTGCCCCGGTCACTGCAGGCTCTCTTCTCAAGTTTTTTTTTAAACTTTCATCTTGACTTAGGCATCCAAAGTCTTAACGCTTCATTTTTTCTCTGACACCTCCCACTCAGCCTACTGCAAAGGCTCTTGTTATAAGAATCAAATGAAAATGTTTTGCAAACTATGAAGTATTATCAAGAGGGAATCAGTACGCCTTTGAATTTGTATGTTATTAGTAGTCATAGTGATAATTAGAGTGAGTCATTTTTGCTAGTGTTCAATAAATTAATTCCTTAGAGATGAGCCTTTCACTCCAGCAGTTACTTTATTACCTACAGATGTTGGTTAAAGGCTGATCATATGCACCAAATGGTCCATGCGTGGGATATGAAGCAGAAGAGTGTAGAACCCTTGCCGTGAACAGGTCTGGGGTCTAACACCGACCCACAGAACCTTAGGTCCTCAAGTCCAGCCACTCACCCAATGCCTATTGCCTTCCTCAATGCCTCTGAACAGTCATCATCTCATCTCTGCCTGAGCACTTTGGCAATAAGGGATCTTGTTACTCTGTAAGCAGCCCGTGTCATCAGAGCCGAGATCCTCTCCTTGTGTTCACTGAGCTACTTACAGGAAAAGAAAGCTCAGGGTAAAGGGAAGTTCTGGGGCGGCAGGCAGCTGAGTCACCGGCATGCGTGAAGACAGTCCGGGCAGCCCCTGAGAACGTGCTAACACCCGTCCTCCACATGTGGCTGATGACAGCTACTTCATACCTAGGAAACGCTGTTTCACTGGTTGGGAAACGTTTTCCAAATGAAAACCTCCCTGCTGACTTATTAGTGGAGGGGGCATGGACAGTTTTGTTTGTTTTTAACCTGCAACCATGTCTTCAATGGCCTCCCACCTGAGGACGCACCGAGCAGATGAATGAGGGCTTAGGCTGCCGAGTTCAAACCTCAGCACTGCCATGACCAGCTGAGCATCCTTAGGCAAATTATTTCAGTGCTGTACATCTCTGTTTCCTTGGTCATAAAATGGGACTAATTATAGTGCCTCCTGAGGAGGGTTGTTGTGAGAACTGAAAGAGAGAACACAGTAACCCTTAAACTGAGGTCCACAGGCAAATGCTGAGGGATCTGGAAGGAGTTTTCACTTGTGCTGTTATTTCACTGAGAATCTTTTTTTTTTAAATCTGACGTAAGTATATCCTGAATCAGACACCTACTATAAATATAACCAAGTGTTGGCACATGATTTTGGTGACTGTGTTTGCATTTTTTTCCTGGTCTAATGAGAAAAATACAGAAACAGACCTAGTATGAGATTGAGGTATTTGCACTAAAACAGAACCAGTTTATGTCACCATAATGCATGCAATGAAATATTTTACAAGAGTTTGCACAGATAAAAATGGTGGGGGAAATTGTGTCAAAGGACACATGGCAGTACAGGCACGGTGACGTTAAAAGAATCAAGGCCAGCGCGGCAGGAGTGGCACCATACGCCAGGGGAACAGAATTCAGCTGTAGCAGGTCATCATCTATTGGATTATGGCTAACTTTCAGGGGCTACATTTAAGTGATAAGTTCATATTCTGGCTATGCAGCTGTAAAAGAACTGTAAGCATAAAGATTTTATGCCCAGTGTTCTGCTTATATATTTTTAAGTAACACTGCAATAAAGATAACCAAACTGTGGTTATGAAACAGAATGTTCTTATACGTAGGAAATACATACTTAAGTATTTAGGAGTAAAGAGGCATGATAGCTTCCATTTACTCTCAAATGTTTCAGTAAAAATAATCCACATATATATGTGTGTATACATGTATACATACACATACACTACATACATATATACATATATACAATATCTCATATATATGATATGATATACATAGCATATATACAGTATCTCTCACTACATACATATATACATATATACTATATACATATATATATATATATAGAGAGAGAGAGAGAGAGAGGGAGAGAGAGAGAGAGAGAGAGAGAGAGAGAGAGAGAGAGAGAGAGAGGGAGGGAGAAGGAAATGGAACAAAATATACACAACCTGGTTAAAGGATTATGACAGCCAAAGAATTACAGCATCTCATACCTAGAAGATCTAGCCCCTCCTTCTTAAAGATGCAGACCCAGAACTCCCGAAGGAGTATTATTAGACCAGTGACTCAGTAAGTCACATCTGGGAGAAGGGACCCAACATCAGAATCACCTGGGTAGGCGTTTGCAAAATGCTTACAAAAACTCCTTCCTCCTCTCTCGGGGAATCGCTGCCACGGTGAGCCCCTGTCTTGGATACATGGTCTCTCTACAGGTGTTAGGATATAAAGGATAAAAGTCATAAATGCAGTGATCGGAGCCATCAAATTGGGCTGCAAAGGAGCCGATCGGTAGGCTCTCCATCAGTGTCCGTTAGGCAGTCTCAATGCAACACGCTTTTGGAAGCAAGAGGGACCTAAGTAGGGTTAACCAAAGGGGAGTGACCATTTTCTTGAGCACTGACTCTAAAAATCAGGAACACTCCAGGCTTAGGACAGAGAGGAAGTGCCTCTAACGGGGCAGTCCTGTTTGCTCACAGTGGGTATGCCAAGTCCTTCACTGCTCTTGACCGAGAACAATGTGAGGACGTCACCCCTGTCCAGCCACCAGTGGATTCCAGCTCATCTGAATACCCTGGCTCACGGTACCTTCATGCCCCACGGGTTAGTCAAATCTCCCCAGTACACACATGGAGGAGCCAAAAGCAAGTTCACCCAATGAAAGCGATACATAAACCAAATCGTGTTTTTTTCACCTGCAGGTCCCAATTCATTTGTGGATCCTAAAGTCAACTTACCAAGTCATGACCCAACTTTTATTTGGACAAAGTAAAACGCAAAGAAATATAGGCAAATCAAGCTACGCTGTGCAAAGCCAGGGTTAAGAATTGTTCCATGAAGCTTTTGTATCAATTATGTCAATATGAGTACAAAGGTCACAAGGTAGATGCTTTTTTACTCTGGGCCGTGGCCAAAATGTTTGAAAGCCACTGTGTCACGTGCTGAGAAGAAAGGCAAGAGGATAAGAGGGAGGGAGAGGATGGGAAAAAAATCAGAAGCAGCCCCGACTGGTCTGGTCACAGGAAAGCACTGGCTAAAGCACCGTAACCTATACACACAGTGACTTGACTGACGAGGAGGCCGGCAAGAAGTGATGGTGATCTAGGAGGACAGAAGTCCATCTGAGAAGACAGGATGTGAGCGCAACTCATCTTTATGTTATGATGAAGTGTATAGGTTTCTTTTCTCCCTTTTAAGGCAAAACAGAACACAACCTACACACATGAAAATGTTCCACACATCTGAGGCACTGGCCCCCATAATAACTAGAGCTTCTGCTCCTAGGAATGCTTTCCCAGGAGAATGATGGTTAATTTATGCTTCATCAATTACTCAACATTCAGCGACCTTCACCAAACAAGGAGTTAGTGAATTTCTAGGAGCAGATGCAACAGCAACACTGCTTCTTCCCCTACTGCTCCTTCTTCCCCTACTGCTTCTTCTTCCCCTACTGCTGCTTCTTCCCCTACTGCTCTATGTCACTCACGCCGACCTTACCCAGCTTGTTCTGATCATACACATTCATTAGACCAGATCAAAAGTACTACCCCCTCCCCCAAAATCCTCAAAACCAAAGCTACGTGTTTCTTAAAACTATTTCAGCCTAAGTAAGGAAGTCAGCAGATACAAGAACTTAGAAGATATAAGAACAAAATTACCAAAAAGAAAACATTCTGTACATATCATGATGAAGTGCAGTATCACGTTAAAGACACACCCAGGTGACGTTATATACATAGGTGCCTACTGTCCTGTCCACAAATTGTTCAATTTTGACTCCTAAAAAATAGACTTGGAAAAAGGTTAAGGTCTTCCCAGCACCAGTATTAATGATCCCTGAAAGGAGAGATTCCTCAAGCACATGGAAAATTGGCCATCTCATGTTGTATTTTCATTAAGTACCTTCCAGGATTACCCGGGATGCTGATTAAATCAATGTCTCATGAGCAGTGGAATGATTATTTTAAGTAAGTGTATTCCTTCTAGGCCATCCAGATAAGTGGCTATTGTGTTACTACAAAACCACCATTTCACTATTGACTTCAGCTCTGCAGTGTACTATTGAGATATTTCTTTGATTCTTTGCTGGTAGACATAATGAAGCCTTAAGGCTACCAGGTATTAAATACTCAATTCCTAACAGACACTGTTCTCCTCCAGATGCTAAAACAATAACATCTTCAAAAATGCCTAAGTTACTGGTTCTCCAGGAGCAAAAGGAAAGAGAACCATTTAGGTCACCAACACAAGTTGGAAAACTGATCTCAAGTCGTAGAACATTTTTCTGTTTGTAATAAGACACCCAAATCAGATTACATACACAAGACTTTTTTAAAGTTGAGGAGAACGTGAAGTATAAGAGCAATTTTCAACAAAAGCTAAAATAGAATTAATCTAGGGCACAGAAAGCTGAATCACGCTGAACAAGCACAAGTAGGTCTGAAAAATCTACCGAAAGGCTGTGAACGTAATGTTCAACTTCGTCTATAAACTGCCTGAATTTTCACATTCTTACATTGTTATTAGGTAATAGAAAATACGGTGAATCCCTGGTTCTTGGGTTCTACTCTTGTGGGTGGTACACAGAGCACCACAGTAAAACAGTTTCTCAAAAATGTCGCCTCCGTGTTAATGATTACAGACATCTTTGGGCTTTTTTTTTTTACTTTTCTTTAAATGTAAAAAATGATCCTGAGATGCTGAAACCATTATAGAGGGATTCCAGAATCATGCCAGCCCATTCCTAAACGAATTGGAGTTCAGAATAAAGTCTACCCTGTGATCACTTTGACCTTCCATACGTATATAGCCTTCCTCTGTAAAACACTAATATACTGTGTTCAACGCAGGCGGAAAGTAAGAATTCCTCTCTCCCTTGGCAGTATCGTTCTGTTTCTATGAAAAACAGTCTCTCTCAAACTGTAGGGTCCACGGAGGCCCTGCATCTATGTCACAAGTACACCCAGTCTCCCCTGACATACATTTTACAGCCGCAAGAGTCAATGCATAAATCAGTTCATAAGCTCCATGAAGGCAGGACTGCCACTTGCCCCCCAGAAAGGCCCCCTTTTCCATAAGCCTTCAATCACTGCTCACTGAATTGGTAACTATTCAGGACTCCAACCTGAGCAGACTGATCCTGAAGCTGGGCTCCAGGAGAGAACCTGAGAAGGCAGCAGAAAGAGAAGAAACTTCTACTCTCTTCACTCAGGACACAAAAAGCTACACTGAGGTCATTACTTATTTTTCATTTATACAAACACCATTTTGTTTTACTGATCCTAACTAAATGTGGGCATTATAAAACAGAAAAATGCAAAATACTGTCTTACATAAAAAACTTCTAAATTAGCTATATTAATGTTTAACAAAACCCGTAACTAGCTACTCAAGTCAGTAACGCTTATTGCAATCTTAGAGGCATAAAGGAGTTTCTTGTTTCAATAAAAGCCTACAACCTGAGCTGCCTCTCCCGAGCTCAATGTCCCTGGGAATGACACTTAACATCCCTGAGCTTCAGTTTCCTTAGGAAAGGATAATTATACCTCCCAACAATCAAAAGCTAAATAAATGTAAATTACAAAAGAGGCTGGGGGAAAAAAAAAACTTCAATGGCTATTTCATTCAGTCACTCGTCTAAAGATGATCTTGTGTGAGTGGTGGTAGTGGGGGAAGGGAGGAAGCCGCAGGCACAGGGATAACATAAAGGACGGGAGAAAGTCCTATCAGAGGGCCAACAAGGTGCCTAGAGAGAACAGGGCACGGCAGTCGCCCCAGGAGTTGACAGTTAAGATAAGTACTATATACATAAAGTCCAGTTAATCTTCACATATGTTTTGTAAGTAGCTACTATTATTTCGGGGTTACTAATGAGGAAACTGAGCCTTAGACAAATAGAAGTCCTACCAGCTAGTAGAAAGGCAGACCTTACATCTTAAGCAACAGGCACTTCAGCTGCCAACTTATTAAGAACTGAACTTGAAAGTTGCTCACCTTCAAGAACTTACCATGTATAAAAGCTCAATCTCACCACATCTTCTGTCAGTAGCATTTTAGTGCTTACAAAACAACACAACCTTGCTTCCACAGAAAACAGTCATTCTTGCAAATATCAACTGTGAACAGTAACGCTTAAAAACAAATATACCTTAGGACGAGCAGGAAAATCACTTTCACACAATGGCAAACGGCCTTCCAATGTCGGTGTTCTCTCTTCTTGTGCCCCTTCTCCACCACATTAGCGGCGCTCTCCCCCCAGTATTTGTTCTCTTTTAGCTATGCAAATAGAACTTCCACGACTATTTCCCATTATATGCACACTTCCAATGACACGAATGATCTTAGATGACTCTTCGCATCTCTAGTTCTCTGCTGGTCAATTAGTCTATCAACAAACACCTATTTATCTAAACTTCTAGAGACACGTAAGGAGTATCTCCACTCCAGATCCCACTAGAGTAAGCTGCGGAGGAAAAGAACTTCCTGAGTTAACAGCTCAAGCCCTAGCATCCAAAGATAACAGAAGACTTACATGTTCTGGCACTCGAAAACAAAAATAAGGATGCCAAGCTGTTATCTCTGAAGAAAACAACCAAAATTAACAGCATACAGCCACAAAACCATGTGGGAAAACACGTGATTTTATCATACTCCAGGAGACAAGGGGGTATAGGTGAAAAACACTTAAAATGCATTCCTGACTTACGTTTTTCATCATCAGCATGTACCAGGGATGCTGCCCTTGACAAGACATCCAATGGCGTCTCCATTCCTGGTTGGAGCCCAGAAGGAAAAAAAGAGAGAAAAAAAGAATTTAAATGGAATTCCAAAGACTTTTTTTAGAATTCTGGCAGTTAACCATTAGAATAATGCCTCCACCAAATGCAAATCACAGGGCTGAAGCATTATACTTGTACTGAAAGTCTTCCCAGCCTGTGACGAGATCCAGTGGACGTGGTTCAGGAACAGATAGAGAAAGGGGTTAAATTCCATGCTGCCTACTCAGCCAAACCTTGCCAACTCCAGGAAGCAGCTCAAGTCAGAACTAAAAGAAGGGATGTTGTGAATATTCCTGCCCGTGTCATTCGTGCTTATAAATGTTTATGTGCGTACGTAACAACATGCCTGTCCAGACATACCCAGTAAAAAACAGTTCTCAGAACAAAGGCTACTCTATGAACACAGCATTATACCAGTCTGAGATCGTGGTGGTAGTCGTCGTTGTTGCTGGTTTATTAGTTTTAACAAAAATTACTAAGATTGAACCATTCTGTCCTTTTGCCTCCTTGGTTGAGATGCTGCAAAACTGTGTAGCTTAAAATAGGCAATGTACTCATGAAAAGTGTGTGAATTCCATTGGTGAGTTAAATGGTATTTTAAGTCCAATAGGAATCTTTATTTCTAAATGTCATGTTTTAAAGCTATCACCACCACCTAACATCAACGTTTTTTTTTTTTTAATAAAACCTGGATTTTTATTTTTAACTCTGTTTTCTTAAATTACAGCACATCTATAAAAGCAAACACTGAAAAAGAGTTAAAGATGGTGAAAAACCTAGAGAATCAGGCTACTTTTACCCAGTTTTCCTTTTTTGGATTATTTAAATATATACACGCACACATGCATGCACGCACACACAGTTATTAGGAAAAGAGACACACCCTATCAGTTCAACAACTGAGAGAAAATACTTTAAGTGCACGCTTTAGAGATGCTCAGCGTTTTCTCAGCATTCTTCAGCCTCTACTGAGTCCCTACTATGCATGTGCCAGTTACAAGACACAGCAGACCAGCTTTACTTTACAATATTCATACCTCAGACCTCCAAAGAAACATCAGCTCTTGATCTTGCAATGTGATTTCATTCAACAAACGTTATCTACTATGTACTAAGGCAGGAAAAATAAACAGAGCCCAACAGTTGCCTTCAAAGAGCTTTCAATTTATACAGTAGACATGCCTGCAAGAAATCTAGTTTAAGGCAGTGTTTTCCCCAAGTGTTGCACTGGATGTTCATATTTTGTAAGGAAAAAATTTTTCTATGATAAATAAGTTGGGAAAACATTGGAATAAACCAAATTATGCAGTTTCTTTTTTTTTTTTTTTTTTTTT
>NW_020838030.1:3052480-3241526 GCF_003676395.1 Aethalodelphis obliquidens | reverse complement strand
CCGGACGCGCAGGCCCAGCGGCCATGGCTCACGGGTGCAGCCGCTCTAAGGCATGTGGGATCCTCCCGCACCGGGGCACGAACCCACGTCCCCTGCATCGGCAGGCGGACTCTCAACCACTGCGCCACCAGGGAAGCCCCTAAGCAGTTTCTTTTCCTTCCTGTGCTTTTGATAGGCTGCTGTGCCTTCTGCAGGGGCAGAGGCAGTAGGGAGGGCAGCTCTACATACTTGAAGTCTCTCAAACTTCATTGGCCTTTCTTTTTTTTTTTTTTTTTTTTTTTTTGCGGTACGCAGGCCTCTCACCGCTGCGGCCTCTCCCGTTGCGGAGCACAGGCTCCGGATGCGCAGGCTCCGGACGCGCAGGCTCAGCGGCCATGGCTCACGGGCCCAGCCACTCCACGGCATGTGGGATCTTCCCGGATCGGGGCACGAACCCGTGTCCCCTGCATCGGCAGGCGGAGTCTCAACCACTGCGCCACCAGGGAAGCCCCATTGGCCTTTCTTTTAACCTGAAACACGTCCTAGGGGACACGTGGAAATCATGGATTAAGGCAAAATGTGCTAAGTGCCAAAACAGTGCTGTAAACAAAATCCTATAGAAATATCAATGAATTCCGAAAGGCTTTGTGGAGAAAACAGAAGATGAGCTGAGCCTCTGAAGAATAAATGTGAAAGCACAGAAGGGAAGAACAGAAGCAGAACCCATTCAAGAACAAGCTGCCCAAATCAGCCAGAAGACAAGCAATGTGGGGACAGGAAGTGACGAGGATGGAAACTTGCACCGGCGCCACAGCATGGGAGGACCGAGGGCCTGAACGGGACTTGGGCTGCATTTTGTCCGCATTAAGGAGCCACTGAAATCTCTGAGCCGAGCAATACCTTGGCCATTGACATGTTCCAGGGAAGTTATCCTGGTAGTGCCCTGTAGTCGCAGCCTACAGAATAGGAAGCCAAAGGCAGGGGACAGTCTGAAAGATACAGGGATACAGCGGGCAGGAAGTAATGAGGGGCGTGTGCTGGAGGCAGCGGGGATAAGAGAAAACACAGACAGAAGTGATGGAGGCTGGGAGGTCTCAAGGTGTCAGAGGAGAGTCCAAGAGGACTCTGAGTGACAGGGAGGACAGGGAGGTTGTAAAGCAAACAGTAAATTCCTTCTTTTTCAGAGACAAGAAGGAGGTGAGTAAAATCAGAGGCATATGATAGAAAAATGAACGACATTCACAATCCTTGCCTTCCTTGTAAGATAGAAAAGATCACCTCCTGAGAGGAAGGATTTGGAAACTTGTTCAAAGGCAAAGAAACAAAAGCTTGGGACAGACTGACAGGAAAAGGTTTGCTGAACTCACAAGAACCCAGTTACATTCTCATCACACAAGCCAGTTTCCTATTCAGGCAAGATTTGAGTTTAAAGTCTTTTTTTTGGGGCTGCATTGGGTCTTCATTACTGCACGCAGGCTTTCTCTAGTTGTGGCAAGCCGGGGCTACTCTCCGATGCGGTGCGCGGGCTTCTCACTGCGGTGGCTTCTCTTGTGTGGAGCACGGGCTCTAGGCGCGCGAGCTTCAGTAGTTGACAGCACGCGGGCCCTAGAGAACATGGGCTTCAGTAGTTGCGGCACATGGGCTCAGTAGTTGCAGCACATGGGCTCAGTAGTTGCAGCTCGCAGGCTCTCGAACACAGGCTCAGTAGTTGTGGCGCACAGGCTTACTTGCTCTGTGCCATGTGGGATCTTCCCAGACCAGGGCTTGAACCCGTGTCCGCTGCATTGGCAGGCAGATTCTTAACCACTGTGGCACCAGGGAAGTCCCTGACTTTAAAGTCTTTTATTTTAAGTAAATGCCGATAAGCATTCTACTCTGTAAAGCAGTATTTAGACTCACAATTGCTTAAATTAATTGCCTCATTAAGTTGAAGGACAATGCTTTCAAAATTCTAAACCCCAAAAGATACATGTTAACATGTGCCTCTTATGCAAACTATGTGCATCGAAGCAAAATATCAAAGCATAAAGATACCAAATGACACAAAAGTAGACCCAGAATTCTAGCACGTGGAAGATTATTTAAGTTCATTCACTCCAAGCTACTTAGGTTCAAAGTAGGTAGATAAGAGATTAGGTGTTTAAGGTTCATCTACGAGGCACCTGCCATCTGCTGCAACCTTATTAATGTGACCAATTTTTATTACACAATTACTGAGTTCAGCAAAGTATTCGGGAGAGGTCACAGAGAAATAGAAGATATGATCCCTGCCTTTAAGGAATTACGACCTTGTTCATGAACCTAAAGTACATGGAATGGGATAACAACAGACAAATTTAAGAGCATAATAAAAGACAAAATATAATTTAACACTGAAATGTGTAGTGTGTTACAAAAGAGAGATCAGTGTCAGCTCAAGTGTTTACCTCATGAACATGCATTTTTTTCTCAGTTTGGTGTGTGTGTGTGTGTGTGTGTGTTTTAAAAAGCCACTTCAGGGCTTCCCTGGTGGCGCAGTGGTTGAGAGTCTGCCTGCTAATGCAGGGGACACGGGTTCGAGCCCTGGTCTGGGAGGATCCCACATGCCGCGGAGCAACTAGGCACGTGAGCCACGGCCGCTGAGCCTGAGAGTCTGAAGCCTGTGCTCCACAACAACAGAGGCTGCAATAGTGAGAGGCCCGCGCACCGCGATGAAGAGTGGCCCCCGCTTGCCACAACTAGAGAAAGCCCACACACAGAAACGAAGACCCAACACAGCAAAAATAAATAAATTAAAAAAAAAAAAAAAAAAGCCACTTCAAAGGTCTCCCTCCCATTCCTCTCCCCTGGGCAGCCTCTACTCTCTGACCTCTCCTCCTCACCTGGATCACACGGTCTGAATACTTCCTGGGTGCAAGTACCCTGTCTGATGCTTACATGCACAGTCCTGTTGGATCCACAGCCTGAGGGAAGGCACAACCACAGGTATGAGAGCCCAGGAGGGAGACTCAGCCCCGCCCAGGCAGGATCGAGGACCCCTGCTGAGGAGCGGGGAGCACGACGTGGGTGAACTCGGGAGACAGCGCTAGGCTGGCCAGGCTGGTGTCCACTTACTGGAGTAGGCAACGGGCAGTGGTGAGTCCCTGAGCAGGCTGGGGAGGTGATGTCAAGGATGTTTTAGTTTAGCAGGTGTGGGGAGGACGGTTTGACCTGCAGGGATGAAGTGAGGAGTCACACGGATCAGCTAGGAGGCTTCTGTAGGAACCAGGTGTGAGATAAGGACCACGAGAGCGGGTACAGTGATACAGGTGGGAGAGGAGGGCCAGGGACCAGGCACTACTTAGCCACAAAAGGCCTAAGCAAATAAAGGTGGAAGATAACAGTAAAAAAGAAAAAAAAACACTTCTGACTTTTACATCTTGTACAATATCCACAGTCCAAGAAACCCAATAAAACATGTGAGACATGTGAGTAACATGGGGGAGAAAACTACGGTCACAGTATTTGATGGAGGGTCACAGTCTGCTGAGAGGGGAATGAGCATCACGGTGGTTTAGGAGGGGGGTCTCTGGACACTAACCGTGTGAGCTTGAATAAGCACAGCGACTTCCTACCTCTGTGACCTGGGAACCGACTTTGTGTCTGTGTGTCTGCTTCCTCATCTGTAAAATGGGGATGTTGATATTACCTCCCTCATAGGGTGTCAGAAGTGAATGCAATTTACACGTATTAAAATAATTATGTGTCAAAACAAAGGCAAACATATTAAATAAATTGCAAATGATGGTAAACATACTAGAAAAAGGGCACTGGCCACTACTTGAGACAGAGAAGATTCCTCTGAGATGAGAGACCTAAAGGATAAGGGGAACTGGGCTTGTAAAGGGGAAGGTGGGGGAGAGACCAAGCTGGCCCTGTGAACGTGGGGCGCTCCCACGACCACAGCGAGAGGACAGGGCAAGGCAGGGAAGTGGGCATGGGCCGGATCATGCGTTCTCTGCAGGGTGTGACAAAGCTGAGATCTTATTCTTCAGTCAGTGAAAAGTCCTTGAATGGTCTGAGTGGTTTTAAACAGGGGAGCGACATGTCTGGTTTATTTTATATCCTTTATGAACCATAAATCATCTATGAGCTTTTGCAAAAGATTACACGGCATCTGGAAAATAAATCTAAGTACAAGCCAGTGATGAGTTCCCACTGGCGTGATAGTTTTTACAATATCGTGATCACCGAAAACATAATCACTTAAAACACTGACACCTGGAACATAGTAACCCCGTAAAAGGGAGAGGAATGTGCTTCTGGAAAAAGACATCAAGTCCGTCTGTAAGGGTTCTACTGCACTGCCACCCGTTTCTGGTCTATCCATTCATCTTTTTTTCGTGGTTGCTGTCAATTATGAATATAACTCATGGTGAAGAGAACACATATTTTGCTTTTTGGGTTTTTTTTTTTCCCAGGCAATGGTCGGTATTTTCTCTGCCAGCCCATACAGCCCATATTCCTTTCCTGAAGCTCCCTTACCCCCAATAATACATCCTTCCAAATAGCTTAAGATTGAGAATTAGGGAATAATAGGTATCAATGATAAAGCTACTACATTCTAGGGATACTGGGTGCTAATGAAAAGCTCAGCTCTAAATTTGCACACCATTATTCTGGGCTTCCACAAAGGACCATCTTTTTTTTTTTTTCTTTTTGGATCAACAAGAGGACATGAACTCCTATCTTGGGAATAGAATTATGGGGTGTATTAGTTTTGTTTTGTTTTTTCAGGCAAGGGAACAGAAGTTCAAGATATGTCATAGAAGTGTTCCAAGGGAACAGAATTTCAAGGTACGTCATAGAAGTGTTCCAAGGTGAAAACTACAGCACCAAGCTTGGCTCACTGCACAGCTCCTCCAGTAACACTGGCCCAACTACCGTGTAATTTAGGAAAGAGTGAGAGTCTTGGCCAGAGGTGGAAACCAGTGGAGGCTGGGAGAGGCCCATTCAAACCTCCTGATGTCCCTGCCACACTGTCACTTGACCAAAAACCTGAAATAGGAAGATATCACTATCCTGGGATCCTGACGGCACGTCCAACTCCCAGATGCACACTCTTCAGTATCCCTAATTCCTGCTGGCCCTGTCCCATCACTCTATCAGGACCACTTCCTGAGCTAATCTAACTTGGCCTCAGCTAAGAAATATAACTGTAGGACAAGCCTACAGTATGAAGTATCTCACTATGGCGGGGGGGGTGTGGCCTTTGGGGCCATCAAGAACTCAGAGGCTTTCACTGGGTATCTCCTATGTCTGGCAAACACTACATAGAGACTTTTCAGAAAAGAAAACGTGAACCCCCTGCCCTGAGCAACTTACACCAAATGCAGATCACTCTGTGGTCGATGTGGCTAGCTGTGGGTCTCAATGAGCTTAACTGAAATGAAATTTCATACCGAATCGTCACCAGATTCTGGTGGCCACGTGCAAGCATAGCTTCAGGCACATCAGGTAGACGTGAATTAACCTCCTGGCTGTTTCTTCTCCACAGCGTGTCCAACTGAGGCCCCACTAACTCCTGGCAACACACACATACTGTCTCTGTTAACATCCATACAATTCTCAGGTCACCCCTCTGTTCTTCATGCTCAAAACCTCTCTCATTGGTGTAACCCTTTTTTCTGCTCGCACTTTACCATCTGTTAAATCAGCAGAGCCGGGACTTTAGCATCAGAAAACCTAAGTCTGAGCCCTATTTTAATACGTTGAACTCATTCAATCCATCATCACGGAAAGCCGATGATGTTCTAGACTTTGCTCTAAATGCCTAACACCAATTGTGGGGCCCATTTAACCTCTCTGGGCCCAAGTTCGCGCACCTAAAGAAAATGGTCACAACGTTGCCTACTTCACATGGTCACAAGCTTGGCACTGTGGATTAAATGATACAACGTCACTGAAAATGCCCAGTCAACACAAGTGAGAAATACATTCACATTATGCCACCTTACCGCCTTGCAGCCTATACTTTTAATAACACACTCACATACACTGGCTTACTGATCCTCACAGATAGGATTACTATATTTTTCTACAGATGAAAAACCAAGGAGCCAAGAATATAAGTGACTTCCTGAAGAAGCTAACTCTAGAATCCAAGTCTCCTGACTCACCATCCAACGCGATTTTAACTATTTTCAGCTGATTTTCATAAAGACCTTTTGGAGAAAAGCAATTTTTTAGCTTATCTAAAAAAAAAAAAAAAAAAACCAAAATAAAGAATACCTTCCAGCTAGACTTCTAGTCCTGTGCTCTTTCCCCTATACCTTGAGATATATATGAAGCAATAATCTGATAATTTCTAAAGAAAGCAAAGGAAGACAAGCCCTCCTCTCCTAGGAACGTAAAAACCAGGACATGTTTCACTTGCTTTGAAAAGAAAGCGGCACAGAGTCACATGAACAGTAACCAAGGCAGGTAAGAAGATTCTCACACCAAGTCCGTTGGTGAGACTGGGACAGACAACGCTGGCAGCAATGCCACAGGATCCCTGGGGCCCCCGGCCACACAGGAATTAACATAAGCCCTGAGGACTTCAAGCTCCAAGAGCAGGTTCAGTATTCAGGAAGGATGGTTCCTACTGAGTCATGCTCGAGACAACCTGCTATTAAACTCCAGCGGATAACTCTCAAGGCTCAATGAATGATATGTGAAAACTTTCACCGCGTTGTTTGTATTTCTCACAACCTGAAATTGTATGTCACACTCTTAAACAGAAACCAGTCCTTATTCAAAATATTCCTTCAACCGCATGGACCCTTTGCCTGTCTAGCTTTCCTTATCGAGGCATGTGCCAGACATGAATTATGGACCTGTCTTGCCGTAATTTGAAACATCTTACCAGATACAAGGTCAGAAGGACTTGCCTGACTTCCCCTTATATCCAATTCCTTATTTCTACACATAATCATTTCTGAAAATTCATTTGAAGGCCAAATGTCTGAAATCTGAACAACATATCTACATGTTCTATGCTTATTTCCAGAGAATTAAAAATATATCTGTGGGGCCTTCCCTGGTGGCACAGTGGTTGAGAATCCACCTGCCAATGCAGGGGACACGGGTTCGAGCCCTGGTCTGGGAAGATCCCACATGCTGCGGAGCAACTGGGCCCGTGAGCCACAACTACTGAGCCTGCGCGTCTGGAGCCTGTTCTCCACAACAAGAGAGGCCAGGACAGTGAGAGGTCCGCGCACCGCGATGAAGAGTGGCCCCCACTCACTGCAACTAGAGAAAGCCCTCGCACAGAAACGAAGACCCAACACAGCCAAAAAGTAAATTAATTAATTTTAAAAATATATATATATATATATCTGTGTAAAACCCCTTGTTAGGCTTCTTTCAGGTGCTTGTCAACCTCAAGCCTAAGTCCCAGGAAGAGAGCCAGCTCTGTTGGCAATTCCTCCCCCACCCTCCCAGCCCTGTCCTAGAAAACTAAAGAATTCACTAAGTTAGTACAGGGTGTGTACCCTTTCCGTAAGGGTTTAACGCCCTTCCCCCTCCCATGAAACCTCAATAGGACAGGTCTATAGGCTAGGCAGCCATCCATCTCCCCGCCTCCCCCCCAGGGACACATCAGGTATCAGGAACAAGGTAACCTCAGGTGTCTGCCATCAACTTAGCTCCGTCTCCTGCTCATCTCCACCTCCCATCACATCAACACAGAGTCAGCTGGGCTGAAAAACGGGTACCAGTCTGGATGGCAATCCTTGCACAAATGCTCAACTCAGCCACCTTAGGTTTTCTGATGCTAAAATGGCCCAAGGCTCCATGGGCCTCCTAGGCACCCCCCTCCCCGAGGTGGGGACTGTAGGGATGTGATATTTAGTCATCCTGATGACCCGGGCAACAGAAGCTGCCCAGCGGTGCTACCACACAGTAAGTAAAATCCTTAATTACCATAACACAGCTCAGCATCAGTGTCAGCTGTGCAAACACACGGACAGTACGAAAGCAATCGTGTGCCTGTCAGGGTCACCTGTATGGACTTAAAGCTGCAAAACCAAACTCAGGTTATAGCGTATTTCATGTCCTTTATGTGAGGCTGCCCAACGCTGGTGTAAAATTCTTACTGCTGGCTGAAGTTCATCCGTCTCCCTAAAGTGCCCCCTGGAAAGTGCCTGTATGCGGGCCCACAATGACACCACCACTCTGTCCAAAGAGGAAAAATAAAATTCACATCTGGACTTTTTGAGCAGACTACCGATTGCCACGATTTTTCAACACGGTTGTCAAACAAACAATGAACTATCCTTTTCTTTCTCATATTTAGGCTATTGGGAACCTGTCTCTTCATTTTCAATACCTCGGCCTTCTACAGCACCTCATAGGAAATAAAAGAAACTCTTTGGCCTTTCTAGTTCACTCTGGATACGCTTGTTCTTGCCATTTATTTTATTTGGATACTTAGAATCTCCTATTCAGAAGTATTGAGGTGCCAGGTCCTCTTGGGGACCTGTTACACCCAAGAATGACAGACATGGACCTGCATCACAGCCTAAGTTGGCCAACTTCCCATAATACCCAGGTCGAGCTCCCCACTGTACCAAAAGCTCAACTCCCAGCCTATGAGTAGCCTAGAAAAGTCTTCTAACCCATGACACGTTGCATCACTAGGAAGCTCTTTCATTATCGGCATCATCAAATACGGTAAATTCTTATCATTTGCAGTCATTATGTTCTATAAAGCCTCTGAGACCTCTGAATTAGTGAGTACTGAACCATGTGCCCCGGAAGAAACTGCTCCAAGTACTGATTTGGGGATACAAATAAACTTCAGTGAGGAGACAAATTCACAAATACAGGAATCCACGAACAGTGAGGATTGACGAATCTGGTTATAAGACCTGAGGCCTGAGATACTGAAGGCACATTCTACAAGGGTTTCTTCTTTTGTAAAAGAGCTACTACGGTGTAGCCCAGGTAGAAAGAATTTTTCTGATTTCAGCACTTCATGCATACACTCCTTCCTTCCTTACCTTGGCAGTTTATACTATCAAGATTTGGCAGTCTGATTTCTAACTTGTCGGGTTTTTTGTTTGTTGTTTTAATGTGGACAGATCCTACATGACTATTGATATTATCATAGACTGATTGATATTATCCCCTTTTCTCTTCTCTTAAGCTCCCACATATAGATTTGATTAACTTCAGAGAGGCTCCCTAAAAGAATCAAAAACAAGCCTCAATCAACATACCCTGCAGAAACTTCTTAACCAAAAAAAAAAACCTCTCTTTCACCAGGTTCCCGTAACTGCGACAGCTTGTCTAACACAAGCAATGAAGAGACTAGATATGTTAAAATTGCCACATACTGTCATCATTTTAGTTATATTAGAATTTTCCCAATGTATTTGACTCTTACCTCCTAAACTTATGACAACTCATTCTTTTATTAAGTCATACTCAAAGCTGCAAAGCAACTTTTATTATGGCTATATGACTTATTATTTTATTAAGGCAAACTAAAAGTTGCACAACAAAACTATCCAGGAGAGATACCTGGAAGAAACACAAAGTAAAATCTTCCTTTGGATTTGTTTGGGCAACCGCCAGAGGTTGATGACAAGGCTGACTCCCTAAGGAGTTAAAAGGAATTTCACACGCAGAACTCTTGTCAAATAAACCATTTGAAAGGGAAAGTTTTCATTTCATAATTGTCGTTTTGTAAGAAGTGTTGAAACCTTAAGGTAAAGTCATAGTTCTAAACCGGGTGGGAGAAGTGGTGACAACTGTGTTTTATGAAGCTCTTTCAAGTCTTCAAAGACTTTTATAAATAACATGACACAAAATACTTTTCAAAGCACACTATTCCCTGTAATTAACTCTGTGACGTATCAGAACAGATTTTATCACCCTCTTACAGAGGAAAATAAAGCACAAATGTTAACTAGAAGTAACTTTTTCTGGTCACAAACTTAGTAGGTGACAGGGATAGGACTTGAACTCAAGTCTCCAGAAATAAGCCAGAGCTGTTTTTACTACAACATTCACAGTTTTGGAATGTAGTTCATGGTTATTTATAGCAGAATTATCGTCTTAATTGTATTGTGTTTTGGTCAACATAAAGTTTAGTTTGCATTCCCTTCCAAATGGAAAGCAAAGGCAGGCTGCCCAGAAGTGTGAAAAAACCATGGTGGGGAGGAAATTAGCCTGGGATTAAAATGTTGCCAAAGTCAAACAACAAATTGAGGGGGTTACCTCATTTCTACCAGGACGGAGATGACTTTTCAGGCAGATACATCAAGAAACACACAGAAAACAAACAAACAAACACACACACACACACACACACACACACACACACACACACAACTGTGTTGAGTACAAGACAACAAACTTCTGAGTATTCCTAAACCCATTATTTAAATGAGAGCACTGAGATTTAGAGACAGATGATAAAAAACTTGTTCCAAGATCGTGCCCCCAGTACAGCCTTGAGGCGCTGACCCCTAAGCGCTCTTTAAACGACCCACACTACTCCCATCACGCTCATGCGCAGACTTAATCAGCTGCAAGCAGGAAACAATGAACACTGCAAGTCTGTGGACTGGGAGGCTACTGCAAAGAGTTAAAAGTTTGGTATGCTAAAATGGAACGCAAAACTGACCTCCAAATACTAATAGGAATTAACATTTGTTGCCTTTGTCTTCGAAAGTTCAGAGGAAACAAATGAGAGCCTTCATTTTCGTCAAGATAGGCTTGGGTTTGTAAAAAAATATACTCAAACTCTACAGGAGACAGTACCTTCCAAATAGAGGGGGCAACCAGCCGCTGGTAAAAACTAGAAGAGCCGCCTCCAACCCGCCCCCCAGGCTGCTGGTTCTTATTAACCGCAGAGAAGGAAATAACGACTAGCAAACACACAGCACCAATGATCAAAGTGAAACCGATTTTTTTAAGTCAGCTGGCTTGAACTGACGAACACATGCCAACTAAAGCGCATAAAGACCAGCGGCCCCAACAGTGCTGTCATCCTAACCTAAGAGATTTAAAGGTCTAGGGAGATGAATAAAAGGAGACTTGAAGCAAAACAAAAAAGGAAAAGACCTTTGCTTTGCGGCGAGGCCTGCACTCACTCACTGCAGGAAGAGTGTGCCGTTTTGTTTTGGAAAGGGGGCAGGAAGTATACAGAGAGGAAAGAGCCGATCCCAGCTGCCCATCCTCAGCCATGTCCCGCGGTCCCGCACCACAGCCCTCCTTTGCCGCTGGCCAAGACCAAGGGGCTACAGGGCGCGGGCACCCCCCCGGCCGGCCCCTCGCCGCCGACTCCCAGGACAGCTTCCACTCCAGACGCTAGACCTCTCCCTCCGGGTGTCCTGGCGCTTCCGTTCCCACCAGGAGCCTCAAGTTGCCCCGCAAGAACAAGCCGCCTCGTCCGTCCTTCCAGGAGGACGCCCGCGTCCCGCTCCGAACCAGTCCACCCCTGAGCTCCCCGCAAGCCAGCCCTCGCCCTGCCCCCTTCTCCCGCACTCACCGCCGGGCGGCTCTGGGATCGCCCGCCTCGGGCCGGCCGGGCCCCGCTGGGGGCAGGGGCGGGACCACGGGGCGCGCGGGACCGGGCGCACTCCGGGGGCGCGCCGACGCGCAGGCGCCCTCGCGCCCGCGCTCCCGCACCGACCCCAGCCGCTCCGCACACCCACACGCACACACGGGCGGCGCGCGCCGAGCCGGCTCCGCGGCGGACGCGAGCGCGGGAGCGCGAGGAATCCCTGGAATGAGGCGCCGCCCGCCCTCTCCCGGGCTCTGCCGGGCTCCGCCGGGCCACGCCCCCGGGCCCGCCCCTCCAGCCCAGCAGGTGGGGGCCGGGCCCAGGTGAGACGGCGGGGAGGCGGGGGCAGGGCCTCGCGCGCCCGGGGGAGGCTCATGTCCCCTCCCCCACCCGCTCCACGCCTGACGGCAGCTCGCACCTACCCAACGGATGCAGACGTGCTCGGGCGGCCAACGGCCGCATGGGGCCTGGGCTGCGATCGACCCCGGGGAGCGCGTGGACCCAGCGCACGCGGTGTGCACCGGCCTCTGACACACACCGGACCGAACCCCAGAGGCCCAGGCAGCGGGAACACAGCTTTGGTGCACACGCACGAACATAAACGAACCTCTCGTGCGCGCCCAGAGGCTCGCCGCTCCGGGCCAGCACGCCCCCCCCTCCCCCGCACGCACACAGTAGGCTCTCGCATCCGGTGGACACAGCACACATGACCACGACGACCACAGTCGACCCGATCCATTACCCACTGTCCCTTAACCTCCCTGCCCCTTAACCGCCACGCAGCCGGCCAAGTGCCCGCGCATTCGCGCCGTACCTGCGGCACCTCCGCAGCCCTCGGCTCCAGACCCCCACGCGTCCCGCCTATCACGCAGAGCGGCTCGCTAAGCTGCCCAAGGAAGGCGCCCGGGGGTCGGCGTCCACGCCAGCTCAGTCGCCGGAGCGCCGCGCACGCCGGCGCTTCCCGTTTCCCGGGCTCCAAGCTCCACGGGCCGCCGACCTGGGGCACTGGTTCGCCCGCTCGTGACCCGCACACCCCCAGCCGCTCTGCCCGACAGGCCGGCGACCACACACGCACCTGAAGGGACAGGTCGCGCTAGCTTGGGGAAGTGAGCGCTCAGGTGCCACCGCGATCAGAACGGCTGCTGCAGCTCCCGGCTCTCAGACGCCGCTCAGCTGCCTCTCATTACAGCATTTTACACCCCGCACTCCACACACACCCCACGGGCGCACGGCAGCGTCTTTCCTCCCCCTCCCTCGCCCGGAGGAGGAAGTCCTAGTAAATGAAGTCAGTGTGGAAGGGAGGGAACCGAGGAGGAAGGGAGAGAGTTCGGGGTGGAAAGAGCCCCCTCCAGGCGCTCACACACCGGTGTTTGCTGTGTCTGGCACACTCCCGGAGTCCACAGCCCGGTCTGCTCCGGAACGTGCCCGGGAAGGGGCGGAGAGGAGGGGGCGAAACATTTCTAATCGGTGCAGGTTCTTATTACAGCGGCAGCGTAGACATGTGACCACGAAAAGAAAAGCCCTGTCTTTATTTTTTTGCTGTCATTCTCTGGAGATTTCGGGGTGTGGGTAGGAGGGGTGGGGGCCTGATCCTCCCCGGTCCCCGGCAGCCCTTGCCCCATTGTTTTCCCATACTGCCACAATTAAGAAAACATTTGCTTAACGTACCCAGCCGCTAACTTCATAAAATAAATAGTCAGGGACTGGACTTCCTCTGGTTTGCTTGAAATGGCTTCATGTTGCTTGCCTTCTGGCTGTTCTCAGACCTCAGTCATCATTAGGGGTTCCTGCTATAGGGCTTTCCCTGGGAGACGGCTCTGCTGAGATGGAATGATAACGAAAACAAATACCGGCTTACATTAATGCTGGGGGGAAATGCTTTGCAGTTTTCAAACTGTTTTCCCATGTATTACCTCATCCAATTATATGGGGTCACAGCCTGTTATCTCATTGGATCTTAGCCCCGGGATGGGGAGCAGGACAGGTATAGATAGTTCCACTTTACAGTGAGATTAGCTTTACCTAAACCGCGGCGAGGCATTGCCTGAACCCGAGCCACAGTCTTGCGGCCCCCTGTGAAATACACTCTCCTGCTGTCCACACAGGGCCAATGGAGATAGGATGACCCAGGTGACAAGTTGACCCAAGCATAACCACACCTGTTCCCCTGGTTCCCAGATTAAAGTGCACAGATTAAAGCTCGGGGAGGTTCCCAGTCTTCCCAAAGACATTTTTACTTAGACTCCATTTGAGTTCATCAATAGTCTCAGACTAGGGGAAAAAACTCCTGAGAAAGATCCTAAAGAGGAGGTTTTCATCCTGCCACGTTAGGACGCGGAATGAGGAAAGGGTGCGGACTGCTGGGGCAGATTTCGGGAAGTGTGACAACAGAGGAGGGGCTTTGGATTTGAACAAACCTGAATTTGAATCAAACCCCACCTCTGTCAGTTATGAAGTTATAACATGCCCAAAGTTATAACTTTGGGCATGTTATCAAGCCCAGTTTTCTCATCTGTAAAACAGAGACAATTCTTAATTTAAAGAGCTGTTGCAGGGACTAAAGACCAGACAGAATATCTGGTGAACATTCACATCTCTCCCCTTCTCTCTACCTCCCTTAAACCCAGTCTTGCTGGGGCACCATATACACAGACAGCCACCGTAATCATGGAGGGATAGGAAAATGATTTGTCTAGATAATGCAAATGAGTAATGATAACAGTCACCATGCAACTGCACGTTTATAAAACGGCTCTGGGGTTTACAAAGTGTCCCCACATATCATTATCTCATTTGATCTGTATGACAGCTCTGCCGTTTGTGTACTGCAAAATGATTTCCATTTGGGGTCAAGGTGGAGGTCCTAAAGCTGCCTCTTTAATTTCCATCACTGCTTAGAGTGAGCCTTACTCTGCAGATAAATCATGGGGACAGAGGGCCTTTCCTCATGGATGTGACCAGTCTTCAACCTTTCCAAGGATTAATCTCGCTGCTTCCCTTACATCAGCATTAGTGTGACTTCTCCCTGGCCACATCTAACCAGGGTGGTTTCAGTCTGAATGTCTTGATCAAGCAGATGAGAGACACGCTCAAGCTACCGTAAGAAAAGGAAGGTATGCTGTCAAGACAGAAGTGCGCTGGAGGTGGAATGTGTCAGACACGGACTGTCCGCACAAGGGAATGTAAACAGCAGCCTAAACGAGCGACTTCCACAGAGGCCTGCAGCAATAGAGGGGAATCTTGACAATAGTGAGTGAAAAAAGCAAGTCCCCAAAGATTACGCGCAGCATAATATCCTCTTTGTAATGTTACAAATACCATGAAAAATAATTGTGGTAGTACATGCACCTGCAATAAAACTATGTAAAAAAGAAGTAAGGGAAGGATGATGAGAGAATTCAGAATGATGGTTACCTGGGGAGGGGAACTGCACGGGGTGGGTGGCAGGGAGCCATTGGTTAGATGTAGGTCATTGTCAAAGTCTTAGTTTTCGGTTGATGGGTTCACGGGTTCACTATTAAAATTAACTGCTTAGGGCTTCCCTGGTGGCGCAGTGGTTGAGAGTCCGCCTGCCGATGCAGGGGACTATGGGTTCGTGCCCCGGGTCCGGAAAGATCCCACATGCCGCAGGGCAGCTGGGCCCGTGAGCCATGGCCTCTGGGCCTGCGCGTCCGGAGGCTGTGCTCCGCAAAGGGAGAGGCCACAACAGTGAGAGGCCCGCGTACCGCAAAATAATAATAATAATAATAATAAATAAAATTAACTACTTAAGTGATAGTTGCACAGCAATGTGAATGCCACTGAACTACACACTTAAAATGGTTAAAATAGTAAATTTTATGCTATGTATATTTTACCATAATAAAAAATATATTTAAGGAGGTAAAAGAAAAAATTGGGCAAACTTCTAAATTGAAAAACAAACAAAAAAACTACTTTAAGTAAGTAACTAAAATGATAATAATAAGGAAGGCTGTGCATGGACCACTGACAAGAATGTGTTTCAAAGCAAGGATTTTATAAGTGCATCAGAAATTTATTTAAAATAAATAAAAATAATCAAGAAGGTGAGTGAGTGGAGATAGAGAAGAAACAAGATGGACCCTGAGTCGATCACGGTTGAAGCGGAGGGATGGGTATGGGGGCCGGGGGTTATACTATTCCGTCTACTCTTTTCTTCTTTTTTAAGCCCGGCAGCATGCGGGATCCTGGTTCCCCGACCGACCCACCGGGGATGGAACCCATGCCCCCTGCAGTGGAAGCCTGGACCGCCAGGGAAGTCCCTGTTCTGTCGAATCTTGCATAGATTTGAAATTTTCCATATTAATTAAAAGGGGAAGAAAGTTCACGAAAAGGCGGCTCTGGGAACCACGGTTCTGCCTCCCCCACGGGCCACAGAGTCGTTACCCAGACTCCCTCTCCGTTTCTCTGTGCCTCCTCGCAGTTTAATTCTTCCTCATTTATCTACCAAGGAGCCTCCTCTTCACTTTGGCTCCCTTATTACTGCCCCTAATCCCCTTTTGGCTTTTGCCCCCACCAGTAACTGACTCCTTTCATACCTTCATCATTCAAACTGCTCAGAGAGAAGATCTGATTCTTGTCTTTCTACCAATCCACAAAAATGGCCACAATCTGATTTACCTTGAAGTCCTGGGTCCACGATGGCCTGTAAAGTCAAGCGCGGTCCAGTGATGAAAACTGAGAGCGGGGAGAGGCAGAATTACAGGGTGGAGCGCACAGCTGCCCCATCAAGGCAGATAATAACTCACACATGGAAAAGCCCTCAGGAGTTCAGTTCAGTGCGAATAAGGTCTTTGCCTTTCCATTTGCTCCTTTCGAGTTTTTAAGGCCTCCCCAGTTAGTACTGTAAAGACAGTTTTCTTTTCCACACCACATTCCCGATAAGTAGTTCACTTTTCGGGGTGTCTTCCCATGTCGTACGCCATAGGGGTCATAAGGGAAACCCCAATGGCTGCCAATCTGAAATGGTCGCAGTGCACAGGGACTCTGATTGTTCTTCTAGATGCACTAACCTGCCTATGAAGAAAGTCTTTCTCTACTCGTATCCCTTTGCTTCTAACGTGCTCTTGTGAATCTCTCCTGGTCTTCCTTTCTTGATTTCTTCACTCCAACTCGTTCCGCAGAGAGCACAGATGTAGGTTCTAGTTCACACTCAGTCTCCGGGTGATAGTGTGAGCCTTGGAAGTCAGCTTGCAGCCCTG
The DNA here is from genome assembly GCF_003676395.1 of Aethalodelphis obliquidens. NCBI lineage: Eukaryota > Metazoa > Chordata > Mammalia > Artiodactyla > Delphinidae > Aethalodelphis > Aethalodelphis obliquidens. Next base: position 3,224,810 of record NW_020838030.1, on the reverse strand, counting down.
GGGCTAAGCCTCCACTTCTGGGAGGAGCTTAGACCAGATCACTTTCGGCACACAGGTTTCATCTTGAGCACCAGCTGTGTTTAAGCTCCCTTAAGAAGGCCTCTGAAGCTATTGTTGAGGTTCAATGAAAAAAGAATGTCAAGATTGATTAGTAATGTCTGCTGTGGGTGGGGAATAGGAACTGCTGAATCAGATGTTTGCCATTTTTGATCTAGAAGAGCTCTACAAATACCTTCTAGCAATCACATCTCTCTTTTCTCATAGAGAACAGGTGAATTTCTACTTTTCTGGGGGCCAAAGTAACTAGTGGGAAAACCCAAATGGTCTTATTTCAGTGAGAGGGTACAGAATAAGAAATAATCTAAAATAATGATACCTAACACTTAATGAGCACTTACTACGGCCCAGGCACTAAGTGCTTTAAGATAATTAAGCCTCACAAGAGCCCTGTGAGATAGGGACTGTAAATACCCCTATGAAGCAAATAAAGAAACTGAAGCATTGAAAGGTTAAATAACTTGTCAAGGTCTTAAAGATAATAAGGGCACAACTAGAATTGAACCCTGGCAGTCTGATTCTGGAGTCCATGTGTTTAGCCTGTCAGCCACAGCAGACACCCCCTGGGAACTTGCTAGTAATGCACACTCTCAGGCCCCCTCAGGCCTACTGAATTAGAATCTGCACTTCATCAAGCCCCCCAGATGATTCATATTCGCATTATGTTTTCAGCAGCACTGGTCTACATCGTATTGTCTCCTAGAAGGATATTAGCTGCCTTTGTTAAATGTTTACAGTACTCATGCACTTTGCTAAACATTATGCCTGCATAATTGCAATTAATCCACATAAAAGTCCTAGAAGGGAAATCCTATAAGATCAATGGATTGATCAATGTCAACATCCTGGCCGTGATATAGTGCTATCGTTTTGCAAGATGTTACTGGTGGGGTAAAGGGTATATGGGATCTCTCTGTATTATTTCTGACAATCGCATATGCATCTACAACAACCTCACAATTTAAAGCATAATTTAAAAATCCTATAATCTAAGTTTTATTTTTCCTACTTTTATTGTTGAGGAAACAGAAGCTTTAGAGAGGCTAAGTAAGCAGGCCCAGGGTAATTCAACTTAACAAATGAGTATGGAGGCCCTCCTGTGTGCAAGGAGGCTGGCTGCAGCAGTGAACACATTGCCCTCATTGAGCTATTCGGTCCTGGGTGGGCAGTCATAATTCAAACCCAGAGCTGCTTGCCAAGTCCTCTAGTGCCCAGATTTCAGAGATATGGTCACAGGATCACAACGTGGTAAATAACAGACCTGTGAATGGTTAAAACATTTGCAAAATTTCTAGGCAGATGTACATGAAGGCCTCTAACAGTGCCAGACAGGCAATAAGCACTCAATCCCCTTTCTTCTTTTCCGTCTCAGAGCGCAGAAGTGAGCCTCATCTCCACCATGACCCAACAGGGATTTTACCCCCCACACACCTGGATGGAATCCCATGGTGGGGCCGCTGGAGCGGTAGTAACCTGAGCCTCGAGCCCCACTCCGAATTCCACGGAGAGCCTTTGCTCCAGGGCTGTGTTCCAAGGGAACGCACCATCTGAAACCTGTCAAGGAGTCAGTGGTGAGCTTTTTTCTGAATGTCAGCTCTTTTCACAGCATGGATCTGAATGAGTCCTCTTAAGCAAGACCAGATTTATGGCCAGATCAATTGCTCAGACCTCGGATCTCTAAGTGATATTTAACACTGGTCCAGAGATTGGCTTTGTCCTCACACAAGAAATTTTCCTTCGAATACTATAAGGATGATTGCGCCTGGCAATCTATTCTTGTTGTCTTTCTTAGACGCAGACTTCGGTGGGCTGGGGCGGGAGATAAGAAGAGCCATTTTCCGTAGAAAAGAATGTTGCAGATGCTGGATTCAAGGCCGGCTAGAGTTTGGCCACAGTTAACTACCTACCTCTCAGATGGAGAATGGTTTGAGCTGGGGAACTCCACCAAAAATAAGCATGGGTTTTTCTTCTGAGGGTGGATGCACTCAGAGGACATCATCTCAGAGAGAAATTCTTCAAACCAAGATTGCCATGTCTCTCTTGGCTCCAATTGCTTCTTTGGCATTAACTCTTACAAGCATGTGCTGTACACAGGCAAGAAGAAAGTAAACAGGGAAGGAAGGAGCTCAGCATACTGGGTGCCAACCACGTGCAAGGCACTGTGCTGTGCTGAGCATGCTCATTTAATGCAGTGTGATCCTGTGAGAGAGCACTGATGACCCCATTCAGCGGATGAGGACATGGGGGCTCAGAGCAGGTAGAACATTGGCCTTAGTGCAACTACTTGAGCAGTGCCAAACCAGGATTCAAACCACCTGGCCTGACTCCTCATTCAATAATCTTTCAACAGTATCACTCAGTTCACCCGGAAAAGACCCCTTTGATAATCCCTAAATAAATCACTGAATCTACACTCCTAGACCGACACTTCAATTCTGAAGGGAAGTATCTCCTCCTGGTTTCCCATTCCCTGTGGGCTACCATGTGGAATTGGAATTTAGTAGGGTCTTAACATCATTTCTGACATTGTTTGTCAAAGGATGGAGAAGCCCTTGGCCCATGAGAATGGCTGAGACTTCAGCGTCAGACAGACCAGGGTTCAAACCTTGGTTCTACCATTTTCTAGCTGCATGACACCAGGCACAAACGTGGACCCTGCTCAAACTCTCATTTTCTCACCTATACAACAGGGATGATTCCCACTTAGAAAGGTGCTTATGAGACAAATACTGACAGACAGATACAGAGAGAGAAAGACAAATATTGTATGATCTCCCTTATATGTGGAATCTTAAAAAAAAGAAACGGAAAGAAAGAAACCAAACTCATAAAAAAGAGATCAGATGTGTGGTTACCAGAGGTGGCGGGGGGAGGGGGAATGGGGTGAAGGTGGTCAAAAGGTAGACTTCCAGTTATAAGGTACATGAGTACTAGAGCTGTAACCCACACAGCATGAGCCATATAATTAACACTGCTGTACGGTGTATGTGAAAGCTGTCAGGAGAGGAAATCCTAAGACTTCTCATTCTGAGTCAGAAAAACACATTGTTTTTCCTTTTTAAAAATCGATTTGAGATGATGGATGTTAACTAAACTTGTGGTAATTGTTTCACGATATAGGTAAGTCAAGTCATTCTGCTGTACACCTGAAACTTATTCAGTGCTGTATGTCAATTACATCTCAGTAAAACTGGAAAAAAAAGAAAAAAGGAAAAGAAAAAACCCTAAGTGAAAAAAAAAAAGGCAGCGTTTTTAAAATTATTAAGTACTTTATAAAGTATTAAAATTCTTTCATGGCTTTTTTTTTCTTCCACTTCATCATTCGTCTGATTGACCCTACAGTTGATTACTTAGGACAGCTTTAAAATCCAGGTCAACCTTGCTTAGACTGATGAATTTGTATTAGCTTGTATTTTTTTAAAAAAGTGTTTGTATACATTGGAACAGTCACATAATCAATAAAAGTGGGTCCCATTTCAAAGTCCAATGTGACCCCACTGCATGCCGCCCTGGAATACCCAGTAAGCAGACTGTGTTAGTATTTAAGACACCACAATGTACAAAACTTTTTGAAGAATTTGAGACATATTGATAAATAACTAGTTACCTTGGACAAACCACGTCTTCTTTATACTACAGTTACAGCTTCATATCCTTCTGAATCACACAGACAAGGAGGCATGATAACCTTTCCAGTGCTTACTGGAAGCACGGAAAGTGGGTTTGGGTCCAAAATAGACAAGGTTTCTGTACAGAGAGAAAAAAGAAGGGCAAAGGTATGTTTTTTGTTTTTTGTTTTTTCTTTCCATAGGGGGAGAGAGCTTCCCAAAGAACAGGAAGCTGATGGCCCGGGGTGGTAGGTGATGTCATTTCTGTACCTGGGAGGCTGCTTCAGAAGGGCTGCCCAGCCTGCCTTCCATCTGCCTCTCCCCAGCTCACTCTACCTCTCCAGCAACTCTGTGTGGATCCTGGGGTTGTGCTGTGAGGGTCCTTGATCTGATTAGGGCACTTCTTCCTCTCTCCCTTCCACCCCCCGCCCCCGCCACGCTTTTTCCCCCCTTCCCTCCCTTTCTTCCTTCGATCCAGAGCACCTTCTGTCTTACTGTTCTAGATATTGAAGATTCAACTGCCAATAACTCAGACAAGGTCCTGCTCCCGCGGAGCTAATGCTCTAATGGAGGGGCGCTGGGGAGGAGGTGGGAGAGACATGATTAGCCAGGAAACATGGTTTAAGTCATGTAAGTTAACTTAAAAGAGATCATTTAAAATAGTGATAAGATCAATGAAGAAAATAAAACAGGGAATGAAATAGAGAATGACCCGTTGAGGCAGCAGAGTGGCATCAATCTGACAGTGTGATCAGGGAGGATTCCTATGAGGAGGTAACGTTTGAGCTGAGACCTGAATGATGACAAGGAACCAGTCATACCACGATCTGGGGGAAAGACTTCCAAGCAGAAGGGACAGCAAGTGCAAAGGCTCTGGGTCAGGAGCAAGTCTGCTGTGCTTGAAGAACTGAGTGAAGGCCAGGGTGGCTGGACCATAATAAACGGGGGAGAAGAGAGGATTGAGATAAAGCTGGGGCAGTGGACTGGCTATGGGAGGGAGTTCAGACTTTATTCTACAGGCAAGGGAAGCTATTTGAGGGGGGGACACGATTTGGATTCTTTTTTTTTTTTTTTTTGCGGTACGCGGGCCTCTCACTGCTGTGGTCTCTCCCCGTTGCGGAGCACAGGCCCCGGACGCGCAGGCTCAGCGGCCATGGCTCACGGGCCCAGCCGCTCCGCGGCATGTGGGATCCTCCCGGACCGGGGCACGAATCCGTGTCCCCTGCATCGGCAGGCGGACTCCCAACCACTGCGCCACCAAGGAAGCCCTGGATTCTTAAAAGTCTCTCTGATGGCTGCGTAGAGAATAGACTATGGGGGGTGGGGGTGGGGGTGGTCTTACTCCTTCCGGGCTGCTATAACAGAAATACCATAGAGTGGGTGGCTTAAATGACAAACGTTTATTTCTCACAGTTCTGAAGCCTAGCAAGTCCAAGGTCAAGGCACTGGCATATTTGGTGTCTGGCGAGGCCTGGCTTCTTTGTTCTTAGATGGGCATCTTTTTGCTGTACCCTCACGTGGCAGAAGGGGCAGGGGAGCTATCTGGAGTCTCGTATAAAAGCACTAATCCCATTAATGAAGGCTCTGCTCTCATGACCTGATCACCTCCTAAAGGCCCCACCTCCAAATGCCATCACACTGGGGAGTAGGTCTCCACATATGAACTGGGGCGTAAGCATTCAGTCTATAGCCGGCAGGGATAGAGGAAGGAGATAAGTTAGGAGACTTCTGCAATCTTTCTGATGAGAGAGGATGGAGGTTCCAAATAAAATAAGAGACTAACGAAGACAAGTGGACAGATCTGAGGTATAGTTTGGAGATAGATGTACTAGGTAAGGTAACATCAGCTACTGAACCAAATGACCCCAAAAACTTAGTGGTTTTTGACATAAAGTCCAAACAGTGAGCAGTTCTAGAAGAGCAAGTGGCTCTCCTCCAAGTGGTGACTCGGGGACCCAGGATCCTCATCTTGTGACTCTGCCAACCCCTGGGGCCCCAGAATCCTTTGAGGATCCTCTTCATCCAGCGGACAGATGCAGAAGGACATGTGGGCCTGCTGTGGCACAGATCATTCCACTTACATCTCTTGATGAGAGCTAGTCACGTGACCTCGCCCAAATGACAGGAGCTAGGAAATGTAGTCCCTGTTTAGGCAACTACTTCCCATCAATGGTCCTACGCTGTGGAAAGGGGACACAGATTTGCATCCAGCTGGCCATTTCTGTCATGGCAGAGTTGGCAGACTTTTTGGTGGATTGCACGTAGGGGTTGGAGGAAAGCAAGGTACCCAAGATGACTCCTTGGCTTTTGGCATGAGCAAGGTGAAAGGTGGGCTTTAAGTGAAATGGGAACTTCGGGAAGGAGGAGATTTATACTGGGAGCAGGAGGAATTAAGACTTCCACTTTGGACGTATGTAATGTGAGCTGCCTCTGAGATATCCAAAAGGGACTGTTGGAAAGGCAGTTGGGTATATGAGCCAGGACTGCAAAGGAGGTGTCAAGAGTGAAGATTTAAATATTGCATTTTCCCTTTTCCCAGTGGCTTCTGATCCTGGTACAGGTCCCCCATTGCCCTTGATCCTCAATGCACTAACTACATCAGCATAAATTCACTCCTCCTTAGAGATAATGTTTATCATTCCACTACGCATGAAATGATAGCTTTTACTATTACATGCATTCACTCATCCAACACTTTATTGAGTGTCTATTGTGTGCTGACCACTAGTAATTAGCAAGGAAGAAGACGTAGTCTCTGCCTCATGAAGATTTATTCTAGTAGGAGAAGATAGATAATAAAGAAATAAAGGAGTAAGTATAGGGCGTCAGGTACGCTGAAGAGAAACAGGGCAGGGTGAGTAAGAAAATACTAGAAGCAGGAGGACTTCTGTAGTAAGAAATACATGAGCAGAAACTGGAAGGCAGTTGAGGGAGCAAATCGTGTGTCTCTAAGGGGGGAGGATGTGCCAAAGCAAGGACCAAGCAGGTGCAAAGACCCAGAGGCAGAAGAGGGCCTGGCGTGTTTTGAAACCAGCCAGGAGGCCAGGGTAGCTGGAGAGAGGTGGGAGGGGAAGACTGGTAGCGATGAGGTCAGAGAGATGGGCAGCGGGCAGGTCATGCAGTAGCCAAAACAGGTTTTTTTCCCCCCCAACACCTTCATGTAACTGGAGAAGGAGGGAGAAAAACACTATTTCCGGGTGCAGAAATCTTTCCAAAAATGTAACACACAATCAAGGACTTCCTGTGCAGTTCCCCAAATGAAACACCTTCGAAGTGGAGTATTTGCGACCAAAATGAGAAAGGGTCACAGTTTCCTACTGCGAAGTATACGACACACAATCTCTCCTCCTGCAGTAGGTTTGCTGCAGTTAATTGCAGTCACATGTGAAGCGCTGCAGGGGAGTGTTTGAAGCCAGCGCCATCAGAGACTGGGACAAACACCCCCCAGCCCTCCTGCTCCCAGCAAAACCAGTTGTGTGATCGGCCCAGGAGGACAGGAACAGAAAAGTGCTGCGATGATAAATACTATGTTTTCTGAATTTCAGCTCCAAAATCTGAGCTCGAGGCCTTTTATTGGCTTCTTTTTATAGACATCAGAAGAAGCTGATTTCAATGAAAAAACATTTTTTCTCCAGGAAGAAAAAAATTTTCTGTTTTCTCTGTTCAGTTACTGTGCGTGGTTCCCTCCTGATCTGCCCACTGCAGTGAGGCCGTGGAACCAAAATAGCCAGGGTGGAGGCTGGGCGTTTTATCTCTGCTCTGGATCTCGGTGGGACCTGGCAGGACACTGCCGCTTCCGGCAGTAACTGCAAACATGTGGGCGGGGCTTTCTAGCTGATGCTCCTGAGGTTGTCTTATTTAATGCTGACATCCCTAGAACTGGGCCCGTTTTCTCTGAACCACAGTGGAGTGTGTATACTGGACTGGGTTTTGGCTCCCCAGCATCTAGAGGTTTAACCTATTTGGGAGAGACTCTCCATTGGCTGGGTCTACAGAAACCAAAGGGGGCCACATGGTCCCTCCCTGACAGCCAGGAGGTAGGGGGATGAGCGAGGCTCAGCCAACTGGACGTTCCTGCCAGGGTTCTTCCTTCTTGAGACAGTGATTTGAAGGCTTGGTGGTGGCAGCCGTGTCAAGAGTCCTGGGACTCCAGTGCCCGGGCTGAAGTGGTGAGTGCAGTGCCAGGACAGCCAGGGCTTCTTCCCTTCCCGAGCTCCTGACCACATCCTGAGTCTGAATCTCTAGCCTCCCAACTATTCTTTGGCCACCCAATACCCATCCTATAACCTCTCTTTCTGCTTATATTAACCAGAGACCTTTTCTGTTGACTATAACCCAGAACCCCGGCCTACTCTTAAGTCATCTGCAGACCCCCATTCATGAACAAAGATTCCCCGGGACTCCCAGAGTTCACTTATATTGTTTTTGTTCTCATGTCGCTCGAACATGGACACCCTAAAACTCAACGCAAGTCCCTTAGAGGCTTGCAGCTTTCTTTTCCTTCCAGTCTTACTGAGATATCATTGACCTATATGTATACGTTTAAGGTATACAGCATCGATTTGAGTTAAGACATCATGAAATGATGACCACAATACATTTTCAACACCCGTCATCTCATACAGATACAACGTTAAAGAAATAGGAAAAAAAACCACTTTTTCCTCGTGATGAGAACTCTTAGGATTTGTACCTTGTTAAAAGGCTTGTAGCTTTTTTTTTTTTTTTTTGGCCACACTGTGCAGCTTGTGGGATCTTAGTTCCCTGATCAGGGACTGAACCCGGACCCTCGGCAGTGAAAGTGCTAAGTCCTAACCACTGGACCGCCAGGGAATTCCCTGGCTTGTAGCTTTTAAGCAATTATGAAACACAAACGTATTTGCAAGCTAAATATATGCAATGCCACTAAGTCAGCAATGTTGAAATCAGCAGCATTAACTTAATATGACAGATGATGTTGTTCTGTGAAACTAAATACGTTAGCAGTGTGAGTATGGAACTCACCTCTGGGCTCGTGTGTGTGTATTTTCTTACTACCGTGGGCCCCTTGGCAACTTAACTCTCCTGCCTTTTCTCCATTCAAACCACCAAGAACGCTTCATTCATCCAGCTTGTGTTGGGGTCCTCGGCTCTTTATTTTGCATGGGCACATCATTCACTTCTGAGGACCACTGAAGTTCGTTTGGCTTTGGCTGAGACAATTACAATGATTCTACGCCGCTTAAATGCCACTGTAAACACATATGCAAATGCAGGGCCTGAAATCAGCTAGAAAGGTCACCCAGATGACCCAGTATTTGCTTATATCAAATGTTTAAAGATTAACATAAAAAATACCAGAGTTTAAAAATTCTCATAGAAAACTCATAACTTCCTAAGACTACATTTGTAAACCTCAGTTTCAGAAATCTCGACAAAGCAGTTAGGAGCACAAGCTTTAGAGTTTAAAAAAAAATCCTAGTTTTGAATCCTAACCCCACCCTTTAATAGTCTTGGAATCTTGGGCAAGTTAACTCCTTTGAGTCTTAATTTTCTCACCTGTAAAACGGAACAATAATACCTATCTCTTAGAACAGCTGTATTTCACAAGATAATTACGTAACTATTCAATAAATGGTAGTAATTATTGTTACTGGCATCCTAATTGACATTCAAATTGGTTAACATATTTGCCCCAGTTCAGACAGCCACTAGTCACAGAGACAGAACTGGAACCCAAATTTTCTCAACACCTAGCCCTTTGCTTTTAATACCATCTGTGTAGATCGTCTGAGGGATTTACACTGCAGGAAGTCACTCAGTCCCCAGGTTAATTCCATTGAAGGTCCTTCTAAAAAAACTGATCTCATTATTCCCCTGCTTGAAAACTTCTGTCTGTCTCCTATTCGTTACACCTGTGGTTCTCCACATGGGGTCCCCTCATCAGCAGGGACAAACACAAATTCTCAGGCCCCATCCCAGACAGACTCAGTCAGAAACTCTGGCAGTGTGGCCCAGCAATCTGCATTTTAACATGCACCCCAGATGATCCTGAAGCATGCTATGGTCTGAGAATTGCTGCTTTATAGAAACAAGTCTAGACTTCTTAGCACGGCATTCAAGGCTCTTCCTCTTCTGGTCCCAGCCCATTTTTCTGGCCTTTTCTTCTAACACTCCTAAAACACTCTTATGCTCCAACACCATTAGACTTTCCTCTCTGTCTTAAACTTGACAGGCCCTTTTAGGCCTTGGTACCTGCAGTGCAGTTCCCTCTACGAGCATTTCTTCAAAAGATCTCTTTCTCAGTGGAGCCTTCCCTGATTGCCTCAAGGCTGGATTTGCAGCTTTGCAGACTATTTGTCATACTTCCATCACACACAGCATGCAACCCTTGGGGACTGGCTTCTTTCAGTCAGCGTGATGCCCTGGAGAGCCATCCAAGCTGCTGTGTGTATTAACAGCCCATTCCTTTTACTGCTGAGGAATACTCCGCGGTGTGGACGGACCAGTTTGTTTAACCATTCACATGTTGAAGGACATCTGGACTCGCTCCAGTCACTGGCTGCTACAAACAAAGTTGCTGTGGATGTTCCTGTACAAGTGTTTGTGTGAACCTGCCCACTGTTTTGAACCCTTTCTGTGACTGGGGAATTCCCTCCTTTAGAGTCCTGCTCACTGAAGACAGAGCCAGAAAAACTCAGTTTCCCAACATGCATCTGGGGAGCAAGTTCTGTCCATCAGACACAGCCATGCAAGATTTTGTTCACAAGTGAGCAGGGTGAGGAAGCAGGCACTCCAGGGAATCATGTTAAGACAAGGATGAGAGCAGAGGTAACCGGCTTTGGGGGCAGCACTGGTGGGGGATGGGTGTCCATGTCACTGCAGCTCGTGAGCTTCAGTGACTATACCAGCTGGGCTGCGGCAGTGGGGTCTTTGCTGAAAGTCCCGTGGGGTGGTTTGGGCATTGTTTCTGGTCCTGTAGCCTCCAAGCCCCCCTCTCTGGTCCTCTTGGAAATATCTAATATTCTTTTACAAATTTATTTTCGGCTCAAATAAACTTGAGTCGATTCTGGGTTTTTTTGTGTGTGTGTGTGGTACGCGGGCCTCTCACTGTTGTGGCCTCTCCCGTTGCGGAGCACAGGCTCCGGACGCGCAGGCTCAGCGGCCATGGCTCACGGGCCCAGCTGCTCCGCGGCATGTGGGATCCTCCCGGACCAGGGTACGAACCCGTGTACCCTGCATGAGCAGGTGGACTCTCAAGCACTGCACCACCAGGGAAGCCCCGATTCTGTTATTTGCAATTAAGAACCATAACCAATCTCCCTCCCTAGCCTCATTACTAGCCACTCCTAAACTTAGTGCTCCAGCTCTACTAAGCTCCCTCCAGTTTCCCAAATATTCAGAGTGGCACGTACTTCCCCTATTACTGTACTAACATTGCCTGTTTACTTATCTGTCTCCCTCCAGGAACTGTAAACCGGTATCTCCAGCCTGTGTCACACTTCTATTGCCCTTAGTATATGTTCAGTCAATCTTCAAATGATAATTCAAATGATTACTCATCTTTATCTTTGATGAGATAAGAACAATGCCTGTGACTAGTACTATTATAGTCACTTTGCCGCTCTGAACTAAAGTTTCCTCATCTATGAAATGGAATAACACCACTAAGAGAAGGACAGTTGAAAAGTCAGTGGCGACCACCACAGAAAACCAACATCCCGATTTTAAAAACTAGTCAAGGGGAACTTCCCTGGTGGCACAGTGGTTAAGAATCCGCCTGCCAATTCATGGGACACGGGTTCGAGCCCTGGTCCGGGAAGATCACACATGCTGCGGAGCAACTAAGCCCGTGCGCCACAACTACTGAGCCTGTGCTCTAGAGCACGTGAGCCACAACTACTGAGCCTGTGAGCCACAACTACTGAGCCTGTGTGCCACAACTACTGAAGCCTGCACGCCTAGAGCCCATGCTCCGCAACAAAAGAAGCCACCACAATGAGAAGTCCGTGCACTGTGACAAAGAGTAGCCTCCGCTCACCACAACTAGAGAAAGCCTGCGTGCAGCAACGAAGACCCAACGCAGCCAAAAATAAAATGATAAATTTATAAAAAAAAAATTGGCCAAGGACTTAAATAGATATTTCTCCAAAGAAGATATACAAGTGGTGAATAAGCACATGAAAAGATGCTCAACATTACTAATCAGTAAGGAAATGTAAATCAAAATCACAGTGAGCTACACCTCACACCCATTAGGATCACTGTTTTTTAAAAAAAGAAGAAAAAAAAAACCACAGAAGACAGAAAACAAGTGTTGGTAAGGATGTGGAGAAATTGGAACTCTCGTACACTGACACTGGGAATGTAAAATGGTGCAGCCTCTATGGAAAACAGTACGGTGATTACTCAAAATTTTAAAATAGAACTATCATATGATCCTGCAATCCCACTTTTGGATATTTACCCTAAAGAATTGAAAGGAAGGCAATTCTGACACATGCTACAACATGGAGAAACCTTGAGGACATTATGTGAAGTGAAATAAGTCCGTCACAAGAGGACAAACACTGTACAATCCCACTATACGAGGTACCTAGAGTACTGGTCAAATTCATAAAGACAGAAAGTAAACTGGTGATTGCCAAGGGCTGGGGAGAGGGGCAATGGGGCGATAGTATTTAATGGGGGCAGAGTTTCAGTTTTGCAAGATGAAAAGAGTTCTAGAGATGGATGGTGGTGACGGTTGCACAATAATGTGCATGTACTTAATGCCTCGGAACTGTACACTTAAAAATGGTTAAGATGGTTTTTTCCACAAATTTTTTAAAAGGTTAGTAACAAACCACAATGTTACCACTTCATTTCCACTAGAATGGCTAAAAGAGTATCAAGTGCTGGCAAAGACTGTGAAGCAACTGGAACTCTCATACACTGTTGGGCACATTTTATAAACATTTAAAAATGTAACATTTACTTATCACATGACTGCGATTCTACTGCTAGATAGATACCCAAGAGAAATGAAATGTTACAAAACGACTTGCACACAAACGTTGGAGCAGCTTTACTTCTAATAGTAAAAAACCACAGAAAACGATTAAAACTTTTTAATAGTAAAAATTAAATGCCCCTCAATAGGTAAAAAGATAAACAAATTGAGACAGATGGACACAATGGATTACTTCTTAGTAATAAAAGGAATAACCTACTGATACATGCAGCAGCAGGGATGAACCTCAAAAACATTATGGTGAAAAAAAGAAACCAGATACAAAGGACTACATGTGTGATTTCATCTCTATGAAATTCTAGAAAAGACACGTCTAATCTATGGTGATGGAGATGCAGTCAGTGGTTGCCTGCGATAGGGCTTAGCAGGGATTGACTGCAAAGAGGGATGACGGAACTTTCTGGAATGGTAGAAATCATTTATACTTTATTGGTGGTTACGTATGTGCATACATTTGTCAAAAGTCCTTGAGGCATGCACCTAAAACAGATCTAAATTATATGTCAATAAAGTTGAAAGAATGTTGGGAGGACGCAGATGAGAAAGTGTACTCAGTATCTATGTTTCAAACATTAGATTTCAGCCTCAAAGTAATTAGAATGTCTCACATTAATGTTATAAATGTTTTGGGTACTCTTATAATGCAGCAGTAAAATGATAGAGAAAGAAAAGAGCAAAAACTGACACTTTCCAGAGTTTTCTCTTTGAAGGGGGAGAAGAGGATCCACAGGGGTCATCTGGATGGTATGGTGGAGAGCCTGACATTTGAAACTGTGGCCACTAGTTTGTTACCATGAAAAGTCTGAGAGCCCAGAGGGGGCCTGCAAGCCACCTTCAAATGATATCTATTACCATTTGATCCTCAATACCTAAGAAGTAGAGTTGACTGCACTCATGTTTCCAGTTGTTAAATAACTTCCTTGTGGTGGAACTAGGGCTTGAACTTAAATGTCTCCAAAGTCCATACTCTTCTGACCACAAACCCCAAAACTGGAATCTTAGGGTCATATGCTGTGGGTCCTGCCACCAAAGCCCATTTCCTTTGCTTTACAAAGATGAGGGTCCCCAGGACAGCCCCTGAATTCTGTGCAACTCCAACCTACATAGGAGAAACAGTCCACTGTTACTACTGTTAGTCAGGATCTGCTGGCAGGTTGCTTTCTTTTTCAGACACATATTTCTTTTTTCTTTTTCTTTTTTTAATTCTTTTTATTTACAGTGGTGTTCAATGCAAATCAATTCCATAACATGAGAAGTTACTGTGGATCAAAGCACAGACACAATGTACAATCGAAAACAGATGTACAGCTTTCGGGCCATGAAGCAAAAGGGAATGTTCATTCACACCCACAGTAGCTTGAGACCTATTGGTTCTGCTTGTTCCCATGTTGGTTTCTAAAGATGTCAAGACTTGACTTTGGTTGTGAAGACTACTGAGGCCGTCCTGGATCTTGGAACATCTTGGTGTTGGTGTGTGACCACAAGATAAAAGACTTCACAGAGTGTCTATTTCTAAATAGCTTTCTCTGTATCGGTCGTAAAAGATCTACTTCCCGGAATCAGGCCATGTTAGGCTTCCAACCCTTTAGACCCAGGTTCTAACCCTCTAAAAATATGGACAGGTTGTGACGGGTGTTGCGATTGCTCATGTCACTCTGCTGACTGCAGCCCACGGCCTAGATTCCCATCCTGCTTCAGGAAAGTCTGCTGAAGGGTCCGCACAACAACAAAGGCCTGGTTGGGCTTCCCTGGTGGCGCAGTGGTTAAGAATCTGCCTGCCAATGCAGGGGACATGGGTTCGAGCCCTGGTCTGGGAAGATGTCACATGCCGTGGAGCAACTAAGCCTGTGCGCCACAACTACGGAGCCTGCACTCTAGAGTCCACGAGCCACAACTCCTGAGCCCTCGAGCCACAGCTCCTGAAACCCGGGTGCCTAGAGCCCATACTCTGCAACAAGAGAAGCCACCCGCAATGAGAAGCCCACGCGCTGCAACTAGAGAAAGCCCGCACGCAGCAACGAAGACCCAACGCAGCCAAAAGTAAATAAAATAAATAAATTTATAAAACAACAACAACAACAAAGGCCTGGTTCACTGTCAACTCGGCACACGTGCAGGCTGACATCTTGGGTGGGTCGCTCAGTCTCCTTCTCATGTACTGAGTCGTGGAACTGAAGCTTCAGAGGGGACGGGCTCCAGACAGGGCCCGGTTTCTCCCTCCCTCAGCTCTCCCTTCCCGGGGGACCTAGTTTATCTGCAGGCTCCAAGCTTCTCTGCTTCTGTGGCAGTGAAATGGCTACTGCAGGTCCAGGTCGCACACTCTCAGGCGACAACATCCAGAGGAAGAGGAAGGGTCTTTTCCAGGAGTTTCCAGAAGAGACTTACTCAGGAGCCCGAGCAAGCTTCCTCTGGGAAGTCCTTGGCTGTGTCCAGCCCTGAGCTGTACGCTGCAGAAGGGAAGCCCGTCGCTGTGACCAGTAAGTGCCTGCTCTGGGGGAGGAGGGCGTCAGACCCTCTAAACCACATGGGTGGTGGGAGAAGATGGGGGTACATTCCCTCCTGGGTAGCCTCCTCCATACTTTGAACTGACTGGCTTAACCCTAAAGCATGTCAAGTCTGGACATTGTTCGGTTCTTAGATCCATGGAACTCCCTGCTGCATTTGGCGCTGTTGATCCTTGAAATTCTCTACTCTACAGGTTCCCCGACCTGGCTGTCAGCAAAGTACATCAAAGTGGAGAATTTTACATTACCCATGCCCAGGGGATTCAGATTTCACGGGTATGAGGTTGGGGCAGGGGACAGACATCTGCACGTTTACAAAACCTCATGGGTGACTTTGATGCAAGCAGCCCTGATGGAGAACCACTGCCCTAGGCTGCTGTGACATCACCCCTCCCGGTCCATTCATCCTCTCTACAGGTATGCACTGAGTGTGCACGAGGTGCCAGGCACTCAGGTAGGTGCTGAGCATATGGGGACGAACAAGGCAGACAAGCTCACGTCTTTATGGAGCTTGTGTCTTAATGGGGGATGGGAAAAGAGACAAATAATTACTGAGGTTCCAGAGATTTCAGATGGTGCTATGAGCTAGACAGGAAGTAACTCAGGATGAAGTGAGTAGGAAGAAAAAGAGCTACCTGAGACAGGATGGTCGAGAGTGTCTGCCCTGCGTGATTCACAGCGGCCGAGGCATGGAAGCAAACTAAGGGTCCATCGATGGATGAATGGATAAATGCACATATATACAACGGAATATTGTTCAGCCTTAAAAAAAGAAGGAAATCCTGCCTTTTGTGCCAAGATGCATGAACCTAGAGGACACTGTGCTAAGTGAAATAAGCCAGACAAAGACAAATAATGTAGGATTCCAGTGACATGAGGAATCTGAAATCGTCAAACTCATAGAAGGAAAGAGTAGAGTGGTGGTAACCAGGGGCTGGTGAGGGAGACAATGAGGTGATGATCAAAGGGTACAGACTGCAGTTAGGCAAGATAAATCATTTCCGGTGATCTGTTATGCAGCATAGTGCCTGGAGCTAACAGTATCATATTGCATACCTAAAATATGCTGAGAGGATAGACCTTATGTTCAGTGTGCTTACCACACACACACACACACACACACACACACACAATACTACTAACTAAGGGGGGCGGAGGAACCCAAAAATAATAATGGGAGGTGATGGATACATTTATAGCCTTGATGGGGGATGGTTTCACAGGTGTATACTTATCCCCAAACCCACTGAGTTGTGTACATTAAATCCGCACAGCTTTTCTGCATGTCAATCATACCTCAATAAAGTGGTTTAATAAATGGCTGCCCTGGAAGGTGGGGAAGGTCAGAAGGACAGACCCAAGACAGGAACGAGCTTGGTGCGCCAGAGGAAAGAGGAAGGTCTGGTGCGCATCCAGGCAGAAGGGGCTGGAGGCAGGAGATAAAGGAGGCAGGGCCCTGTGGGCAGCAGTAAGGAGTTCAGACTTACGCTCAAAGCAGCGGGAAGCCTCATATACTCCCCGTATTCTTGTGCGTCTCTGGGTTTTCTGAGAGCTGCTTTCTCTCCACCTGCCCCTTAAGCTTTGCTGTTCTCCCAGCTTCTCTCCCTGCCCCTTGTTTTTCTCATTCTACCCAGGGAGGTGGGGGGAATCTTGACTGCTCTCAGTTGGCCATCAAGACCTCTCCTGGGTCTCGTGCTCATGTATCAGATGCAGCTGGACCCCCCATCTAGTCCAGAGGCCCCTCAAACTTGTGCAAGGTAGCCTCCCCTTCAATCGGCTCCACCCCCAGAGCTGCAGCAGGTAACAACGCTCCCTGCTACCCAGACAACCACCTAGAAACCAGAGTGTCCTCCTGAATCCCTCCCTCTCTCTCACCTCCACTGCCAATTACCGATTCATTCTAACCTCGTAAATATGTCTCAGATCTCCCTTTTCCTCACTATCCTGCCTAATGACAGTCCTAAACCAGAGGGCCACAGCTCTCCCTGGGCAGCTGCAGTCGCCCTGCATCGTCCCCCTCCCCTGGTCCTGTCCCCTCAACTACGCTCTTCGCTCTGAACTTGCTAAAGCGTAAGTCTGCAGGGGGTGAACGTGGAAAAGTCCGAATTCCTCCCAGTGTGGTGGTGGGATCTACTTTTTCTCCCTCCCCACCCCCCAGCCCAGTTCTTCTTGACCTTGGCAGATGCCTAAGCCAGGATAACAAAAGGAAGCCTTGAGGATGGGATTCAAGGTAGAGGGAGAGATCCAGCAAAACAACACAGAGCCTCGAGATATGCAAACAGGGTCGCTATCTAGGTTTTGAGGACACAGGCGGGTCAAGGAGATGGGAAAAGGCATCTGGACAGGACGAGCATGGGAGGACCCTGAGCGCTCTGGGTACCGTCAAGTGGGAACATTCAGCTTGAACCTGAAGAGAAGGACCACTTTGCGTGGCCCTGTGACCCATGTGACCGATGTGCCCTCGCTGGCCAGCACTACAGCTGCTGGATCCTGTGTCCTCCTCTCACTGTGAAGGGGTCACCGCCTCGCAGGATGCTCCGCGGCCCCCCTCCTCCCACACACCTCTCCCACCTCCTCTGTTACCTTCCTGGAAAGGACTCAGACCCTCCTGTGAGCCTCTGCGGCTCTTGCTTCTCCCATGCGCTGTTCTCATACCTGCAATGACTTCACCCCTGCCCATCTCCTGGCTATGCTCCGCTCATCCTTACGACTGCCATTCCATGTCTGAGTATTATGTAAGGGGGAGGAAAGCCATGTTTGCGCATCACACAGTCCCGGATTAGAGCTCCAGCTACACTGTTTACTCAGTGTGAGACCTTAGCAAGCATTTTGTCTGTCTTATTACCAGGAAACTAGACAAACCCTTCCTTGTGGGTCCTTCTGAGGCTCAAATGCACTTATTTAAAGTGGCTGGCACATAGTAGGTGCTCAATAAATGTTAGCTCTCTTTCTTGCCCTCGAGGGACTCAATAAATGTTGGTCCTAATTCTAGAGTCACCGACCAGCTAGTCTGTGGGATGCTACCTGCAGTGTCTGATAGCACTACCCTTCCCTTCCTCCTTGACCTCCCTTTACAGGTTAACATGTGTGCAATTTTATTATGTATTGGAAATGATGTATTTTCCATGCAGAGTAACAGACAGGAGCTATCACTTACTAGGTGTCTACTCTGTGTCTGACCTTCACCAGGTGTTTTCAAGACAGTCCCTCAGTTAATATTCACAATGACTGCTGGGGGTCAGTAGTATTAATCTCTATCCTACTCTGACCAAGTTGAGGCTCTAAGTTGAATAACTTCCCTGAAGTTACACAGCCAGCAACTGAGAGAGTCAAGATAGAAAGCCAGTCTTCTGGATTCCAAAGCCCGTATCCTTATAAATAGACCACATTTCCTCTCATGAAAATTACAATATAACAATAATAGTAATAGAAATAGTTAGCACTTAGTGATTACCTATTTCCTGGGAATTATTATTATAACTCTGAACATGTATTAATTTAATTAACTTCTGCAAACACCCTATGAACTATTACTATCCAGTTTTTCAGAGAACTGAAGCATAGGAGATGAAATGACTTGTCCAGACCGTGAGCAGAATCTATCTGTATATATAACATGCGGAACACTGCACTCTTCAATTGATCTTTTTTCTTCAAGAAGCATAAGACCCACAATCAAATGAGAGAGGGAATAAGTGGGTGAGTTTTACACACCTTGTTGTTAGCTGTTATGCCGAAATTCAGGGGAGGGGCAATACTGACTGTGCTCAGGGTTTGAAAGCCTGTGTACAGAGGCACTGTTTTCCTGGAACTCTGCATGGGCAGTGGAGGCCACCACCACAGAAGGGCGGGCTAGATCCTGAGGGTCACGAGGAGGGCAAAGGAACCGGGAGATGAAGTTTGTCACCCATCCCTGGAGACCTACAGAGTCAGAAGCCGTACAAAGATGATGAGCAGCCCAAGAGAGCAAGGACTCTTCCAACCAGCAAACAGAGCGGACAACTTGCACAGTCCCTCGGGAGTGTGTCACCATGATATCACCTTGTTTATTCCCCTCGTGGGAATCGGGCCCCACTGGGGCTTGATTAACCGCCAGCCGCAGAGAGCAAAATGCTTTTAAACTGACTCTTCAGACCGTCAGTAGCTCCCCAGCTAGAAGTCACTCAGAAGTAAATCACAGGGTTGTTTAGTCTTTGCTCTGATTCTGCGATTTAGCAGCAATTCTGTGTCACTTCCCTTCAATCACTTGGCGTGTCACCACTTCTTCAGTGCGGCCTGAAAATTATCCAGGCAGACAAACATGTATTCATGGAGAGCTTCACGCCCATTCACCGAGAAGGTGCGCAGGAGATGATGGTGAATAAGGATGGGACAGTCCCTGTGGGCTAGGAACTGAGTCAAGGTGGGAAGGGGGACATTTAAGGAACAGAGTTGTATTAGGACTTTTTAAAGGAGGTGAACAGAGAGCCCTGGGCGTCCACAACACAGGTCCCAACTCAGTCTTGGGAGGACAGAGGATGCTTCCCTGCAGAGTCGATGTCTAACTGAGGCTGGGGGTAGAGAAGGAGCGAGGCAGGTAAAAGAAGGGAAGAACAGCATGTACGAAGGCAGGAGACAGCACGTCCAAGGAACGGAGACAATTCCACTTGCCTGAAGGGTAGAGAGCCAGAGGGAGGGCGCTGCAAGGCGAAGAGGACACCAGGTCACGACAGATTGTACAGGACTCCGTAGGCCAGGTTAAGGCGTGAATGGTTTCAGTGCTTTTTGTTTTTTAAGGGTGATGAAGACATTCAAGGGTTTTAAGCATCCCACCGTCTCGGCAGCGTGGGATGGACAGAAGGGAGAAGAGGGCAGGCAGGTGAGAGGCCACTGCGGCCGTGGAGGTGGGAAACCGAGGTGTCTCGGGCTGGGATGGAGGTGGTGGGCGTGGAGAGGAGTGAATGGTTTGAGAGAGATTTAAGAGTGAGGATTAGCAAGCTTTGGTGAGATTATAGAGTGTAATGATGGAACAGCAACTACTTTTCATCTTTCTCATAAAAGATATCCATCAGGAATTCACCAACCTGTGCTTGCTATTATCTATTTTTTAAAATTTTATTATTAATTAATTAATTAATTTTAGTTTTGGCTGCATTGGGCCTTTGTTGCTGCACGCGGTCTTTCTCTAGTTGAGGTGAGCGGGGGCTACTCTTCGCTGCGGTGAGCAGGCTTCTCATTGCGGTGGCTTCTCTTGTTGCGGAGCACGGGCTCTAGGCACACGGGCTTCAGCAGTTGTGGCATGCGGGCTCAGTAGTTGTGGCTCGCGGGCTCTAGAGCACAGGCTCAGTAGTTGTGGCGCACTGGCTTAGTTGCTCCATGTTATGTGGGATCTTCCTGGACCAGGAATCAAACCCGTGTCCCCTGCATTGGCAGGCAGATTCTTAAGCACTGCGCCACCAGGGAAGTCCCTGTGCTTGGTATTAATCAGCTCCGGTCTGTACTATTCAGGGGAAGGACTGATTGCCCGTTTAGGAACCTATGGGTTGATCAACGGGGCTTCCATTCTTTGGGCCAACACTTGTTAGGCATCTTTCATGTGCCAAACACTGTGCTAGGCACCAGAAATACAAACAAAAATGTGACATAGTCTCTATTTTGAAGTGGAAAGAGCACTGGAACAGGCAGACCTGGGTTCAAATTCCCGCCTCACCACCTCCTGGGCTCCAGGGGAAATTTGAAGCCCTTTATCCTTTGGAGCCTCAGTTTGTAACACGGGGATCAAAACACCCAACTTCCAGAGTTGGTGTGGAGATTAATGAGAAGTGTATGGAAAACAAGGGCAGTGTGTGACTCAGTAAATGTTCACTCCCACCACCCCAGCCCAGCTCTTCCTCTCTCCAGGGTTAAGTAGCTAGACTAAAACCAAATTCTATAAATCAGGTTTAAGAAAACATTCCTCAGTCGAAAACCCACAAGTTGATGGACCTAATAATATTTCCATAACACACAACTGCAGTCATTCTGGATGGGCGAGTTGCTGTCCTCCCAGGAAGCGTTCCGAAGTAAAGAAATATATGTTCTTTGGCTCTGTGTCTTAGCATTGATGTTCCTTATAGACTTTGGGATTCTGCTTTGCATGCTCATCCTGAGGCCGCATTTCCCCTCCTGACCCCACCCCCACCCCCGGCCCGGTCTCTCTGCTTTTCTCCTTCCTTCTTCCCTGTCCAGGTTTCTGGTGGCCTCCATCCAGCCCCTCGGGCTCCTAGTCCAGAATCAAGTGTCGCGTTGGTGCCTTGGGTGTCCATATTGGGCTCTCCACCCACACAGGGGAAATGCCAATCCAAGCACAAGGCACTGGAAAGGCTGCCCAGGTCTTGGCCTCTCCGTCTCCCAGGGAGCATACCTTCACGAGCCACACGTCCAGAGAGCTGTGAATTTCTTAGCCTCCTTTCCTGGGTGTATGTGTGTGTGCACGTGTGTGTGTGCACGTGTGTGAACAAAGACGACATCCTTCCCCAGGGAGCTTGAGCCTGGCCCTTCCCCTTGCTTGGTGCCCTGCCTCTCCTGTCACTACACAAAAGGCTGATTCCTGGTGACCTCTGCCCGCTTTCCCACCCAGAGCCCTGCTGGCCCATTTATCACTCGCTGTGTTCCATTTATGCTGTACAGAGATATTTATTATGTCTTTTAGTGTGGCTATGTTTTTTCTCTCTCTTTTCACACTTTTTCTGTCATTTCATATATTTGGAGCAGCGGAAAGCCTCAAAGTATGACCTGACGACACCACCTTAAGCAGAAGCCTCCCAGGTCCTCTCCACACACTTCTGTTAGCCCGCTAGCTACCTGGTACTAAAAGCGTTTACACGGCTGACTCCACAGCTCGCCCAAAGCCATAGGTCAAGTAGCAGAGCCAGGATTTGAACTTCAGTCTACTGACTCCAAGGCCTCTTGTCTAGAACACTGAGGAGTAAACAACTGGCACAAAACAGGTGCTCCGTTGATGTTTGTTGAGTGACTTAATGTTAGACTCCCATTGCTATCTTGTAGATTTATCATAATCCTCCTTTGTTTTTTTCTTCCCTAAGCTAACACTGTATCCCTCTCCTTAGAAATGCAAGGTCAGCGAACACCTAATTCTTACCTATCCTGCCCTTCCCATGCGCAGAGCGAACATTACAATCAGTGAGACTCTCTCTTATTGCCCAGACCTTGATGCATGACCCCTCCTTACCCAGCACTTCAGACACTCACTATTAGTTGATGAGCATTTGACCTCCCAGAGGAGACACAAATTTTTGTTTTATCAACTGAAGTTCCTAAATCTCTTGAAAAACAAAACAGGGAAATTTTATAAATTAGTTTCATGCAGTGGTCTCCTTCTATTGTCCTGGAATTTTTACTTCACACTCTAATTTTGGCCTAAAACCTGAAAAACAAACACATTTAGAAATAATACAATTCTGTGGTCCTGGTTATCTGTTAACAGCCCACAACTGAGAACATTTGCTATAACTTCCCATAATGTTGCTTATATTTGAATAAGGTTCAATTTCTCTTACTTAGTTTCACACCAAACCAGTGAGGTGGGTATTGTTCATTTTTTACCTATGAGGAAAATGAAGCTCAGAGAGGTTAAGCAACTTGGCTAAAGTTGCACAGTAGGTAAGTGGCAGAACCTGTAACACAACCCAGATCTTTTCATATCTAACCTTTGTATTGTCTAGTATATCAGTGCATTTCTACTGTTCTATTGTTTTTCTAAAACAATACTTTTCAGGTGCCAGAAACATGGATATGACCTTCATAATCATTTTTGTTTCAACATTATCTTTGACTAATAGGATAAAACATTCACAGAATCACTGATTTTTATCTGTTAAAGATCTCTTTTTGTGTTTCGTATTGTTTTGTTTTGCTTTATCGTTGTTTGCCTTTTACATTTTATACGTATGGTACTGAGTGCCAGAGCTGCTGTTCTGCGTCCTCAGTGCTCAGTGAGGTGCGAGCCCCTGACACATGTTTTCAGAGCCGTCCCAAACAGTGATCCCAAGGGTGACACAACCTTAAAGCTCAGGCTTGGCAGGGAGGTCCCAAGGCACACAGTCTTACTTTTTTCAATAAAGATGACTGAGTAAATGTATAACCACATTTGATTTAAGTTCTATGCAAGCCTTTTCATAGGTCAGACACTACAAATCGCACAGATTTTTAAAAATAACTTTTAAAAAACAGGTATCCTGTGTTTTAGCAAGGAAAATACAGTCATTGTCAGATCACGATTTGTATGAAATGCTTTGTGACTCTATCAACTACCAGCTGACCTCAGGATGCAAACCTTAGCTGGCTCTACACCTCCTGTGCTTTTTCCACACTGTTTTGTAGCTTTCATTTAAAATAATGTTAGCTGGAGCCTCCACTATAACCAGGTCATTGTTCTTCTGCTTCAACTGTTCCTCCAGCAGAGCTGACAATAGAAGCCGTCACTCTGGCTCTGCTTAAGTACAAAGCCATTGTCAAGTGGACCCAAGGACCTCCCGGGCTCAAGGCTTTTATCATCAGCCCCAGTGACCTACAAATATCCATCAGGGTCAACAGTGAGTAAATCACTGTCCTGTGTAACATCATCATCATAATAACTTCCTTACTATGGGGCATGTAATCTACTGAGCCTTTTACATGAATTAGTTATTCATGTCATTTTAACTTTCACAACACCTCTATGGAGTAGATACTGCAATTTTCTTTACACAGAAAATGAAATCATTAAGCTAAGTGAAAGAAGCCAATCACAAAAGGCCACATAGCATATGATTGCATTTTAAAATTATTTGTTCTAGTTTGTACTATAGTTTTGCAAGGTGTTACCACTGGGAGAAACTGGATAAAAGGCACATGGATCTCTCTCTTTTATTTATTACAACTGCATGGAATTTACAGTGATCTAAAAATACAAAATATAATTTAAAAACATACTCAATCTCTTTCCTGTTCCTCTCCTCCCAAGATAAGAATTTTTCCAGGAGCAGCATGTCCCTGTTCTTTAAATGATGTTGCTATTTGGTGGCATCTTTTGCTTTTGGAAACCACAGGCCCAGTTCATTGACAATATGAATTTTTCAAGAGCTGACCAAAGTGTTGGATGCACCAAAAATGTTTATTGACTCCAAAAGGTGAAAAGAAAACCACAGAATCATTGACAAATGTTTACATGTCTACAAACTATGATCCTACATCAAACAGTCGGCTGTAACTCAACTCAGCTCATATACTTCTGTGTGTGTGCGTGCGTGCATGTGTGTGTGTGTGTGTGTGTATCATACATACTTAATATTTAGTGTGGTGTTTCATGAGAATTTGAAACCCGAGGTGACCTGGTTTGGAATCCTGTTTTTACCTCTTGTAGTTCTGTGGCTTTGGATACGTTTCTTAACTTCTTCGAGTCTCAATTTCAAAAGACCTTGAATAGCCAAAACAATCTTGAGAAAGAATAACATAGCTGGAGGAATCAAGCTTCCTGACTTCAGACTATATTACAAAGCTACAGTGATCAAAACAGTATGGCACTGGCACAGAAACAGACATATAGATCAATGGACCAGGATAAGAAACCCATAAATAAACCCACACACTTATGGCCAATTAATCTATGACAAAGGAGGCAAGAATATTCAATGGAGAAAAGACAATCTCTTCGGTAAGTGATGCTGGAAAAACTGGACAGCTACATATAAAAGAATGAAACTAGAACATTCTCTAACACCATATACAAAAATAAACTCAAAATGGATTAAAGACCAAAAAGTAAGACCAGAAACCATAAAACCTCTAAAGGAAAACACAGGCAGAACACTTTTTGACATAAATCATGGCAATATTTTTTTTGGATCCGTCTCCTAAAGCAAAGGAAACAAAAGCAAAAATAAGCAAATGGTACCTATTTAAACTTAAAAGCCTTTGTACAGCAAAGGAAACCATCCACAAAATGAAAAGACACTCTACAGAATGGAAGAAGATGTTTGCAAATGATATGACTGATAAGGGGTTAACATCTAAAATATATACACAGCTCATACAACTCAACATCAAAAAAACAAACAACCTGATTAAAAAATGGGCAGAAGATCTGAATAGACATTTTTCCAAAGAGGAGATGCAGATGCCCAACAGACACATAAAAAGATGCTCAACATCACTAATCACCAGGAAAATGCAAATCAAAACCACAGTGAGAGGGCTTCCCTGGTGGTGCACTGGTTGAGAGTCCACCTGCCGATGCAGGGGACATGGGTTCATGCCCTGGTCCGGGAAGATCCCACATGCCACAGAGTGGCTGGGCCCATGAGCCATGGCCGCTGAGCCTGCACGTCTAGAGCCTGTGCTCCGCAACGGGAGAGGCCACAACAGTGAGAGGCCCATGTACCGCAAAAAGCAACAACAACAACAACAACAAACACAGTGAGAGATCACCACACATCAGCCAGAATAGTTATCATCAAAAAGAACACAAACAACAAATGTTGACGAGGATGTTGAGAAAAGGGAACCCTCATACACTATTGGAGGGACAGTAAATCAGTGCAGTCACTGTGGAAACAGTATGAATGTTACTTAGAAAACTAAAAATAGAACTACCCAGTAATTCCACTCCTGGGTATATATCTGAAGGAAACAAAAACGCTAAATCCAAAAGATACATGTACCTGAAAACGGAAAATAGAGCTACCGTATGACCCAGCAATCCCACTCCTGGGCATATATCCGAAGAAAAACTTGGTTCAAAAGGATACATGCACCCCAATGTTCACTGCAGCATTATTTACAACTGCCCAGATATGGAAGCAACCTAAGTGTCCATCAACAGATGAATGCATAAAGAAGATGTGATACACACACACACACACACACACACACACACACACACACGCAGTGGAACATTACTCAGCCATAAGAAAGAATGAAATCTTGCCACTTGCAAGAGCATGGATGGACTTGGAGGGTATTATGCTAAGTGAAATAAGTCAGACAGAGAAAGACAAATACTGTATGATATCCCTTAATCTAAAAAATACAAATGAATATAATAAAAAAGAAACAGACTCACAGATATAGAGAACAAATTAGCCGTTACTAGTGAGGAGAGGGAAGTGGGGAGGAGCAACATGGGTGTAGGGGATTCAGAGGTACAAACTACTATGTATAAAATTAAGGACTTCCCTGGTGGTCCACTGGTTAGGACTCCACGCTCCCAGTCCAGGGGGCGCAGGTTCGATCCCTGGTTGGGGAACTACAATCCTACATGTTATGCGGCATAGCCAAAAGATATAAATAAAATTAGCTACAATGATATATTGTACAATAGAGGGAATACAGCCAATATTTTATAATAACTATAAATGGAGCATAACCTTTAAAATTGTGAATCACTATATTGTACACTTGAAATTCAATAATATTGTACATCAACTACATTACAATGAAAAAAATTATAATACAATTTGGATATTGAATTGGATATTGAATTGACAGAATTCACCAATTTTAGCTCTATTTAATGTAGAGTACTTAAAACACACACTCACACTCACATGCAGTTATAATCCATTACCATGAAATAAGCCCATTTAAAGTGTATAGTTCAATTACTTTAGTATATTCACAAACTGGTACAACTATCATCACTATCTGATTCCAGAACATTTTTATCAACCCAAAAAGAAATTCCCGGCCCATTAGCAGTAACTGCTCATCTCTTCCCCCACCTCCATCCCCACTAAACCTAGGCCACCACTAATCAACTTTCTGTCTCTGTGGATTTGCCTGTTCTGGACATTTCATATAAATGCAATCATACGCTATGTGGCCTTTTGTGAGCTTCTTTCACTTAGCTTAATGTTTCAAGGGTCATCCATCTCATAGAACACATTAGAAATTCATTCCTTTTTAAGGCCTGAATAATATTTCATTGCATGGGATACAAATTGTATTTATCCATTTATCAGTCGATGGACACTTATGTCATTTCTACTTCTTTGCTATTATGAATAACGCTGCTGGGAATACTGCTGTGTGTGTTTTTGTGTGGAGGCGCATTTACTGGGTCATTTGGTAACGCGATGGAACCGCCAAACTGTTTTCTACAGCATCTGTATCATGTCTCACTCCCACCAGCAGTGTACGAGGCTTCTAATTACTCCACATTCTCACCAACGCTTATCTGTCTTTTTGATTATGGCCATCCTAGTGGGTGTGAAGTATCTCATCGTAGTTTTGATTTGCATTTTCTTAATGATTAATAATACGGAGCATCTTTTAATGTGCTTATTGGCCATTTGTATATCTTTGGGTAGAGATAGACTACTTTTAAAAGTCCTGAAGGTACTTGATGATAAAGGGAATGTAACAATGTGTTTACTGCATTTTGATGTTGGAATAGAAGAAAAAAAATATATGTATTTACACACTCACTATTAAGACATTTTCTGAGCACCTATGATATTCCAGCTACCAGGAGGTACAGAGATAAGAAAAAAAACCTACCATCGATCATGAGAGGTGGCATGGATAAGATGTTGTAGTCAGGTTCCTGGCACTTTTATAAAGGTCTGCTTCTGACTTAACATATCATCCAGATGATTCATCTTCATCCCTGGCAGGGGCAGAAAGCCAATGAGACAAGGTCCCTGATCTCTAGTAGCTCACTGTCTAGTGGGGGAGACAAGCACAGAAAGACACCACTGCCATCCCATATGGTCAAGACAACGGCGGTTGTCTGTCCAAAGAGGCATGGGAGCACCGAGCAGGGAGCAATTAATTCGGCCAAGCATCTAGGAAGGGTGCATAGGGGAGATGACATTTGAATTTGGTGTTAAAGGATGTCTAGAGGCTTGGCAGATGGAGAAAGCGGAACGGTGTTCTAGGCTGGACAAAGGCATGACAGCAGGGCTGATCGTGAGCAGAGGCGGAGGGTGCAAAGTCGAGATGGAAGGGAGTGAGGGCCGGGCTGTGTAGAGCGGCGAAGGAGCTTCTGTCTACACAGTGTAAATTTGGAGATTTTTTTAAAGCAGAAGAATGGTGTGATTGAATCTGAGGCTTAAGTGATCAGTGTGGGGCAGCCAGGTAAATGATTTAAGAGGTTGGCAAACTCTCTAAAGGGTCAAATAGTAAACATTTTTTGCCTTGCCAAAATATGATCTTCATCCCAGCTTCTCAGCTCCACTACTGTAGCGTGAAAGCAGTCATAGACAATACTTACATGTATAAGCCTGGCTGTGTCCGAATACAGCTCATTTACAAAACAAGGCAGAGTCTATTTGTCTGGTTTACTGACTGCTAGATTAGGCCAAGGGAAGAATGAAAGCAAGTAGGCCCCTGACTATCCAGAAGTTCTCTTATTGGTGGTGAAAATCAAAACCAAACGAGGGAAGTTTTTGTTTTTGTAATAGATCTTTATTGGAGTATAATTGCTTCACAATACTGTGTTAGTTTCTGTTGCACAACAAAAAGAATCAGCATACGCACACACATGTCCCCATATCCCCTCCCTCTTGAGTCTCCCCTCCCATCCTCCCTATCCCACCCCTGTAGGTCATCGCAAAGCACCGAGCTGATCACCCTGTGCTATGCTGCTGCTTCCCACCAGCCAACTATTTTACATTCGGTAGTGTATATATGTCGACGCTACTCTCACTTCGCCCCAGCTTTGCTCTCCCACCCCATGTTCTCAAGTCCATTCTCTACATTTACCTCTTTATTCCTGCCCTCTAGCTAGGTTTATCAGTACCTTTTTTTTTTTTTAGATTCCATATATATATGTTAGCATACGGTATTTGTTTTTCTCTTTCTGACTTACTTCACTAGGTATGACAGTCTCTAGGTCCATCCACCTCACTACAAACAACTCAATTTCATTTCTTTTTATGGCTGAGTAATATTCCATTGTATATATGTACCACATCTTCTTTATTCATTCATCTGTTGATGGACGTTTAGGTTGGCTCCTTGTCCTGGCTATTGTAAATAGTGTTGCAATGAACATTGGGGTGCATGTCTCTCTTTTTTTTTTTTCTTTGCGGTACGTGGGCCTCTCACTGCTATGGCCTCTCCCGTTGCAGGTCACAGGCTCCAGACGCGCAGGCTCAGCGGCCATGGCTCACGGGCCTAGCCGCTCCGTGGCATGTGGGATCTTCCTGGACTGGGGCATGAACCTGTGTCCCCTGCACTGGCAGGCGGACTCTCAACCACTGCGCCACCAGGGAAGCCCTGCATGTCTCTTTTTGAATTATGGTTTTCTCAGGGTATATGCCCAGTAGTGGGATTGCTCAGTCATATGGTAGTTCTCTTTTTAGTTTTTTAAGGAACTTCCATTCTGCTTTCCATAGTGGTTTTATCAATTTACATTCCCACCAACAGTGTAGGAGGGTTCCCTTTTCACCACACCCTTCCCAGCATTTACTGTTTCTAGCTTTTTTGATAATGGCCATTCTGACTGGCGTGAGGTGATACCTCACTGTAGTTTTGATGTGCATTTCTCTAATAATTACTGATGTTGAGCATCTTTTCATGTTCCTCTTGGCCATGTGTATGTCTTCCTTGGTGAAATGTCTACTTAGGTCTTCTGCCCATTTTTGGATTGGGTTGTTTGTTTTTTTAATATTGAGCTGCATGAGCTGTTTATATATTTTGGAGATTAATCCTTTGTCTGTTGTTTCATTTGCAAATATTTTCTCCAATTCTGAGTGTTGTGTTTTTGTCTTGTTTATGGTTTCCTTTGCTGTGCAAAAGCTTTTAAGTTTAATTAAGTCCCATTTGTTTATTTTTGTTTTTATTTCTGTTACCTAGGAGGTGGGTCAAAAAAGATCTTGCTGTGGTTTATGTCAAACAGTGTTCTTCCTCTGTTTTCCTCTGAAAGTTTTATAGTGTCTGGTCTTACATTTAAGTCTTTAATCCATTTGGAGTTTATTTTTGGTTATGGTGTTAGGTGTTCTAATTTCATTCTTTTACATGTAGCTGTCCAGTTTTCCCAGCACCACTTATTGAACAGACTGTCTTTTCTCCATTGTATATGCTTACTTCCTTTGTCATAAATTAGTGGACCATAGATGCGTGGGTTGATCTCTGGGCATTCTATCCTGTACCATTGATCTATATTTCTGTTTTTGTGCCAGTACCATACTGTCTTGATTACTGTATCTTTGTGGTATAGTTTGAAGTCAGGGAGCCTGATTCCTCCAACTCCATTTTTCTTTCTTAAGATTGCTTTGGCTATTCGGGTCTTTTGTGTTTCCATATGAATTGTAAGATTTTTTTCTTCTAATTCTGTGAAGAATGCCATTGGTACTTTGATAGGAATTGCACTGAATCTGTAGATTGCTTTGGGTAGTATAGTCATTTTCACAATATTGATTCTTCCAATCCAAGAACATGGTGTATATCTCCAACTGTTTATGTCATCTTTGATTTCTTTCATCAGCATTTTATAGTTTTCTGAGTACAAGTCTTTCACCTCCTTAGGCAGGTTTATTCCTAGGTATTTTATTCTTTTTATTGCAATAGTAAATGGGGGCTTCCCTGGTGGTGCAGTGGTTGAGAGTCCACCTGCCGATGCAGGGGACACGGGTTCCTGCCCCGGTTTGGGAAGATCCCACATGCCGCGGAGTGGCTGGGCCCGTGCACCATGGCCGCTGAGCCTACGTGTCCAGAGCCTGTGCTCCACAGCAGGAGAGGCCACAACAGTGAGAGGCCCGCGTACCACAAAAAAAAAAAAAAAAGTAAATGGAATTGTTTCCATAATTTCTCTGTTTTTTCGTTGTTGGTGTATAGGAATGCCAGAGATTTCTGTGCATTAATTTTGTATCCTGCAATCTTACCAAATTCATTGATTAGTTCTAGTAATTTTCTGGTGGCATCTTTAGGATTTTCTATGTATGGTAACATGTCATCGGCAAACAGTGACAGTTTTACTTCTTCTTTTCAATTTGTATTCCTTTTATTTCTTTTTCTTCTCTGATTGCTGTGGCTAGGACTTCCAAAACTATGTTGAATAAGAGTGGTGAGAGTGGACATCCTTTTCTTTTTCCTGATCCTAGTGGAAATGCTTTCAGTTTTTCACCATTGAGTATGATGCTTGCTGTGGGTTTGTCGTATATGGCCTTTATTATGTTCAGGTAGGTTCCCTCTATGCCCATTTTCTGGAGAGTTTTTATCATAAATTAGTGTTCAATTTTGTCAAAAGCTTTTTCTGCATCTATTGAGATGATCATATGGTTTTTATTCCTTAATTTGTTAATGTGGTGTATCACATTGATTGATTTGCGTATATTGCAGAATCCTTGCATCCCTGGGATAAATCCCACTTGATCATCTTGTATGATCCTTTTAATGTGCTGTTGGATTCTGTTTGCTAGTATTTTGTTCAGCATTTTTGCATCTATGTTCATCAGTGATACTGATCTATAATTTTCTTTTTTTGTGGTATCTTTTTCTGGTTTTGGTATCAGGGTGATGGTGGCTTCACAGAACGAATTTGGGAGTGTTTCGCCCTCTGCAATTTTTTGGAAGAGTTTGAGAAGGATTGGTGTTAGCTCTTCTCTAAATGTTTGATAGAATTCGCCTGTGAAGTCATCTGGTCCTGGACTTTTGTTTGTTGGAAGATTTTAAGTTTTGGTTTCAATTTCATTACTTGTGATAGGTCTGTTTATATTTTCTAATTCTTCCTGGTTCGGTCTTGGAAAATTGTGCCTTTCCAAGAATTTGTCAATTTCTTTGTGGTTGTCCATTTTATTGGCGTATAGTTGTTTGTAGTAGTCTTTTCTAATCCTTTGGATTTCTGCAGTGTCAGCTGTGATTTCTCCTTCTTCATTTCTAATTTTATTGATTTCAATCCTCTCCCTTTTTTTCCTTGAGGAGTCTGGCTAAAGGTTTATCAATTTTGTTTATCTTCTCAAAGAACCAGCTTTTAGTTTTATTGATCTTTGCTCTTGTTTTCTTCATTTCTATTTCATTTATTTGTGCTCTGATCTTTGATTTATTTCCTTCTACTGACTTTGGGTTTTCTTTGCTCTTCTTTCTCCACCTGTTTTAAGTGTAGGGTTAGATTGAGATTTTTCTTGTTTCTTGAGGTGAGACTGATTGCTATAAACTTCCCTCTTAGAACTGCTTTTGCTGCATCCCATAGGTTTTGGGTCTTCGTGTTTTCATTGTCATTTGTTTCTATGTATTTTTAAATTTCCTCTTCGGTTTCTTCAGTGATCTCTTGGTTATTTAGTAGCGCACTGTTTAGCCTCCAGGTATTTGTGTTTTTTACAGTTGTTTCCTGTAATTGATTTCCAATCTCATAGCATTGCGGTCAGAAAAGATGCTTGATATGATTTCAATTTTCTTAAATTTTCTGAGGCTTGATTGTGACCCAAGATGTGATCTATCCTGGAGAATGTTCCATGTGCACTTGAGAAGAAAGTGTATTCTGCCACTTTGGGGTGGAATGTTCTATAAATACTAATTAGATGTATCTGGTCTCCTGTGTCATGTAAAGCTTGTGTTTCCTTACTTACTTTCTGTTTGGATGATCTGTCCATTGGTGTAAGTGGGATGTTAAAGTCCCCCACTATTATTGTGTTACTGTCGATTTCTCCTTTCATGGCTGTTAGCATTTGCCTTACGTATTGAGGTGCTCCTATGTTGGGTGCTTATTTATAATTGTTATATCTTCTTCTTGGATTGATCCTTTGATCATTATGTAGTGTCCTTCCTTATCTCTTGTAACAGTCTTTATTTTAAAGTCTATTTTATCTGGTATGAGTATTGCTACTCCAGCTTTCTTTTGATTTCCATTTGCATGGAATATCTTTTTCCATCCCTTTACTTTCAGTCTGTATTGTCCCTAGGTCTGAAGTGGGTCTCTTGTAGACAGCATCTATATGGGTTTTGTTTTTGTATCCATTCAGCTAGTCTGTGTCTTCTGGTTTGGGCATTTAATCCATTTCCATTAAAGGTTATTATCAATATGTATGTTCCTATTACCATTTTCTTAATAGTTTCGGGTTTGTTTTTGTGGGTCTTTTTCTTCTCTTGTGTTTCCCACTGGTTTGGTGGTGCTAAATTCTCTCAGCTTTTGTTTGTCTGAAAAGCTTTTGACTTCTCCATCGAATCTGAATGAGATCGTTGCTGGGTAGAGTAATCTTGGTTGTAGGTTTTTCTCTTTCATCACTTTAAGTGTATCCTGCCACTCCCTTCTGGCCTGCAGAGCTTCCACTGAAAAATCAGCTGATAACGTTATGGGGATTCCTCTGCATGTTATTTTTTGGTTTTCCACAAGGGAAGTTTTAGTTGAGGCAGATGCTACCTTCAGAGTGCCAGAAGAGTCATGTCCTCAACATGGGCTGGGCTGGAGAGTGGAACTCTGCTTCCCAGCCCCATCCAACCCTCAGCCAGCATTTGATACGAGGCAAGGCAGAACTCTGAGGCTCTGCCAAAGCACACCATTCCTTCAGGCCACTGGAGTTCTCTGCCAGCCCCTGTGTTAGCCACATGGGAGATATGGAGCCTAAATCAGGGACCATCCTGCCAAGGAACCACAGTCCGGGAAGAAGGAGCCTGGATAAAAAGGTAGAAAGTCCTGGCAAAGCATAACTTGGTCTGGGACAGGAAGGCTTGATTCAAGGTAATTTAAAGAATTTGTTCAGGGCACCCCCTGGAACCCAGAGGTGGGATGCACAGGTGGTCCTGGACCAGAGCCGGGAGCTGCACAGTTGGAAGCAGGTGCCTGTTTATTTCAGTGTCTGCCGCAGGCTTTGCAAGCCGGCTTTCTACCTTGATGTGTGGAGGGCTCATCCATAAGCCTAGGGTGGAGACACAGAGAAAGTTTGTAAGTGGCCCTAAAAAAATACGCAGGCTTTTCAAAAGTCCGTTTAAAAGGCTCGGCCTGCTGATGAAAACTGTCAAGCTTCTTTGCTCTTGGCCGGGATTAAGTCAACCTAGGCAGTAACACTGGAATCGCACACTCACCAGCTTCTCTGATTGGCTGCTGGTGACATAACAGAAGTTCAGGAAGGTGATTGGTGGGCCAGGTGCGGCTGCTGAGCCGTGAACCTAAAAAAGGAACAGAATGGGGGGGGGGGGAGCCACCAACCAACACATTTTAAAGCATCGGGTTCCTGTTTTAAATAATAAAGATGGTGTTCAAGATAGTGATATCTCTGCATGGTCCCTAAGGTGTACCTGGGTTCCTTTGTGTTGCTTCTGCCTCCCCCGTCCCAGGTGTCTCACTCTCTCTCTCCCTGGAGACTTGCAGGCAAGTGCCGACAGGTCCCCCTCCACTGCCAGTCCCCCTCTCTCTGCCCAAACCTGCTCTCTGCAGCCCGGAGGCGGGCAGCCCAGGCCGGCTGAGCCCCCGGGGCTTTCCCTGCTCCAGCAGCCATGCTGGCAGCATCTCGAGCTGTGCCCTGGTGCTGGGGCAGGCAGCCTCCTTGACAAATTCTCCAACAGAGCAAAGCCACAGCGGGACCAATGAACATGACGAGAAGCACGAACGTGTCGGCCTAGCCGGGAGAGGACTGTTTTCTTTAACACAACAGGGACTGGGGCCGGGCTCACCTGGGGAGTCACTGCACATCCTCTGGCCTTAGCAGGCGACCAGAGAAGAGAACGCAGGCAAAACAGCCGGTGGCCTCAAGGGACAGTATGTGGGGAATTTTAGAAAGGCTCTGGGTTTGCAGAAGGGAACAGCACAATGTGGCAGGGAAGCCATTGAGGTTGCGATTCTACCCCTGATGTGCTGCAAACTTGCTGTGTGATTTTTGGGCTCTTCTCTGAGTCTCTGTTACCTCCCCTGTGGGATGCAGGATACAATCCAATCATCTCCAGGCCTTTTCCATCTCAGGCTTATGGAACACTGGTGTTCCAGGGGCAAAACGAGGTGTTCCCACACCAATAGTATTAATAATGCCTGGTGTTTATTAACCTTCCTACCATGGGGCAGGTGCTGTGCTGGGGGCTTTACAGACACTAGTGCTAATCTGCAGAATAATCCTGCCAAGTAAGTATCGTCTCCATTTTAGAAGAGGAAGCAGGTTCCAAGAGATTGATTAACCTGTCCACCGTCCCACAGCTAATACTCTTAATTTGAACCCAGGTCTTTCTGACTGCAAAGTCTCCCAAATATAATTATTTTTTTCCTTTTTGATTTGCCAAAAAAAAAAAAAAGCTAATGACTAGTACTTGGTCAATTTTAAGTTTTTCTCCCAATATTTTTCTTTGATGACTACTATCAAATAGTAGCAGAACACCCAAACCTCTTGGAAAATGAATACTGGAAATGAAATGAATGTACTGGAGACTCTTGGAAACTGGATCCTGAGGAAACCTGTCTGGAGCCTCAGCAGCTCGCCTCCTTCATGAACCAGTCTGCTTGAGGCACGTCAGTGTGCAAGTTTAATCAAGCAGAACATTTCTGACCCAACTAGATGCTAAGTACATCAACATATTCTCAGCTAAATCATGGTTCGTATGAGACATAGAAATACAGGTGTTTCATCATCTTCTGCAAAGGAAGCTGACTTCCAGGTGCTCTGCGACCGAAAACAGGTTTGCGCACCCTGGTTCTGACTCCAAGAAGATGCAATTTACGGGCAGGAAAACTTCCTGGACGAACAGAGTGAGGGAGAGCTCTCTCAGCACCTTAGAAAACCCAGCCCTGCGAGGTGTCTGCTTCTCTTCCCTGGGAGTCAGAAGATGTCCTTTCCCTTTAAATGTGCACCTGGAAAGTTCTCTATCAAACCAGACTGACACAGGCAGGCCCTCCACCCTGCCAACAAGAGCAGTCACTGAGATCCAGGATGGCTGTTGACTAGCTGGCGGGGTTAGCACAGATGGACTAGCTGGACCACGGACAGAAGGGGGGCACTTGCCATGAAGGGACCACACTCCACAGGCCCAGGGGGTGGAGCCCGCGATCTCCTGACTCCCACAGCTGCCCTCGGACCTCACCTCTCTCCCTCTGAGGCTCAGGCCACGAGCCAGAACACTGTTCCTCTTGCTGACCTCCAACATTCGTTGCAGGCCTTGGAGCCCTGCTCACCAGCCCCCCCAGGGTCACATTCCCTGCTGCTGTCCTGGCGATTTCTGACATCTACGTGCACAACTCACCCTTCAACTATGTTTCTCAGGACAGCATTGCTATTTCAGGAAGGTGGGCAGGGTCTAACCGTTCTGCAGTCCCATTTCCACTATGTAAACTGTTACAAATTTTAGGAGACGTGTGTGCTGAGAAGTCTTAAAATAAAGTCAAACCACTGTGCTGGTGCAGGAATCTTAGTACAGATCCAGACTTTTTACTGCACTCCTACTGAAAGCGAGGTGTTACGAAGCACATTCTCCCACTGGATCCTAAAGGTAAGCATTTGAACTTTTACTTTTGTATTTATAGTTAATCTAGCTCTAAAAAGGGTTTGGGCATCTCTAAAAAAGCAGTTGTGGTGCTACTATGTGATGTCAGGATTAATATCACTACAGTTTTACAGATTTAAAAAAAAAAACCCTGACGGGACTTCCCTGGTGGTCCAGTGGGTAGGATTCCACACTCCCAAGGCAGGGGGCCTGGGTTCGATCCTTGGTAGGGGAACTAGATCCCGCATGCCACAACTAAGAGTCCGCATGCCGCAACTAAGAATCCAAATGCCACAACTAAATATCCCACATGCAGCAATTAAGTCCCGACACAGCCAAATTAATTAATTAATCAATCAATTAATGAAAAAAAAACAAACCCTGAGACTTAGAATAAATGTGGTCCCCAAGGCTACATAGTAATTGGTATAATGGAAGCTTGAACTCAAATCGAAGAGGTATAGTGAGAAGAACAGAGTGCAAAATGGGAATATTAAAATCCACCTGGCAGGGTTATTGTAGGAAAATGATACAGTTTACGTGAAGGGGAGGCGAGCACAGCAATGTTGCCTTCCTTCCCCTCCATCTTCAGATTCTCAGCTCTTTCCATTATACCACTCTGCCTCCTCTTCACCGCAGCTCATCAGAGAGGATATTATACATCAGCTTTACAATGGATAAAATACTACCACAGTCATTTACTTTGAGCTTCATGCCAACCCTTGCAAAGTAGGCATTATCCCCATTTTCCAGATGAGGAAACCCAACTTCTTAGAGGATGAATGACCTCCTGGGGCTTCTCAGGTGACAAGCAGCAGGGTTGGGATTGGAACCCCAGTCTAACGACCCCCAGAGGTCACACCTTTCCCGTTAAACCACGCACTTTCTGAGTCAATAATTAAGCTTCTAACAGCCATAAGCATAGAAGGAATATGTATTTCCTTTAGATAAGTTAATACTATGTGGAAATATCATTTGGGAATTGGAAAGTAGAAACGCTTTCTCTTCTGTGAGTAAAAAGGAAAGAGAAACTGAGAAGAGTGTTCACTACAAAATTGTACGTACGTACGTAATCGTGTAAAATAATCATGTAGTTTAAGGTTCACACGCAAACCTGATGGAAACATAAAAATATATATAGGGCTTCCCTGGTGGCGCAGTGGTTGAGAGTCCGCCTGCCGATGCGGGGGACGCGGGTTCGTGCCCCGGTCCGAGAGGATCCCACGTTCCGCGGAGCGGCTGGGCCCGTGAGCCATGGCCGCTGAGCCTGTGCGTCCGGAGCCTGTGCTCTGCAACGGGAGAGGCAACAGCGGTAAGGGGCCCGCGTACCGCAAAACAAAAAAAAAAAAAAAAATATATATATATATATATATAAAAATAAAGCATAAAAATATTCTGATAGAAACATCATAAAATATGCTTACTGCATATTTTAAAAATAAATGTATTTTACATTTATAAATGAGTTAAACATTTGTAAAACGTTCATTCTTTTGTTGGAAGAAAATCTGTTTCTTTTGTCTTGAATAAAGATATCTGGGAAACATATGTTTGTTGTTCTAGTTAAATAAAACCGCTGAGAGCTCTACATTTGTGGTGGCTGTGGCTGTGCTCTTAATAAAAATAATGAAAATATTACCCAAGCCCCTCCCTGACCTGCTGACTTGGAAATAGGTCACCTCCCAGTGAATTCACAGTTATGTGCTTCGATTAGCATCGGATTCTGGAAGAGCTCCAAAATTTGAAAACCAAACTGCTTTCAGCATCTGGTCCTTCCAAAAAGGAAACCTTAAAATTATCTTTGAGTTATGAAGGATGCATAATAAGGTTATGTTAAACAACTAGAGTATAGTTACAAAAGAAAAACGGAAATGGAATCTCCTGTACCAGGGATGGAATCAAGTCTAAATAAATATTTAAATCACAATGTAAATGCATTTGATGAAAATTTTCAATCAAGGTTTTTGGACTAAAGCATATATTGGAACCTTACTCATTTGGTTTCAATTAAGTTTTCAATATAAAAATATGTAATTGGCCAAGGAACAGGGTGTCAAAACCTCAGATCTCACAGGGCCAGGCAGGTAATAGAAACCAGAGTTTGGAGAGATGAGTTCCCTCACCTGCAAAATGAGAATAATAAAAATATATGTCTCACAGCACTGTTATGAGGCTTAAGTTAGATAATGCCCGTGAAAAAGGATTCAGAGACATATATATAGCTGTTAAGACTCTGCACAAATAGTGGCCATTGTGTTTGTATAATCTTTCCCCAACTGCTTTCTTTGAATGACATCACGAAGTCCTAAGAAGCTACTCTTTCTTTTACACACCTTCGACACACCCACAATCTTTCTTCTTTCCCATCCGTGATGAAGCTGATACAATGGCACAGGAACATCTAAAAGAGGGAAGTCAAACAAAGTGGGATGTTCCTGCTTCATCATTTTCCTCAACAAACTTTTGTGAGAGCTTCCATGGGCAAGGCATGGGTGACTAGAAGAAATGAAGAGAGTTCTTACCGGTCATCCCATGAAGAGAGAACAGTTTTCATCGCACTTCAGAAAGAAACCAGGGTACAGACTGTCTGAGAAGGTCCAGGGGAGCACTGCCCAGGGGAGACATCGTGGGAGCCACAATTTTAAACTGTACAGTGGCACATTAAAACAAAAAAAGTAGGGACTTCCCTGGCGGTCCAGTGGTTAAGACTTCACCTTCCAATGTAGGGGGTGTGGGTTCAATCCCTGGTCGGGGAGCTAAGATCCCACGTGCCTCAGGGCCAAAAAACCAAAACAGAAAACAGAAGCAATATTGTAACAAATTCAATAAAGACTTTTAAAATGGTCCATATCAAGAAAAAAAAAATCTTAAAAAGTAAAAAGAAACAGGTGAAATTAGTATTAACACTAACACTAATGATATATTTAGCCAAGGTATCCAAAATATTATCATCTCAATATACAATCAATACTAAAAATTATTCATGAGCCATCCTACATTCTTTTTTTCATGCTAAGTCTTCGAAATCTGGCATAAATTCTACACTCACATCACATCTCACTTTGCAGCGGTCATATGTCAAGGGCTCTATGGCCACATGTCTAGTGGCCACCATGCTGGGCTGCACAGGTCTGTGAGATCTTTAGAGAAAAGGGCTAAAAAAAAGTGTTAACATACAAACAGCCAATATTTGAATGTTTGTTCTATATTACAGGGGCTCTGAGGTGCTATAGCTGAAAAGATCTGGAAGAGAGTTGTTCCAGACAACTGAAAAGGAAAGAAACTGTTCTGAAAAGAGTTGTTGCCTTGGAACACAGACCTGGGTGCCGTGCTCCAATCTGGAGTACTCCGCAAGGCCACCCGGCCCCGGAGCTTCCCTGGAGGACCAGCGGAGGCCGCTATTGAAGCTGCATCCCAGCCCAGCTTCTCCCTCAGCCTGCCCTCACTGCCCTTGCTTTCTTCCAGGGGCTGTTCCTCTACCACTCCCTGATAAACCTCCTGCAGGCCGATCCCCTTCTCAGAGTCTGTTTCCCAGGGAACCCCCCTAGGACTTACACCATCCTTCTCGAGGGAAGTGACTCTATCAACAGACTGAGACTTTCGTCTGCCATAGTTGCCCAAGGACATGGAGGTCTGTGGGCCTTTTGCAGGATGATCAGCTACATCTCTGCAGCAAACGAGGAAAATACGTCATCACTGCAAATTCCCTCTTAGAAGTCCCTCCAGTCTCAGGAATCGTACTTGCTTCTCCAATTTCTATAAGACATTGAGAAACTTGCACTCAGTATGCGACTGTGGTAAGACTGGATGTCATCGGACGTCACAATGGGCCCCCCGTTTTGCCACTGCTGCCTCACATGTGAGGTGTGTAGATACTCAAGTCGAAAGCACCACTGGCTCTGGGGCAGGCTGAGGAGTCCTACTCTCCAGCAGAGGGCTGGAAGCAATGTACCCAGGCATTTCTTGGCATTGCACTGGAGGGCAACCAAACAGAGTAGGACCTCCTCTGAGTTGCCCCTGTGTCCTAAAGTCTAGCTTGGCTTAGAGATGAGAGGCAGCCCTGGTTTGAGACCCTAAAACTAAACTCTAAATTCTCAGGCCAAAAAATTAAAGCCCTACTTGCTGTTTCCTGTCAACTCCTTAACTCCTACCATTCCTATAAGGCCATCTCAAGGGACTTCTCCATAAGACCTTTCTTCTGTTTATTTTTAAAAGCTTTATTGAGATATAATTCACATACCATACAATTCACTGTTTAATATACTTAAACCACCGAATTTAAGTGCAATTCAATGGTTTTTAGTGTATTCCCAGAGTTGTGCAACCATAACCACGATCAGTTTTAGAACATTTTCAATAACCCAAAAAGAAACCCCTCATCTCTTAGCTGTCATTCCCAAGC
This sequence comes from Aethalodelphis obliquidens, assembly GCF_003676395.1. Classification (NCBI taxonomy): domain Eukaryota; kingdom Metazoa; phylum Chordata; class Mammalia; order Artiodactyla; family Delphinidae; genus Aethalodelphis; species Aethalodelphis obliquidens. The sequence continues at coordinate 3,183,887 of NW_020838030.1, read as the reverse complement.
CCCCTCCGTTACCCACCTCCGGCCTCAGGTAACCACTCACCTACCTTCTCTATACATTTGTCTATTCTGGGTATTCAACAGACACTGAGTCATACAATATGGGGTCTTTTGCGTGTGGCTTCTTTCGCTGAGTATAACGTGCTCAAGGTGCATCCCACGCTGCAGCATGTGTCAGCACTCGTTCTTTCCTATTGCTGCATACTATTCCGTTGTAAGGGGTATACCACATTTTCTTTATCCATCATCGTGATGGACACTGGGATGTTTCCACTTCTCGGCTATCGTGGATCACCGTGCTGTGAGTATTTGCATACACGTTTTTGTTTGGGCATCTGTGATCATTTCTCTTGGGTGCGTAGCTTAAAGTGGGGTTGTTGGATGATGTGGTAACTGTTTAACCACTTGAGGAAGTGCCTGATGGTTTTCCACAACAGCTGCACTCTCAATTCCCACAAGCAGTGGCTGAGGGCTCTGATTCTCCACATCTTCACCAATGCTTGCCATTTTCTGTTTTTTTTGATTAGGGCCACCCTAGTGGGTGTAAACTGGTAGCTCATTGTGGTTTGATTTGCATTTTCCTGATGACTAATGATGTCGAGCATCTTTCCATGTGCTTATTGGCTGTTTATCTTCTTTGGAAAAATGTCTATTCAGATTCTTTGCCCATTTTAAAATATGGTTGTCTTCTTATTATTGAATTAAATAGTCCTTTATATATCCTAGGTACAAGGACCTTCTCCAATATATAATTTGCAGATATTTTCTCCCATTCTGTGGGTTGTCTTTTCACTTTCTTGATGGTGTCCATTGAAGCACAAAAGTTTAAAATTTTGATGATGTCTAGTATATTTTTTTCTTTTGTTGCTTGCACTTTTGGTGTTCTAAGAAACCATTGACTAATTCAAAGTTATGATTTACTCATGTTTTCTTCTAAGAGTTATATATTTTTAGCTGTTACACTTAGGCTTTGATCCATTTGAGTTAATTTTGGTATGGTGTGAGGTAAGGGTTCAGCTTTTTTGACCCTCCCAATTGAATGTGACCTTTCCCACTTAGTCAGAATAGGCTAGGTTATGTTGCAGTAACAAGTATTTCCCAAATCTCAGAGGCTACAACCACAAATGTTTGTTTTCCACTCAAGCTAAGAGTGCATCGTGGGTCAGCTGTGGCTCTGCTCCGTTTTCTTCACTCTGCGACCCAGACTGTTGGCGTTGCCTCTGCCTGGAACACTGCCAGTCCTATGGCAGGGGGAAACAAGACAGGATAGACTCTGGGCTGACTCCTTAAGTTTCTGTCCAGAAGTGACATGTGTCTCTTCCATTTTCACTTCATTGGCCAAAACAAGTCATAAGGCTAAATCTGATGTCTATGGGGAAAGAAAATTAATCCTCCCGTAGGGCAGGCACTCCAAGGAGGAAACACTGATCATTCAGGGGAACAGGAATACAATTTAACACTTCCTCACTATCCCCTGTATGACTTGATGCCTTGTTCTCCTGGTTTTCCTTCCGAACTCAGCATGCCAGGACCTGAATTTATCACCGTCCCCATCACCCCAAAATCTGCTCCTCGTCCTGGACCCCTGCCTTGGGAGACAGCACCCCATCCTCCTGGTTGCCCCAGCCAGAACCTTGACCCCACCTTCTCCATGTTCAACCATCAAGGTGTACTGAGTCTGCTTCCTAAACGTCAGATGAAGTTGTCTCTCTGGGTCCATTCTTGGTGATTGTGCCCTAGATCACCACTGTCTCTCCACTGGATGATCAGAGTCCTGTCCCTTCAAATCCATTCTCCATGTTGAGGCCATAATCATTTCCATAAAATGAAAATCGTTTTCCACTCTCCAGCTCAAAATCCCTGCTGGCTCTTCATTGCTCTGGGGATAATGATTAATACACTAACAGGCCTTGTAAGACCTTTCATGATCTGGCTTCAGTCATCTCTCCAGCCTCACTTCTGTATGGTATCAGCCTGGCATTTTATTGCTCTTGAGTTAACTTTAGTTCCCTAAATGCACGGTGATGTCTTCACTCAGGGCTTTTATCCCCACGTGTGCGATACTGTTCCTCCTCTTCTGGGTAAATCGTACTTGTTCTTAAAGTACTAGGCTGGGCATCACTTGCTCCTTCCTTCAGACTAGGCGATCACTAAGTGATGGGAAGATGGTTTAGCTAAGAGGCTAAAAGGAAGGGCTCTGGAACTGACGCCCCAGTTTTGAATCCTGGCTGTCATCTACTGTGATGTGAAACAGTGTGCAGGGTATAGCTTCCCTGGGCCTCCATTTCCTCAGGCATAAAATAGGGGATAATAAGAGTCCCTATAACATAAGGCTGTGGGGAGGATTAATGAATAAATACAGAGAGAATGCTGACAATAGCGCCTGACACACTGGGAGGACTCAAACAATACTTGCCTTTACTTTTATGTATCTTCATAGCAGCCTATAGTGACCCCTATAATTCAGCATTTATCAGACAAACATAATTCACAATTTACTGACCTGACTACTTTTCTGCATTGTAAGATCCTTAGAGTTGGGACAATGTCTTATTCATTATTAGTGCTCCAGTTGACACGTAGTTAGCACTTATTAAACATTTATTAAGTATGAAGTCAATTAATCCATGAACTTCTCCTCATGGCATTGATCCCTTCTCATCTTGTATTATGATATGAGGATGAACTCTGTTCTCCCTACTTGCTAATCTTACAGAGGGCGGGATCCCATCTCCCCCCAGCCCCACATCGCTAAGCAACATTGAATTACTATCAGTTGAATTCAATTCTCTTGAGAGCCTTTTCCTGCTTTTCCACCTGCTACAGTCCCTGATGTATAATACTTCCATGTAACCCATGGTAACCTGGAATTCCAAGGAAAGACTTTCTTTTATCTGTAGCCCAAACATTATAGTTGGTCGGTCATATAGGAAGGGGTTGAGGATAATGAAACTCAAGTTAGAGTTAGGAGCTACATTTAGGTGGGGTGTCCTGTAATTTCTGAAAAGAATATGAGCCTGGAGATTTTGTTCTTCTTGATCTCATAAAAGCTACTGAAACCCTAGGTGCTGTTACAATTGACCTACCTGCTGGGTGGGTAGAAGAGCAGGCTGAAGTGAAGGGGGGATTAAGTGGCATGTAAAAGCTGCAGGTTTTAGTCCAGGCTGTCAGCAAATACATGTGGCCTTGGAAGTTGCAACCTGTCTGGGACCTCCTTATCCCACCGGGACAGTGAGGGAGGGTAAACGGTCTCTAGGCTCCCCAGCGAGTCTGATATTTCAGGCATCATCTCTCCAGAAGGAGCTCATTCTAGGAAGGAATGTTTTTATCATTCCACTTGATCTCAGAAGAAATAGAAATAGTGTAGGAGAAACTAAACCAGATGACTTTAGTCCCAAGGCTAGTGATGGCTGAAAATAATCACAGGAGGGATCATCTGGATGAACTTGAACTACCCACCTCTTGCAGGCAAGGGCCAAAGTGGGGTGTGATGCTGAACAGCAAGTGGACTTCTGAGCCGGACAGACCCGAACGCAAACCCCAGCCTTGCCACGTACTAGCTGTGGGGTGGTGGGCCCGCTACGGAACCTCTTTAACCCTGAGTTTCCTCGGTTGTAAAAAAAAAACAGGAATCATATGGGTGCTGCTGAAGCAGGGTAAGGATTAAAGGAAGCGGTTTATGTATGACCCCTGGTGTTCACAGGCCTTTGGCAACTGTTGGGTCATTTCCCTCTTCCGTTCCATCCTCCATCAATTTAAAGGACTTGCACACTCACTGGTACCTGTGCCACTGGACCCACTTGCTCCTCAGCACAGGTTGGCAGTGGGCATTTCTGTGGTTAGATGAGCTCGGGAACTTTTTGGTCAGGACCACACAGAGCGCCTGGGTCGACGAGCATCTTCTCTTAGTCAGATACAGTGAGTCTGATCAAATTCACACTCCTGCTTCTTTCTGTTCACTGAGGGTGTTTTGGTAGTTAGGGGACCAGCAGCACTGGGGGTCCTGGAGGGCAGGGCTCAGCGGGGAGACACGGGGCCACACAGTACCTCAGTGGAGCAGGAATCCATGATTCAGCTGGAGCCGCAACCCAGGACTGGCCGTGGAGACACCTTAGGAACGACAGGACTACCTCTTACCTGTAAGGAGTTCTGCTCACGTGACAGAGTATAGAAGGCCTCTCAACACGCGGCTCTCCCGACGCTCGCCTGGGGATCGCGTGGGCACACGCAGTGTGCAGGGGCAGCCCTCCAGGGCCGCACTGCCTTGTACTCGTACCCTTGCCATTTTTTCTCCCATCCGCAAAGACTGCTCCTGCTGCAACCACGTGAGCAAGCCCAGCCATCGCCTCCCTCAGGTAGGCCCGATGTCTCCCGGCTGCTCTGGGGCAGAGCTCACCTGGGATTTGCTCATGAGTCTCGGGTCACCAAGTCCCAAACTTTTTCTGAGGTTGCCCGGCTGAGAAAGGGACATGTTATGACCAGAAGCCATGACTCAATTCTAGGGGACGCTGCTTTGGGAATCAGGCTTTGCATTAGACAGTTGTGAATTCTCAGAGTGTTTTAAGGAATTCTAGCCAGATATCAGGGAGATTTCTTTATTTAGGCTTTATTTAGTCAACTAGTCATTTTTATAGGGCAGAGGGTAAAAGCTTCCCCAAAAGTCAAGTATTAGTCAAATGGAAGCAACATGAATGGTAACAGCTACCGTTGACCGTGTACCTTCTGTGTGCCCAGCTGTGGATAAGCACAGTGGTTACGGGCGCCTAGACTGGATTCAGACTATTCAAACGTGTGTGTGGATCTTGGCTCTACCGCTTAACTAGCTGTGTGACGTTGGGTAAATTATTTAACCTCTCTGAGCCTCAGTTTCCTCATTTGTAGGATAGTAATAGTACCGACCTTATAGGGTTGCAGGGAGGGTAAATGAGTTAATGCAAGAAACAGTCCTTAGCACAGTAAGCATTATCAAATTCTCACTACTCAACATGCAAAACTTGGAACATGTTCAACAGTGAAAGTTAATAAAAGACTAGAACGACCCAATAAAGACAGGACCACTAAGGATGCAGGTCCTGCAGGAGGGAAGATTGGGTCACCCCAGTAGGACAGCAGAAACACGGAACGGGTGATGAAAGAAAGATGCTGGACGTGTCTGCTGTGACACCCTGACCAGTTCAGAAAAATTAGGTGGGTGTATTTTCTTCCTTGCTTGATAATGTGTAGTACACACACTCACTCACTGACCGGCTCATATGTTTTTTTTTGCAGTACATGGGCCTCTCACTGTTGTGGCCTCTCCCGCTGTGGAGCACAGGCTCCGGACGTGCAGGTCCAGCGGCCATGGCTCACGGACCCAGCCGCTCCGTGGCATGTGGGATCCTCCCGGACCGGGGCACGACCCTCTGCATCGGCAGGCGGACTCTCAACCACTGCACCACCAGGGAAGCCCTCGTATGTACTTTTAACCCCCTTTATTCTCCTCTATTATTTTCTGTAAGAAGCGGTGGTGAACTTCACATGTTAGTTTCTAGGTTACACGACAGTCAGGTGAGACTGTGATTGCAAGAGGAATTAGCATCACCCAGAGACGGATATAATGTTCTTTTCTGCCAGAAAGCAAGAGCATTTTCTTTTGTACCAAGGATAGGGCCTGGTGTCGGTGGAGCTGGGGGTGCTGCTGTTACCGTGGGAAGGTCACCTATGGATTAAATGGTGTGCCCGGATGCCCTGTCACTGGAGTGGACGTGGCAGTTTTTATCTGGTAGGACCCAGACACACGCCTATTCTTTACACTCCACTCTGGAATGTAAACTACCTTTCTCAGGCTTTCTTACCTGGTGACTTCCTATCAGGTTTTGCCAGTTGGAGACGGTGGCAGGAGGTCGGAGGGTGAGGGAAGAGCGAAGTTCCCCGGTTTGCCTCCAATATTCGTGGTCCCCTGCGGCCTCTGGGCAGGGGTGAGACCGCTTTAGCAGCTCCCGCAGTGGCAGGGGCATTGGGCCGATTATCCAATGCTGCAAAACAAGCCTCCCCCAAACTTAGCAACTTCTAACAATAATCATTTTGTGATTCCCCCTCAGAGTTCTGGGAGTTTGGCTGGTGGTCCTGGCTTGGGGTCTCATGCTTGGCCGCGGTCACTCACTCACTTGCCTGGCGGCTGGTGCTGTCGGCCAGAGCAGTTACACGTCCTCTCTGTGTGGCCTGGGCTTCCTTACAACATGGCGGCTGGGCTCTAAGAGCGAGTGTCCTGAGAGCCGAGGGGAAGGTGTGCCACATTTTAGGATCTCATCTTGTAAGTCAGGTTATCTCATCTGCTGCATTCTACCTGTTAGAAACAAGTCACTGAGGCCAGCCCATATTCAGGGAAGGAGAATTAAGAGTCCACCTACTGATGGGAAGACGGTCAAAGAATTTGCAAACATATTTTGAAACCACCACAGGCAGCATCTCTGGATCACAGCAAGCAGGTCAGCTTGGAGATTGCAGCCCCAGGATGTTAGCTGCTTCCTGATCCTTGGGAGTCATCCCTCCCTCCTTCTCCCTTTTGTAACTAATTCCCTTGATAAAATCCCCTCTGTTTGATATACCCAGGACTGTTTCTCTTTTCCTGACAGATATATGCAGGCTATCCCTAGCTATCCAAACTCACCATCTGAATTGAATAGTAGAGTGACTTGTAGAAACATGAACTATTACCATGTGCCAAGAACCATGCTAGGTGCTGAACATATGTTTCCTCATTTAATTCTAATACCAGCCCTGCCAGAGAGCTATGAGTGTACCTACCTCACAGCACAGAAACTGAAGCTCAGAAAGGTTAAATAACTTGCCCAAGAACACGGCTGGAAGGAAGTCTGACTCTCAAGTACGTCTATTTTTTGGGTCTCCTGGAGTTCGAGAAGAGCTACTTCCTGCCATAGAATTCCTTTTTCCTCAGAGGAAGTCTCAGCCCTCATCCTTATATACCTGTTTGATGACTCCCAACTTAGATATCTATACTTCAAAATGCATTGAGGAAAAGGAAGATAAGAATACATCTAGGAAAAGTGGAACACAAGAGACTCAAGCATTCATCAATTATGAAGCTACGGGGTGTGTAGGAAAAGGCACCAGACCAGGGAGTTTGCAGGCCTGCGTCAAGCCTCAGCCACGATGCTCATGTGCATTCTGACCCTCGGCTGTCATTTTCTCTCTTGCGGCCTCAGGTATCCCCACACTGGAAAATTACACGGATATTCTGTGCTCTTCTGAGTATTTACTGTCTAAACTAGTTGGGGACATAAAAGGCTATGTTAGATACAGGGGGGACAAGTTAAAGTTAAAATAAAGCCAGCTTATAGGGCTTCTGAAAAAAATTTTATTTTATTATTTTTTAATACAGCAGGTTCTTATTAGTTATCTATTTTATACATATTACTGTGTATGTGTCAATCCCAAACTCCAAATTCATCCCACTCCCCCCAGGCCCGCACCCCTGCTTTCCCCCCTTAGTGTCCATACGTTTGTTCTCTACATCTGTACCTCTGTTACTGCCTTGCAAACCAGTTCATCTGTACCATTTTTCTAGATTCCACATGTATGCATTAATATACGATATTTGTTTTTCTCTTTCTGACTTACTTCACTCTGTATGACAGTCTCTAGGTCCAGCCACGTCTCTACAAATGACACAATTTCATTCCTTTTTATGGCTGGTATTTTTCCACTGTATATATGTACCACATCTTCTTTATCCATTCGTATGTTGATGGGTATTTAGGTTGCTTCCATGACCTGGCTATTGTAAATAGTGCTGCAATGAACATTGGGGTGCATGTGTCTTTTTGACTTATGGTTTGCTCTGGGTATATGGCCAGTAGTGGGATTGCTGGGTCATATAGTAATTTTATTTTTAGTTTTTTAAGGAACCTCCATACTGTTCTCCATAGTGGCTGTATCAATTTACATTCCCACCAACAGCGCAAGAGGGTTCCCTTTTCTCCACACCCTCTCCAGCATTTGCTGTTTGTACATTTTCTGATGATGCCCATTCTAACTGGTGTGAGGTGATACCTCGTAGTTTTGATTTGCATTTCTCTAATAATTAGTGATGTTGAGCAGTTTTCATGTGCCTCTTGGCCATCTGTATGTCTTCTTTGGAGAAATGTCTATTTAGATCTTCTGACCATTTTTGGATTGGGTTGTTTTTTTAATATTGAGCTGCATGAGCTGTTTATATATTTTGGAGATTAATCCTTTGTCTGTTGATTTGTTTGCAAATATCTTCTCCCATTCTGAGGGTTGTCTTTTTGTCTTGTTTATAGTTTCCTTTGCTGTGCAGAAGCTTTTAAGTTTCATTAGTTCCCATTTGTTTATTTTTGACTTTATTTCCATTACTCTAGGAGGTGGGTCAAAAAAGATCTTGCTGTGATTTATGTCAAACTGTTCTTCCTATGTTTTCCTCTAAGAGTTTTATACTGTCCGGTCTTACATTTAGGTCTTCAATCCATTTTGAGTTTATTTTTGTGTATGCTGTTAGGGAGTGTTCTAATTTCATTCTTTTACATGTAGTTGTCCAGTTTTCCCAGCACCACTTATTGAACACACTGTCTTTTCTCCATTGTATATCCTTGCTTCCTTTGTCATATATTAGTTGACCATAGGTGTGGGGGTTCATCTCTGGCCTTTCTGTCCTGTTCCATTGATCTATATTTCTGTTTTTGTGCCAGTACCATATTGTCTTGATTACTGTAGCTTTGTAGTATAGTCTGAAGTCAGGGAGTCTGATTCCTCCAGCCTCATTTTTTTCCCTCAAGACTGCTATGGCTATTTGGGGTCTTTTGTGTCTCCATACAAATTTTAAGATTTTTTGTTCTACTTCTGTAAAAAACGCCATTGGTAATTTGACAGGGATTGCATTGAATCTGTAGATTGCTTTGGGGAGTACAGTCATTTTCAAAATATTGATTCTTCCAATCCAAGAACATGGTATATCTCTCCATCTGTTTGTGCCATCTTTGATTTCTTTCATAAGTGTCTTACAGTTTTCTGAGTACAGTACCTCCTTAGGTAGGTTTATTCCTGGATATTTTATTCTTTTTGTTGCAATGGTGAATGGGATTGTTTCCTTAATTTCTCTTTCTGATCTTTCATTGTTAGTGTATAGGAATGCAAGAGATTTATTTTATTTCTTTTATTTATTTATTTTTCTTTTATTTTCTTTTATTTTTTTTTTTGCGGTACACGGGCCTCTCACCGCTGTGGCCTCTCCCGTTGCGGAGCACAGGCTCCGGACGCGCAGGCTCAGCGGCCATGGCTCACGGGCCTAGCTGCTCTGCGGCATGTGAGATCTTCCCGGACTGGGGCACGAACCCATGTCCCCTGCATCAGCAGGCGGACTCCCAACCACTGCGCCACCAGGGAAGCCCTATTTCTTTTTTTTAAATAAATTTATTTATTTAGTTTTGGCTGTGTTGGATCTTCATTGCTGTGTGCAGGCTTTCTCTAGTTGTGGCGAGTGGGGCTACTCTTTGTTGTGGTGCGTGTGCTTCTCATTGCGGTGGCTTAGCTTGTTGCGGAGCACAGGCTCTAGGTGTGCAGGCTTCAGTAGCTGTGGCACGCGGGCTCTAGAACGCAGGCTCAGTAGTTGTGGCACTCAGGCTCTAGAATGCAGGCTCAGTAGTTGTGGCACACGGGCTTAGTTGCTCCGTGGCATGTGGGATCTTCCCGGACCAGGGATCGAACCCATGTCCCCTGCATTGGCAGGCGGATTCTCAACCACTGCGCCACTTCCAGGGAAGTCCCTAGGAATGCAAGAGATTTCTGTGCATTAATTTTGTATCCTGCAACTTTACCAAATTCACTGATTAGCTCTAGTAGTTTTCTGGTGGTATCTTTAGGATTCTCTATGTATAGTCTCATGTCATCTGCAAACAGTGACAGTTTTACTTCTTCTTTTCCCATTTGTATTCCTTTTATTTCTTTTTAAACTCTGATTGCCGCTGGCTAGGACTTCCAAAACTATGTAGAATAAGAGTGGTGAGAGTGGACATCCTTGTCTTGTTCCTGATCTTAGAGCAAATGCTTTCAGTTTTTCGCCATTGAGAATGATGTTTGCTGTGGGTTTGTCATATATGGCCTTTATTATGTTGAGGTAGGTTCCCTCTGTGCCCACTTTCCTGAGAGTTTTTATCATAAATGGGTGTTAAATTTTCTCAAAAGCTTTTTCTGCATCTATTGAGATGATCATATGGTTTTTATTCTTCAAATTGTTAGTATGGCGTATCCGTTGACTGATCTGCGTATATTGAAGAATCCTTGCATCCCTGGGATAAATCCCACTTGATCATGGTGTATGATCCTTTTAATGTGTTGTTGGATTCTGTTTGCTAGTATTTTGTTGAGGATTTTTTTGCATCTGTATTCATCAGTGATATCGGTCTGTAATTTTCTTTTTTTGTAATATCTGTGTCTGATTTTGGTATCAGGGTGATGGTGGCCTTGTAGAAGGAGTTTGGGAGTGTTCCTTCCTCTGCAATTTTTTGGAAGAGTTTGAGAAGGATTGGTGTTAGCTCTTCTGTAAATGTTTGATAGAATTCACCTGTGAAGCCATCTGGTCCTGGACTTTTTTTTCTTGGAAGATTTTTAATCACAGTTTCAATTTCATTACTTGTGACTGGTCTGTTCAGATTTTCTGTTTCTTCCTGGTTCAGTCTTGGAAGGTTATACCTTTCTAATAATTTGTCCATTTCTTTCAGGTTGCCCATTTTATTTGCATAGAGTTGCTTGTAGTAGTCTCTTAGGAGGCTTTCTATTTCTCTGGTGTCCATTGTAACTTCTCCTTTTTCATTTCTAATTTTATTGATTTGAGTCCTCTCTCTCTTTTCACTTGATGAGTCTGGCTAAAGGTTTATCAGTTTTGTATATCTTCTCAAAGAACCAGCTTTTAGTTTTATTGATCTTTGCTATTGTTTTCTTTGTTTCTATTTCATTTATTTCTGCTCTGATCTTTATGATTTCTTTCCTTCTACTAACTTTGGGTTTTGTTTGTTCTTCTTTCTCTAGTTCCTTTAGGTGTAAGGTTAGATTGTTTATTTGAGATTTTTCTTTTTCTTGAGGTAGCACTGTAATGCTATAAACTTCCCTCTTAGAACTGCTTTTGCTGCATCCCACAGGTTTTGGATCATCATGTTTTCGTTGTCATTTGTCTTGAGGTATTTTTTGATTTCCTCTTTGATTTCTTCAGTGATCTCTTGGTTATTCAGTAGTATATTGTTTAGCCTCCATGTATTTGTGTTATTACATTTTTCCCCCTGTAATTTATTTCTTATCTCATAGCATTGTGGTCAGAAAAGATTCTTGATATGAATTCAATTTTCTTAAATTTACCGAGGCTTGATTTGTGACCCAAGATGTGATCTATCCTGGAGAGTGTTCCGTGTGCACTTGAGAAGGAAGTGTAATCTGCTGTTTTTGGATGGAATGTCCTATAAATATCAATTAAATCTATCTGGTCTATTGTGTCATTTAAAGCTTGTGTTTCCTTATTTATTTTCTGTCTGGATCATCTGTCCATTGGTGTAAGTGAGGTGTTAAAGTCCCCCACTATTATTGTGTTACTGTCGATTTCTTCTTTTATAGCTGTTGGCATTTGCCTTATGTATTGAGGTTTTCCTATGTTGCGTGCATATATATTTATAATTGTTATATCTTCTTCTTGGATTGATCCCTTGATCATTATGTAGTGTTCTTCCTTGTCTCTTGTAACATTCTTTATTTTAACATCTATTTTATCTGACAGGAGTATTGCTACTCCAGCTTTCTTTTGATTTCCATTGCATGGAATATCTTTTTCCATCCACTCACTTTCAGTCTGTATGTATCCCTAGGTCTGAAGTGGGTCTCTTGTAGACAGCATATATATGGGTATTGTTTTTGTATCCATTCAGTGAGCCTGTGTCTTTTAGTTGGAGGATTTAATCCATTCACGTTTAAGGTAATTATTGATATGTATGTTCTTATTACCATTTTCTAATTGTTTTGAGTTTGTTTGTGTAGGTCCTTTTCTTCTCTTCTGTTTCCCACTTAGAGAGGTTCCTTTAGCATTTGTTGTACAGCTGGTTTGGTGGTGCTGAATTCTCTTAGCTTTTGCTTATCTGTAAAGCTTTTGACTTCTCCATCAAATCTGAATGATATCCTTGCCAGGTACAGTAATCTTGGTTCTAAGTTCTTCCCTTTCATCACTTTAAATATATCATGCCACTCCCTTCTGGCTTGTAGAGTTTCTGCTGAGAAATCAGCTGTTAACCTTATGGGAGTTCCCATGTATGTTATCTGTCATTTTTCCCTTGTTGCTTTTAATAATTTTTCTTTGTCAATTTGATTACTATGTGTCTTGGCGTGTTTCTCCTTGGGTTTATCCTGCCTGGGACTCTCTGCATTTCCTGGACTTGGGTGGCTATTTCCTTTCCCATGTTAGGGAAGTTTTTGATTATAATCTCTTCAAATACTTTCTCAGGTCCTTTCTCTCTCTCTTCTCCTTCTGGGACCCCAATAATGCGAATGTTGGTGCGTTAAATGCTGTCCCCGAGGTCTCTTAGGTTGTCTTCATTTCTTTTCATTCTTTTTTCTTTATTCTGTTCCGTGGCAGTGAATTCCACCATTCTGTCTTCCAAGTCACTTATCTGTTCTTCTGCCTCAGTTATTCTGCTATTGATCCCTTCTAGTGTATTTTTCATTTCAGTTATTGTATTGTTTATCTCTGTTTGTTTGTTCTTTAATTCTTCTAGGTGTTTGTTCTGTAATTCTTCCAGGTCTTTGTTAAACATTTCTTGCATCTTCTCAATCTTTGCCTCCATTCTTTTTCCAAGGTCCTGGATCATCTTCACTATCATTATTCTGAATTCTTTTTCTGGAAGGTTTCCTAGCTCCACTTCATTTAGTTGTTTCTCTGGGGTTTTATCTTGTTCCTTCATCTGGTACATAATCCTCCGCCTTTTCATTTCGTCTGTCTTTCTGTGAATGTGGTTTTTGTTCCACAGGCTGCAGGATTCTGGGTCTTCTTGCTTTTGTGATCTGCCCTCTGGTGGATGAGGCTATCTAAGAGGCTTGTGCAAGCTTCCTGATGGGAGGGACTGGTGGTGGCCAGAGTTCAGTAAAACTTTAATCCACTTGTCTGCTGATGGGTGGGGCTGCATTCCCTCCCTGTTGGTTGTTTGGCCTGAGGTGACTCAGCACTGGAGGCTACAGGCTCTTTGGTGGGGTTAATGGCAGACTCAGGTCCGGCAGGGCTCACGCCAATGAGTACTTCCCAGAGCTTCTGCTGCCAGTGTCCTTGTCCCCATGGTGAGCCACAGCCACCCCCGGCCTCTGCAGGAGACCCTCCAACAGTAGCTGGTAGGTTGGTTCAGACTCCTATGGTGTCACTGCTCCTTCCCCTGGGTCCCGATGCACACACTACTTTGTGTGTGCCCTCCAAGAGTGGAGTCTCTGTTTCCCCCAGTCCTGCTGAAATCCTGCAATCAAATCCCGCTAGCCGTCGCAGTCTGATTCTCTGGGAATTCCTCCTCCTGTCGCCAGATCCCCAGGTTGGGGAGTCTGACGTGGGGCTCAGAACCTTCACTCCAGTGGGTGGACTTCTGTGGTATAAGTGTTCTCCAGTCTGTGAGTCACCCACCCAGCGGTTATGGGATTTGATTTTATTGTGATTGCACCCCTCCTACCGTCTCACTGCGGTTCTCCTTTGTCTTTGCGTGTGGGGTATCTTTTTTGGTGAGTTCCAGTGTCTTCCTATGGATGACTGTTCAGCAGTTAGTTGTGATTCCAGTGCTCTCGCAAGAGGGAGTGAGCACACGTTCTTCTACTCCACCATCTTGAACCAACTTTGTAGCTTATAGGTCTTGAATAATCTTGTTATGGATTGAATGTTTGTGTTCCCTCAGAATTCTCTCACCACCCCCACCCCCAATGTGATGATGTTCAGAGGTGGGGCCTTTGGCAGGTAACATGGTCATGAGGGTGGAACCCTCATGAATGGGATTAGTATCCTTATAAGAAGAAACACGAGACCTTGCTTTGGGTCTGCTGGCTCCACTGTGAGAGAAGACACTGGGAAAACAGGCCTCTGCAACTAGGAAGAAGCTCTCACCAGAAACCGACCATATCAGCAACCCTGGTCTCAGACTTCCAGGCCCCAGAACTGTGAAAAATCAATTTCTGCTGTTTATAAGCCAACCAATGTGTGGTATCTGTCATGGCAGCCCGAACTGACCAAGGCTGATGAGAAATACTTATTTTATCCCATAAGCAGTGGGGAATCATTTTAGCTTCTTGAGGAAGAACCTGACCCAATAAAACAAAAATACTTGCAGAAGAAAACAGTAACAAAAACAATAATAGAAAGTAATGACAGAAGTGACATTTACTGAATGCTACCAGGCAGTGTCCTAGTACATAGGACCCTTGGCTTGCAGGACCTTCACTACAGCCCAAGGAGGTCTGTACTGTTATTCCCTTTTCAGAGATGGTAAAACTCTTCAGAGACACTAAATAACTTGCCCAAAGTCACAAAGCTAGTCAGCAGTGGAGCGAAGATTCAACCCAGTTTGGTCATATCTTAAGCCTGAGCTCTTTTGGGTTGGAATGAGCTGAACCCAAAGGTAGAAAAAATTAGTAGAAAACTATTGTTCAAATTTTCAAAAGAACCTAAGGGTCTGCACTAGAGCACTGGGCAATGGAAACAGGGTGAGGTAGAGACAATCTGAGAAAAGAAAGACAAAACCTGAGCTTGGACTGAAGAGACGATGTGCCAGGCGAGGGAACAGACGCTGCCTCCCCCCCATCCCCCCATTTCCATCCATCTGTCAGCTCATCCTGCAGCCCATGAGCTGGAGGGGAGGCAGGCTCAGGTCCAAGCTCCTTGGCCTGGTTCCCCCTGGCCATTCCTGGTGCAGTGATGGGCAAGTTACCCATTAGGGCCCAGGAATCCAGACAGAGGCTTGCTGGGAACTGCTGCAGTTCTGTTGTTTTTCTAAGAGGGCTTCTGAAAGGAACTCCCCCTGTCTCCCCAGATGCAGATGGGGGTGCACACAGCCCTTGAGGCTGTTGTCAGGGGTCTCAGAGTTAAGAGGAGAGCTGGCCTTAGTGTGATGTCAATGTGGCAAAGGATGGAGAAAGGACAGAAATTGGTCTGTTAACCCCCTAAATCAATCCAACTCTGAAGCCCACCAACCTCTGACTTTCCAGTTCTTTGAGCTGATGAGTCCTTTGTCGTTTCCTGCTCCCCAAACGCTCCTGTTACATGGGAAAGCTCTGCACCGGTCTGTTGCAGGTTCCTCACTTGAGTCACTGCCACACACCCTCATGGAGAACAAGGAGAAATGTTAAACACCCAGATCCAGGAAGATGCTGCCTGGAGCTCTCACTGGAGAAAACCGAGTGAGTGGATGGAGCCGAGGCAGACAGAGCCAAAGCTCCTGCCCTAGCACGGGGCTGCCGGTCCACAGCGTGTGCACCGCCACTTAGACCTCCGACCCTTGTTGCCAAACAGACCACAGCCGAAGCTCTCAGGAAAGCAGGGCCCAGATGGTGCTGTGTGTAACGAGGACTCTTCTCATGCTGAGTCCTCAAAGGTATTGGTTCCCCCCGGATAAAGGTCTGACGCATACATTTCCAAAATCCAGTACAGTATCATGCAAACCAAGACCTCTTCAAATTCAACCAAATAGGTCAGAGTAACAGACGCTGTTCTGTCAAAAAGGATCATTTTATTCAGCTACACATAACATAGATAAAAGCAAGCAAAGTCAGGATGTTTTTCTCAGCCATCCTTTCCACATTTTACGCAGTTTTAGAGAACTATAAATCACTGATTTCTTCAGGCCTAAAAGAGAAAAGAAGAGAGAGTAAGAACACTGAGGCTTACTGAGTGGATGCTCAGTGGAGGTCCTGTGGTATTCGGATCAGACTCATCTTTGGAGTAGAACAGCGATGGGCTGACTGGCGTTCCAGGAGAGCCTGGGGGCCTGACAGGGTCCAGGAGACCCTGGGGGCCATCGTGATCAACGGGAGGGAAAAGAGTGATTTCCGCATCTGCTGAAGCAGTGATACGGATGCCAAAGGCACCCAAGCTTCTGGGGTAAGGGAGTCATTTCAGATAGGAGCATGCTGCAACCTCTGAATTTAGCAGCTCTTTGAAAAAGGAGGAGAAAGGAAGGCAAAGACAAGACGCCGTATGTAAGTGAGCGTCCTTGGCCCCCTTTCTAGCCCCCGATGCCTCCCAACCACCCCCAGCGCACTGCTGCCATGTCCCTGCGTGTGACGCCAGTTTGCCCGCGGTGAAGGGCGTTCCCACCACACCCTGCCTGGTAGACGCCGCGATCCTGTTCAGATTTTTCCCCTGGAAGCACCGGGCTCCCCAGCCGATTCAGCCACTGTTCCTCCTGGTCCCACGGTGCCTGTGCTGACGCCCAGCTCAGCACTCACCACACTGCACAGTGCTCTCCTGTCCCTCTGCCTACACCAGGAGCTCCTTGAGGACAGGGACCTTGTCCTATTCATCCCGGGTTCCCCATCTCTTAGTGCGGCACCCGGCACACAGCAGGTGCTCAGTAAACACCTGCAGTGATGGAACAGATGCACCTTGTTCAGACACCTGCCCTTCCAGCACCCCATCTACTGAGTCACAAGTGCCTGATGAAACCAGAGGAGAGGCTCTCGGGGGAGTTTACGGGAAAGAAGTCCGACGGCATGGACTAAGCGGGGTGCTGCTGTCTGTCGGGACTCACAGGATCCCATTTGCAGACGGTGTTACGGGCTTGACCTTCTTTGTGCTGAGGATGAGATCATTCAGTCTGTGTTTCAGGGTGTGGCCCAAAGATCCGAACAGTCTTTTTCACCCTGGGATCCAGACCGTGGTCTGCGCTGCAGGTGTGACATGTAGTGTGGGCACCGCTCACAAGGTATAACAGGACTAGTTCCGGAGGCTCTGAGCACTGGCGTGTAAGCGCTCTCAAAAATACCTGATCATGTTACCTGTAGGCCGCCTCATGCACTGAGGACCTTTTACGACGCCACTGCAGGCAGCGGCAGGTAAAAAGGCAGGGCACCGATAAAGTCATTAGTGAATGCTTCTAGAAGCTGTGGCCTCGCTTGTCCACTGACTGACTCCTGCAAACCGAGACTCGTCAAGAAACTCAGAGCTCCTTTTCCTGCCTCCACCCGTTTTAATTTTCTCCCTGGAGCAACCACTCTGGTAAACCTCACCCACTCGAGCACTGGGACTGGAATCTTATTACGTAAGGTGCTTTTTAAAATTCCAGGCAGAACCGATCAAGACACCAAGGTAGCTGCACACAGTAAGGGTCAACGCGGCAACTCCAGGGCACTGAGTCACAGCTAGAGGAAGAGGCATCGACCATAATGAGTCCCAGCTCAGCTTCACAAACCTTCCTCACAGACTCTGGGGAGCTTAACATTTACGGTAAATACACCACAGTCCACGAGCGGCATTGTGGAGCCATTTTTTGCTGCTAGTGGATAGAAACATCCCTTAATTAAGAAGTCTCTCCCTTCGGCAGCTCTACCAGAGACATGTTCTCAGGACGGCTGCAGCAGGGGACGGATCTGGCAAGGGCACTGGAATGGGAGTCAGGAGAGCGGAATGTTAGTCCCCGCTGGGGACAAGGAGACTCCCCGTCTCTGGGCATCGACTTCCTCATCTGCAAACTGACAGGTTGGACTAGGTTACGGGTTCTCCAACGAGGGGCCAACAGGCAGGCCTCAGTCTGAGAACTCCCTGAAGCTGCAGGGAGGTTTGCTGAGTGTGCGCACGTGTGCATGTCTGTGCAGAGGGCCCAGAGTTTTAGTCAGAGTCTCACTGGGAGCCAGGATTTTCAAGAGGTTAAGAACCAAGAGATTAGAAGGAAGGATCCTGCCTTAATATTCTAGTTGCAACGAAGGTGGAGGACAAAACTTCATGAACTTGGAGTAGGCAATATTTCCTAAACAGGACACAAAAAGCTGCTAACCTTACAGGACAAAACTGATAAACTGGACTAAGTAAGATTAAGCACTTTTCATCAAAAGACACCATTAAGACACCGAGACGACAAGCCCTAGAGTGGGGGACTTTTGCATTCCACTTGTCCAACGAAGGACCTGTAACCACACTATACAGAGATTTCAGTGTAAAAAAAAAAAAAAAAAAAAAAAGGCAGACAATTCAAAAGAAAAATGAGCAAAAGTAGAATAGGTACTTCACAAAAGAGGATCTCCGACCATGTAAGCATGTGAAGAAACGCTCAACTTTATCGGTCATCAGGAAAGTGCAAGTTAAAACTCCAATATGATACGTCTACTCACCTACCAGAGGGCCTAAAAAGAAAAAGACCTACTATCAAGCACTGGTCACGGAGGTACTGCAGCAGGAACTCTGCTGCTTGGAGTGTAACCTAGACACTCGTTAGGTAGTATCTACCACAACTGGACATTCACACACTTTATGATACAGTAATTCCACCCGCAACTAAAAACCTAACAGAAATGCATACCTACGCTCGCTCGAAGACAGGTACCAAAACATGCATAGCAGGACTCTTTGAAATAGCCCCAAACTGGAAACAACCCGGGAGATCATCAACAGTAGAAGGGATGAACTGTGCTCGAGTCAGACGATGGATGAGCTGCAATGAGAATAAACGGACTACTCCCAACACCACGAGGAATCTCACTGCTGTTACAAGGAGTGAAAGACATGAGAGAGTACGTATTTATATGAAGTTCAAAAATGGGCAAAACAGAAGCATGGCATTAGAGGTCAGGACAGTAGGCACTCTGGGAGGAGCAGTGACTGGACGGGGCACAGTGGGGTTCTGGGGGAACTGGCCCTATTCTAGTTCTTCATCTGGGTACTGGGTTCACGAGTCTGTTCACTTTGTGAAAATTCACCAAATTTATGATTTGTGTACTTTTCTGTATATATGGAGACTTTCCCTACTACCAGAAAATTCAGAATCTTCCATTTATTCAGTCACTGAAATACACTGAACAGGCATTTCTTGGGCACCAACACATACGGGACACGGAGCTAGTTGTTCGGGACACCGGTATGAACAACAGCCCTGGTCTCTGCCCTCACAGAGTTTATAATCCACAGACTTCTACTTGGCCGACACTGAGCTTTTGTGTGGTTTCTGCTTCCTTTCTAAAGATGATGGTGACTTAGGAAGTCTGCATCTAGAATGCGTCTTGAAGGAAGACAGCCTGCTAAGAGAGAAACTCTACTCTAAGAACCATCATTGTTGACTTTGCTCCTTCCCCAGCGGATAAAGGTGCAAACATCTCCTTAGCGACATCCTGTTTAGGCAGATCCTTATTTACCTAAAGCTGGTCGTTATGAACACTGATTAGTAACCAAAGTCAGGATTTTGTTTTGGAAGCAAACGGAAATCTACTCTAATACATGGCTCCTAAGGTTTTTCTTCTGTTGATTCCCAGTATGTTTCATGTTACCTACAGCAAAATCACTACATATGTAATACTATGAATTCCCTGCGTGACCTTAAACAGATAGGTCCAGTGACAGACAAAATGCTCCAGGAAACAATGTGAGGCAGAGATGAGACCAGGTTGTGAGAGGTCTCTACCTTCCCATAATCCTATATTTCAGATATTTAGGAGAGAAAATCAGCGAGCCCCAAACATTCTTCCAATTAATTTCCAACCACAGTTAGCTATATCTACAAAGAAAATCTTTTCTGAGGCAGTTTTATTTTTAAAACTTTCAGGTTTAAGTGATAAATACATCACCAGAAAAATCTTTATTATCATGTGTTCTTCTTATTGAAACATGTAGGTACCAAAAAATGGGGATAAAATGTTTCAGTTATAAGAGATGAGAAGGAGAAGATAATCAATGATACATTCTATCACTTTCAGGAAAGGGCTGGTAAGGACCGGCCGAGGCGTGCCGGAATCTTTTTAGGAACAAGACTAAACCTGTCTTGTTTAAGTTGAATCTTTTGAAGCTACAGAGGTAAATAGGTATTTGACTCCGAAGTGAATTCTGATTGACCAGAAAGTCAGGTGGGGAAAAATAAAGCAATATTTCAAAGATTAAACTTGTCATCCTCCCCTACGTTCCCTCACCCCAGGAAAGGCACCTCCACCTCCGCTCCCCAAGCCAGAAACCTGGGAGCTTCTCTGACTCCTCTCTGCTTCACTGCCCAAATCCCTCCCATCACCAAGACCTGGGGATGCGTCTTCCAAGTATTGCCTGCATCTCTCCTCTGACTCTCCTGCAAAACCCTGAGTCAGGGCGGCCAGGCCTCCTCACCTGGCGGGCCGCAGCCGCAGTCGATCAGTTTCCCAAGCAACAGCGTCACCTCCCTCCAAGCTGCTCTCTATCCTCTCGCTACAGCAGTCTTTCGACAATCCTTCAGCGGCTTCCCTCTCCCCTCAGTGAAACTCTGGATTCCCCTTCAGGCTTTTACAGGCCTTCCCCTGTCTGGCTCCTGCTTGCTTCTCAGTCTAACTGCTAAGCCCCTGACCCATTTCTCCCCAAGCTCCCCGCCGCCGTCCCGCAAAGATGCAAAGAGTTCCACTCCTCTCTACTCATTCAGGTTAGACACATAAACGGCTGTGGCTGATCAGAACGTGATGTTTGCTTGGTCGGGCTGAGCCGTGATGCGGTGTGCTGCTGCCCTGCAGGGCGGCGCAGGCAAGGACCGGGAGGCTGAACAGTCTCCTGCTCTCCCGAGCTGCCTGGCTGCAGCTGCTGCCCCGAGACCCTGATAAAAACCGCTGCTCCATTGACAGCACAGTCTAAGAAGTCAGTATTATCTTGCCAATAACCGACTCCCAGGCTAAAGGGAAAAACAGTGTTTGGTTTTGGAAGTAGTTCTGTACTCACCTTGGAACATGGGTATATCTGATGGTAGGGGAATTTCAGGGAACTAACACAGACAGAGTGTCAGACCACACGAGGACACCTGCCGTGTCACCCAACACAGTTCATTAGAAAGGGCAACCCTTTGGGCTGACACAGAGCCTGGCTTCCATCTCTTCCAGGAAGAGACTGATACTTAGATCTAGACTCGCTCAAGTTTATAAAGCACCTACTAGGTACTGGGTACATACTGGACACTCTCGCAACATGCCACGAGTTGGGTATTAGTATCCCCTCCACTTCAAGGAAGAAGGGCTGTTAACACACCAAGGTTACAGAGCAAAGACGTGAACTACAACTCTGAGCCAAGGCCTTCTTATCACCATCTTAGCTCCGCTCTCTCTGAATTTAACAATATTGGAATATAAAAGTTATTCACTAGCTAAGGAGACCCTTCCTTTTTACCCCCACTACGAGTGGCTGGTTGCAGAGGGGAGGAGTGATAAGGGCTACAAAGGAGGAAAAGTGCAACCAGATAACCTGGGATTTTCTCACTCTGCAGGTGATACATCAGCTGGCTGAAAACCCGACCAGAGGCAGAGCTTGGGAGATTTCAGGAAGATGCACCCAGCACAAGCCAGGCAGAACAACAGCAATTATGGCCACATCCAGAGGACTTCCGAAGAGCAGCGCACAGGAGAGAGAGGTTCTGACGCTGTGAAGTTAGAGGACAGAGAAAGAGTAAACCAGCCACTCAGGGCCTACGGTTGCTAGTTTACTCCAGCTGGAGACCTAGTGACGGGGCTACTGCTAGTTGAATAGGAAAATGCAAGGAGGCATGTTCTAAAGAGACGGCAGGAAGCTTTTAGGTAATGATACCAAAGAGGAAAGACCAGGCACAGTGCTGGTGCTCTTATATGTCTTAAGATGTAATTTTCGCAACCCAGTGAGGCAGGCATAATTATCCCTATGAAATTAAAACTAAGAAAAATTAGGTAACTTACCCAAGTCACAGTAGTTAAGCTGGAGTTCGAACCCTAATCTCTGAGGCTCACAAACCCCTGCCCTTGGCCTGGGCCACCTGCATCACAGCCCTCAACCACCAGAAACCAGAGAAGCCAGGGCACAGGGTAAGCAAACCCAGCGAAATCTGAAGGAACGCGCATCACCTTCCACAATTCCTGCAACCTCAGAGCAGGCTGCAGACATTCTGTCCCTCTGGTTCCACAATCCAATGAGACATCTTTAGAGGGGAAGGGAGAAAATTAGTGAGCACTCAGAGGAGGCAGCACTGGGCACTCCACCGCCACAAGGAAATCTGGGCTGCGGGTTCCATGAGATGATACCCACTGCCCTCTGCTGGCAACCAGGAAGAACAAGAGGAAAGAGGACCAAAGATCCATTTCAGGTTGACGTGTCAAGAGATGATGACGGTGGATGGAACTTCCCTGGTGGTACAGTGGTTAAGAATCTGCCTGCCAATGCAGGGGACATGGGTTTGAGCCCTGGTCCAGGAAGATTCCACGTGCCGTGGAGCAAGGAAGCCCGTGCACCACAACTACTGAGCCCACACGCCACAACTACTGAAGCCCGCATGCCTAGAGCCCGTGCTCTGCAACAGGAGAAGCCACCGCATTGAGAAGCCCGCGCACTGCAACGAAGAGTAGCCCCTGCTCGCCACAATTAGAGAAAGCCCATGCACAGCAACAAAGACCCAATGCAGCCAAAAAAAAAAAAAAAATAGAGATGATGAGGGTGGATTTTTAAAAGCCTTTTATCAGAGATGAATTCAAGCTTATAAAAGAATGGCATATTATGTTCCCATGTATGTTCACCAGCTTCAACAATGTATCAACTCATAGCCAATCTCGAGTCATCCCCACCCTTACCCACTTCCCTCCAACATGTTTTCTTTTGAAGCAATTCTCAGACATTCTGTCATTTCATCTGTAAATATGTTAGTATGTATTTCCACAAGAAAATGATTTTTTAACCCCGTAACACCACCATTATCACAACTAAAAAAAAAAAAATCAATAAATCTAGTAGTTGCTTATAGCACAGGAAGCCAAAAATAAAAAAAACCCAAAGCATCCAGCCTCACCCAAGGATTATGGTAAGGGAGTTGCAATCATGCAAAACACAGATTAATAGCCTGAGCCACCCAAGCAAACAAAAGTACCTCATCTTCAGCCTTGCCAGGAGAACTCAGCAAGAAAACAGATTAAATAAATGTCTTAATTGGAAATGCAAAGCTATGCACCCCTGAGTGGCAGAACAATCTTCAGCTGAGTAGGTTTGGCGCACGTGCTACTAAACCTTTGTGGACGGGCTGAATCTTTCCAAAGATTCAGGAGGGCAACATTTGGCTGTGTCCCCAGGCAACCGAAGCGAGGCCTTAAGAGGTGTGATCGTGCAGCTCCCTGGCAATCTCAGGCCAGGGATCAGAATCAGGCTGAAAGACCACTCCCTTCTTCAGGTTCCCTCTGTGCCATTTATCCCTAGTAATGCAAACTTCTATTTATGTGTCCGTCTCCCCTTCTAGATGATGAAGCCTCTGAAGGCAGGATGGTACAGGGTTCACCCTGTATCCTGCGTGGCGAGCACATAAGGGATGCTCAGTAGACAGCTGCATAAAGAGACACTGAACTGGAAAAGTCCGTCATCAGACAATACCAAGTGTTGGAAAGAATGGGGAGAAACAAGAACTTTCGTTTACCCCTAGTGGGATGATAAAATGATAAACCACTTTGGCAACTTGGCAATATCCAAAGACATGTTCCAATGTTTAAGCCCATAACACAAGAACAGGATGTTTTAAATTTAAAAAAGAAGGAATATTCAGAGAACAAAAAAAGAGAAGAGCTCCTAGAAATTAAAATAACAAAAATAAAACAACTCAATGGAAACTCAAGTGGAGAAAGCAAAGCAAAAGGACAAAGAGATCGGGCTTCCCTGGTGGCGCAGTGGTTGAGAGTCTGCCTGCCGATGCAGGGGACATGGGTTCGTGCTCCAGTCCGGGAAGATCCCACATGCCGCGGAGCGGCTGGGCCCGTGAGCCATGGCCGCTGAGCCTGCGCGTCCGGAGCCTGTGCTCCGCAACGGGAGAGGCCACAACAGTGAGAGGCCCGCGTACCGCAAAAAAAAAAAAAAAAAAAAAAAAAGGACAAAGAGGACACGAAAGAAAGAAAACCAAAGGACCAGTCTAGGAGGTCCAATGTTTGAATAAAAGGCGTTCCAGAAAGAGAAGAGAGAAAACAGATGGGAAGAGCGAATACAATAAATTTTTCCTATATTCTTATACTCTGAGTTTCCAAACTGAAGGGTAATGAGTATTCAGTGTAACAGATAAAAACAGACTCACATCGAAACACACCACTGAGAAACTTCAGAGCCCTGGGGTTAAAAGAAGACCTAAAAGCCTTCCACAAAGAACATACACAAAGGATTAAGAATCAGAACTTCCTAGAAGTGAGAAGATAATCGAAGCAACGGCATCAAAATTCTAAAGGACAACTATTTCTAATCATCTCCAGCCTAAGCCTCAGTCAGGCGTGAGGGTGGACTAAAGATACACTTGGCCACACATGGGCTCCAAATCTGCCTCCTCTGCCCCCTTTCCCACGAAGTTCCCGGATGGTGCGCTTCACCAAAATGATGAGGCTGTGCGCCACAAAAATCAAAGACACCAGATACAGGAAACAGAGTTCCTCACATGAGACAGGTGACGACAGCCTCTGTGGGAAAAGAAAGCTGTGAAGGCAAGGAGAAGTGTATCACATGGCTCAGCTATGAATCACAGTAACACAGTCAGACAATGGAAACTCAAGATTGGCTTCACTAAAGCTACGGCACAACCATATTTGGAACACAGAGGGATGGGTGCGGGGGTGTGTGTGTGCGCGTTGGTGGGGGCAGTTGAATTCTAATCTGCTAGAGTGAGAAGTCCACAGATGATGCCTAAAATTAAAAGGAGAGAAGCAGCAATATAAGCTCATTACCCAGAGAAGCAGCAGTGAAAACAAAAATAACCCACCAGGAGAGTCAGCAGTAGTTGTCTCTGGAGAGGAACACTGGCCGGCGGGGAGGGCAAGGTACTGCTGTTTTTGCAACAATATCATGTGTAACTCCCACAGATATAAAAACGCAAGGGGAAACCTGCACATAAGGAGTAACTGGGAAAACGCAGAGGGGCAGCAAATCCTCCCAGCAGCACCTCAGACTCCGGATTACAGCGCCATCTGCCTGTCTATATGTTACTGCCGTGTCCTAGGTTATGACCATCAAAATTCAGCATTTCGCAAGTAGTTGCAGGATACAGATAAAGCTTTACATTTTAACCAGGAGCACTGAGGCTGCTCAATCCAGCAGGTACGTTAAGTGTGGATTTTTAACAATTCTTACCAGCAGTGAAAATGCCTTTGGTGCTCTGTCTCATACTGGAAGGTCTCACGATTGCTGAGAGCCCTGTGAGAAAAAAACAATAACAATGCCAAAAAAGCCAGATGTGAGTCATCCTAACACTTTTAAAACTTGAAACTAAATATTCTTTCCAGCTATCCAATAAAACCAGCAAATCTATCTCTGGTGTCAGAGTGACAGTGAAAAGAGTATCAGGATCGAGGTCCAGGAGACTGGAGCTGCCAGCTGTGTCAACGACCAGCTGTGTCGCTGACCAGCTGTGTGAACACAAGCAAATGACCTCCCCACTCTGGGTCTGGGACGCCTCATCTTACAACCAGTGGGTTAGGTGACCCTTGAAGGTCATTTTTTTCACTTTAAATCTGCTTAGGTCTGCTGGCTCTCAATTCCAAGATGTGGAAAGATTGGGGGAAAAAACACCAAACGTTTCTGCCTAGGAGGAAAACTTATTCTGAAATCACTCAGAGGACTCCTCGGTGAGGACAGCAGGACAGTCCTTCAGGCCCACAGAAAGGCAGAAGGACTCACACCATGACCAGAAAAGACACGCCTCCACATGTATCTTCAGAAGAGGCAGCCGGCACCCTAGGCACATGCTCCGCTCTGCCCGACGGGCAGGTGTCTCCATGTGACACCGTCACTGTGACTTGCATCCTGCCAGGTGGCCAGGCTGCTCCCTGGGGAAGCTCAGCAAATACGTACTCAACAGTAAACGGTGCACTCATCTGAGGGAGGGCATCATTTTCTTTTCTTTTTTTTTTTTTTTCATCATTTTCAATTTCATGATTTCCTTACTTGCTGACTGACCTTGTAAATTACCTGTAACACCTCAAAAGGCAGCAAGTCTCTGAAGATGAGGCTCAGATTTTTGGTCCACATTGGGGATGACGTGAGGAACAGGGGCCATGTTGGAGCAGACCTACTGTGCACACAGGAGCCACACCGAGGGGGCGTCGGCCAAGGAGAGTGGTGTTCTTGATGTTATAAAAGCATTAAAAATGTCACCAGTCTCGGGCTTCCCTGGTGGCGCAGTGGTTGAGGGTCCGCCTGCCGATGCAGGGGACGCGGGTTCGTGCCCCGGTCCGGGAGGATCCCACATGCCACGGAGCGGCTGGGCCCGTGAGCCATGGCCGCTGAGCCTGCGCGTCTGGAGCCTGTGCTCCGCAACGGGAGAGGCCACAACGGTGAGAGGCCCGCGTACCGCAAAAAAAAACAAAAACAAAAAAAACAAAGAAATGTTTGGGCTTCCCTGGTGGCGCAGTGGTTGAGAGTCCGCCTGCCGGTGCGGGGGACACGGGTTCGTGCCCCGGTTGGGAAGGATCCCACATGCTGCGGAGAGGCTGGGCCTGTGAGCCATGGCCGCTGAGCCTGCACGTCCGGAGCCTGCGCTCCGCAGCGGGAGAGGCCACAACAGTGAGTGGTCTGCGTACTGCAAAAAAAAAAAAAAAAAAAAAAAAAAAATCACCAGTCTCCATCCTCCTCAGACCACCGTGAGGAACAAACACATGTCTTTGAAATAACTTCTAAACATTATGCCCTTGGGACCAAAAGAATCATTGTTTCCCTCTCTGTCAGTGATTTAGGACCCAGGGATCTGAAAATAGAAGTACTTTCGGCACCCTACTTCAAACAAACAAGAATTTAGGTTGGGAAAACCCCCAGACTGTTAGTGCTTTCTTATTCTGAGAGGAAATCTCTCTCTCCATCTCACTAGGCAAAAAAGAATAGAGAACCCGTCTCAGCCACAAAGTTTGCTCCCCCCGACCCCCTCCAGCCAACACTTCCTCCCCGTCAGATTCATGCACGTACCTAGACGCACCACGTCTCCACAGTCGGGGTCATGAGCCACTTGCAATAAAGTTTCTTCCACATCTCTGTTTTTTCCAGGAGGGTCCATAATATGATTTATTTGTTGCTGTAAGGTTTTGGGCAATGTCATTAGTTGAGTGAACTGTCCTTCTGGGCTTTTATCGATCTAAGGAAAAAAAAAAGATGACGTCTATGGAAAGTGCTTTGAATTCTATAAATATTCAAAGCACATGGCTTCTCCTTAAAACCACATGAACATATATGAACTCACACCTAGTAGACTAGGCAGGTGCTAAGGAGACTTTCTCCTTTCTGAAACTGAATGCCTAGGTGTTAAGGATTCTAAGTTCCTTCGAACAAGTTAATTCTTTTCCTATGATATTCTACTTGTACTTAAGAATAGAAATTTCTTTCAAGAATCAATTTTTGACTCTCAGTTTTAAAATTTCTATTTGTTCTAAATCCGGTAGTTAAAGAAAGTAAAATTTCAGCTAAAATTCATCAACACACCGGCTCACCCAAGTACTCATTTTCTTTTATTTATTTATTTAAATTTTATTTATTTATTTATTTATTTATTTTTGGCTGTGTTGGGTCTTCGTTGCTGCGCGCGGGCTTTCTCTAGTTGCGGCGAGCGGGGGCTACTCTTCGTTGCGGTGCGTGGGCTTCTCATTGCGGTGGCTTCTCTTGTTGTGGAGCATGGGCTCTAGGCGCGCGGGCTTCAGTAGTTGTGACATGTGGTCTCTGCAGTGGTGGCTCATGGGCTCTAGAGCACAGGCTCAGTAGTTGTGGCCCCCGGGCTTAGTTGCTCCACGGCATGTGGGATCTTCCCAGACCAGGGCTTGAACCCGTGTCCCCTGCATTGGCAGGTGGATTCTTAACCTCTGTGCCACCAGGGAAGTTCCCCATGTACTCATTTTAAACACAGGGGCACAAAGTAACATAGCCAGTAACATGCAGCCAATCAGAGAGTGGGATCTAAATTCGCGTCTCCTGTCTGTAGGGCCTTTTATGTACCATGCTGTATTTCATAAACTGTAGGAATAAACTGATGACAGAGACTAATCTTTATTTACTTTTAATCCCGTGGCACATAGTAAGTACTCAAAAAACATCGGTTGAATAAGAGGATAAATAACTGCACCAATAAAGCTTAGTTGTCATTATTTCTTAAACAGCAGTAAGTTATACCAATGGTTTCTGTTCCCAGTGTATTCTAAAATACATCAAATTTAAAGAAAAATACAGAAATAAAGCATATATAAAACTATGCATTAGACTTTACTTGGAAACCTGTGAATCAACAGTTATCCATAGAGCTAAGCCCACACCCAGCTTCCCTAACTCCTAGTCTGATATATTTTACGTCATGGAACTAAATTTTTCCAAAATCATGTAAACATGACTCCCTGCCAAGGTGAAAAGCAGTACCACTGCCCTCAGCAGCTCATCACATTATTCTCCCAGTAAGAATCTGTCTTGTATTCTTTCAACAAGCGTTTAGGTTTTAACTTTAAGAGAACAGTAAGAAAAAAGAATAGATACGTGAATGTATTAAATTTTAGATTTGGATTTTCCAGATATGACCAACTTTCTTAATAATTAGAATTCATTCATTCTACCACTTTTTCATTCAACAAATATTTACTGAGTATATGCCAATGTCTAGATTTTCTAGTTTTATCTATAAATCTATGCAAAAAAGAAGAAAATGCTATTATATAGTGGCTTCAATAAGGTGAAGGTTTTTTTAACCTAAATATTTCATATTTATCATGGAGATGGTCCTAAATTCACAGGATTCAACCTCCACTTAGCTTTGGCTAGATAAATGACAAAAAATGTGAATATTTCTGTAAAAGATGCTAGAAATGACATTTATAGACTCATATTTTGGGGCCAAGTATTGAGATTAGTCACTAGGATCTTATATTTCAAGGCTTTACCTATGAGACTTCCAGGAATTTTAGAGATGCCAAAATGGCTGAGTAATATGAGGAATTAGAAAACAGTTATTTGCCACTGCTTTCTCTTGAGGAAAAGAATGCACTGGAGTTTTTGTTTGAAAGCATGTGTTCCAAGACAAAATATTAGGTGACATGTTCAAATAAATTGCAAAATTTTAATTATCCTTACTCTTCAATTCTCATTAAAACACAAAAGTGAAAGCATTCAGTTAAATTATGAGTCAAATTGCATTTTAAAAGCAGACATGGAAAAGACCACATGTTCTATGATTCTATTTACAGGAAGTATCTAGAAGAGGCAAATCCACGGAGTCAGAAAGTAGATTAGTGGCTGCCTGCCGCGAGGGGAAGCTAGGTACTGCTACTGGGCATGGGGTTGCTTTTTGGAGTGATGAAAATGTTGTAAAACTAGATTGTGGTGATGGTTGCACAACTGTGTAAACAGACTAAAAACCACCGAATTTTACAGTATGTAAATTATATCTCAATAAGGCTGATGTTTTAAAAAAGCAGATATGGGCATATGATAGTGGATGCTGTGTTGCACCGACCACATCCTGGCTTTGGGGCAAGGTACTCATTCTGCCAGCTGCTGGGAAAGTTGGCTGACTCCCTCCCTCAGAGTCCCTCCCGCAACTGTCCTCAGGCAAAGGGAGCTGCCTGTATCCAAAGACTGGAAAATGCAGGAGTCCAAAGGCCTGGTCTCTTTGCCCCAAGTGGGGACAGCTAGGAAGGGCCATCGAGCTCCACAGTGCCATCACAGGATCAGATGGAGTCTTTGTTTCTAATCTCCCCAATCCTGATCCTACACAACTGGTACCAAGAGTGGTCCTGGAAAGCACATTCTCAGACAGCATTTTAGAGCTATCACAGTGTAGAAGGCCAAGTGGAAGCCTCTGAAGCTGCCGTTCTCACCCCCTGGCCAAAAGAGTAATGAAAAAACAAAACCACATCACAGGAGGAATGGCAGAGATTAATGCCACATATAGGCCTGCAGGATGCAGGGGTGTGATGTTTAATTTTGTATGTCAACTTGGCTAGGCTATAGGGCCTAGTTGCTTGGTTAAACTTTAGTCCAGATGTTACTGCAAAGGTATCTTTTTAAGCCAGTAGACTTTGAGTAGCAGATGACCCCCGTTAACATGGATGGGCCTCATCCAGTCAGTTGAAGGCCTTATGAAAAAAGACTAAAGTTTCCTGAGGAAGAAGGAAGTCTGCCTCCAGATTGCCCTCGGGCTCAAGAGCACAACACGCTCTTCCCTGGGTCTCCGGCCTGCTGGCTTGCCCTGCAAATTTCAAACTTGCCAACCCTCACAACTCTGTGAGTTAATTCCCTAAAATACATCTTTCTCTATATATCCTATTGGTCCTATTTCTCTGGAGAACCCTGACTAATACTAGAGCTGACGGTCCCATCATGTCTCCACTGAGTCTGGCCTTCACAAAATCCAAATGGATTCTGGCAGATGGTAGCAGACCACCACAAACTCAGCCAAGTAGAAGCCCCGCTGTACCGGCTGTGGCAGATGTGGGAAGTCTGCTGAAGCGTATCAGCAGAGCCTCAGGTGTCTGGACGGGGCCACAGGCCTGGCGAGCGCATTCTCTGCCATCCACAGAGCAAGGAGGATGAGAAGCAGCTCGCGGCCACACAGGACAGACCAGAGTGCGCCTTACCACCTGCCTCAGGGCCGTGTTAACTCCCCCACCCTGTCATAAGATATTCAAAGAAAACCAGACTGTTTGGATACTCTGTATAATCTCATTGGTCCACTACATCAATGACACGCTGCTGCTGTCACCTGGTGAGCGCTAAAGGGCAAGTACACTGGGGGCCTTGGTAGATATATGCACCCCAGCGGGGAAAAGATACACCTCATGAATTGTGAGAGCACACCACATCAGGGAGGAGTTTAGGGGTCAAGTGACCTGGAGCTCTGGGACAGCCTCTCCAAAGTAAAGATCAACTTACGGCATCTCGTACCTCTCACCACTAAGAAGGAAGCACACTGCCTGATAGGCTTCTTCAGGTCCTAGATGCAGCATATTCCACACTTGGGAATAATGCTCAGAGCCATTTACCCAGCGATATAAAAGGATGCAAGGTCTGTGAGGGGCAAGAGCAAAAACGAGCTCTGCGATAGATACAGGCAGCAGGGTAAGCAGCCCTCCACCACGTGGGCACACCTCCCTGTAAACTATGGTACTAAAGGCCTCCTCAGTGTACAGAGAAGCCAGGGGAAGTTACAGTGGGCTCCCAGTGGGAGATCACAATGGAGACTGCTAGGGTTCTGGAGCAAGGCCACGCCATCTGTAGTGAAGAACCACACACCATTTGAAATCAGCTCCTAGATGCTACACCCTGGCAGAGACAGAGCTTCTAACCATGGGACATCAAATGACCATGTATCAAGAACTGCCCATTATGAACTGGGACCTGCTAGCTTCACCAAGTCATAAGGGCACGAAGCTCAAGAGCAATCCACTGTAGGACGTAAGAGATACACCAGCATTGGACATGCGCAAGGCCAGAGGGCACAAGTCAGCTGCACAAACAGGAAACCCAGACCCCCATCATTTCCACTGTTGCACCAGCACATAATGTTCTACTTCTCCACTGGCTCATGCACACGGCTACAAGGAGGCTTTTGGAGGAGGATAAAGGATGGGCTTGCTTCATGGATGACTTGGCTTGTAGTATGTACGGGGTGAAAATGATGCATTACAGCCGCGCCCAGGGATGGCCCTGGAAGACACTGATGAGGAGCCATCGTCCCAGTGAGTACGCTGCAGGTGGCACAGCTGGTTACCCACTTTACATGGAAAAGTGGCCCAAGATAAGAATATACAAAGACTCAAAGAGTGGACAATGGTTCACTGGTTGGTCAGGGACCTAAAAGGAAGGAGATTAGAAGGTGGAAGACAGGATCTGGGGGGAAGAGGCATGTGGATGGACCTATGGGAGGGGACACAAAGTATGAAGATCTTTGTATTGTACGTTAATGCTTCCATCTGAGAGCATCCAACACAGAAGAAGCAACAACAACCAAAAGAACAATTTAGCCAGTTGATTCAACAGGCTCTTTCATCCCAGTGATGGCATAACGGCTTGTAGCAGGAGTAGTGGGTGGGAGAGATAGAGGCTCTGCCCAGATCCAATATCAGGGGCTTCTACTCACCAAGGCTGACTGAGCCACTGCTGCGGTTGAAAGTCTATCCTGACAGCAACAGAGGCCAACACTGAGATCCTCATAACACGACCATCTCCTGAGACTAACCAGCCACTTGGTGATAAGTTGACTACACTGGATCCCTTCCACCTGGGAACGGGCAGCAACTCCTCTTGCCTGGAAGTGACTCATATTCTAAGCATGGGCTTGCCTTTCCTGCCCACAGGACTCAGCCAATACCACTGTACAGGGCTCACAGGGCACAGGTGCAGGACGGGCACAGGATCACGTCTCCACTGTTCCTACCACACAGTGTGCCAGAGCTGCCAGCCTGGGAGAGCAGTAGTTCTCAAAAGGGGGACATTTTTGGCCCCTACAACAAAGAATTATTCAGCCTAAAATGTCAATAGTGTCACTACTGAAAAACCCAATGAAAGAGCTTTGAAGAAGAGCTGAGCAACAGCTTAGAGATGATACCCTGTGAGAGTGGGGCACAGGATATACCCTAAATTCATGGCCGTTATAGAGTACTATGTTCCCAACTGCTAGACTACATGAGTCTGGGAACCACGGGGTAAAAGGAGAAACAGCCTTGCTTACTGTCATTCCCAGGGACCACCTGGGCAATCTGTGCTTCCCACCTCCACAACTTTAGGACTGTGGGTCTAGAGATCCTAGTTTCAAAAGAAGAAATGCTTCTCCCAGAGGACACAGTAAGCATCCTATTAAACTTAAAGCTATGAGAGGGCAGACAGCAGAAGCAACAAGAACTACAATCCTGCAGCTTGTAGAACAAAAACCACATTCACAGAAAGATAGACAAGATGAAAACACAGAGGGCTATGTACCAGATGAAGCAACAAGATAAAACCCCAGAAAAACAACTAAATGAAGCGGAGATAGGAAACCTTCCAGAAAAAGAATTCAGAATAATGATAGTAAAGATGATCCAGGACCTCAGAAAAAGAATGAAGGCAAAGATCGAGAAGACTCAAGAAATGTTTAACAAAGACCTAGGAGATTTAAGGAACAAACAAACAGAAATGGACAATACAATAACTGAAATGAAAAATACACTAGAAGGAATCAATAGCAGAATAACTGAGGCAAAAGAATGGAAAAGTGACCTGGAAGACAGAATGGTGGAATTCACTGCCGTGGAACAGAATAAAGAAAAAAGAATGAAAAGAAACGAAGACAGCCTAAGAGACCTCTGGGACAACATTAAACACAACAACATTTGCATTACAGGGGTCCCAGAAGGAGAAGAGAGAGAGAAAACACCTGAGAAAATATTTTAAGAGATTATAGTCGAAAACTTCCCTAACATGGGAAAGGAAATAGCCACCCAAGTCCAGGAAGCACAGAGAGTCCCAGGCAGGACAAACCCAAGGAGAAACACACCAAGACACATAGTAATCAAACTGACAAAAATTAAAGACAAAGAAAAATTATTGAAAGCAATAAGGGAAAAATGACAAATAACATACAATGGAACTCTAAGGTTAACAGCTGATTTCTCAGCAGAAGCTCTACAAGCCAGAGGGAGCGGCATGATATATTTAAAGTGATCAAATGGAAGAACCTACAACCAAGATTATTCTACCCAACAAGTATCTCATTCAGATTTGACGGAGAAATCAAAAGGTTTATAGACAAGCAAAATCTAAGAGAATTCAGCACCACCAAACCAGCTCTACAACCAGCTCTACAACTAAAGGAACTTCTCTAAGTGGAAACAGAAGAGAAGAAAAGGACCTACAAAAACAAACCCCCCCAAATTAAGAAAATGGTAATAGGAACATACATATCGATAATTACCTTAAACATGAATGGATTAAATGGTTCAACCAAAAGACACAGGCTCGCTGAAGGGATACAAAAACAAGACCCATGTATATGCCGTCTACAAGAGCCCCGCTAGGGACACATACAGACTGAAAGTGAGGGGATGGAAAAAGATATTCCATGCAAATGGAAATCAAAAGAAAGCTGGAGTAGCAATACTCATATCAGATAAAATAGATGTTAAAATAAAGAATGTTACAAGACACAAGGAAGGACACTACATAATGATCAAGGGATCAATCCAACAGGAGAATATAACAACTATAAACATATATGCACCCAACATAAGAGCACCTCAACATAAGGCAACTGCTAACAGCTATAAAAGAGGAAATCGACAGTAACACAATAATAGTGGGGGACTTTAACACCTCACTTACACCAATGGACAGATCAACCAAACAGAAAATTAAAAGGAAACACAAGCTTTAAATGACACAATAGACCAGATAGATTTAATTGATATTTATAGGACATTCCATCCAAAAACAGCAGATTACACTTTCTTCTCAAGTGCACATGGAACATTCTCCAGGATAGATCACATCTTGGGTCACAAATCAAGCCTCAGTGAATTTAAGAATTTTGAAATCATATCAAGCATGTTTTCTGACCACAATGCTATGAAATTAGAAATCAATTACAGGGGAAAAACCGTAAAAAACACAAACACATGGAGGCTAAACAATACATTACTAAATAACCAAGAGATCACTGAAGAAATAAAAAAGGAAATCAAAAAAAACCTAGAGACAAATGACAACAAAACCACGACGATCCAAAATCTACGGGATGCAGCAAAAGCAGTTCTAAGAGGGACGTTTAGAGCAATACAAGCCTACCTCAAGAAACAGGAAAAATCTCAAATAAACAATCTAATCTTACACCTAAAGGAACTAGAGAAAGAAGAACAAACAAAACCCAAAGTTAGTAGAAGGAAGAAATCATAAAGATCAGAGCAGAAATAAATGAAATAGAAACAAAGAAAACAATAGCAAAGATCAATAAAACTAAAAGCTGGTTCTTTGAGAAGATAAACAAAATTGATAAACCACTGGCTAGACTCAGCAAGAAAAAGAGGAGAGGACTCAAATCAATAAAATTAGAAATGAAAAAGTAGAAGTTTCAACAGATGCCGCAGAAATACAAAGCATCTTATGAGACTACGACAAACAACTCTATGCCAATAAAATGGACAACCTGGAAGAAATGGACAAATTCTTTGAAAGGTATAACCTTCCAAGACTGAACCAGGAAGAAACAGAAAATCTGAACAGACCAATCACAAGTAATGAAATTGAAAGTGTGATTAAAAATCTTCCAAGAAAAAAAAGTCCAGGACTAGATGGCTTCACAGGTGAATTCTATCAAACATTTAGAGAAGAGCTAACACCCATCCTTCTCAAACTCTTCCAAAAAATTGCAGAGGAAGGAACACTCCCAAACTCATTCTACAAGGCCACCATCACCCTGATACCAAAATCAGACACAGATATTACAAAAAAAGAAAATTACAGACCGATATCACTGATGAATACAGATGCAAAAATCCTCAACAAAATACTAGCAAACAGAATCCAACAACACATTAAAAGGATCATACACCATGATCAAGTGGGATTTATCCCAGGGATGCAAGGATTCTTCAATATATGCAAATCAATAATGTGATACACCATTATTAACAATTTGAAGAATAAAAACCATATGATCATCTCAATAGATGCAGAAAAAGCTTTTGAGAAAATTCAACACCCATTTATGATAAAAACCCTCCAGAAAGTGGGCATAGAGGGAACCTACCTCAACATAATAAAGGCCATATACGACAAACCCACAGCAAACATCATTCTCAATGGCGAAAAACTGAAAGCATTTGCTCTAAGATCAGGAACAAGACAAGGACATCCACTCTTGCCACTCCTATTCAATATAGCTTTGGAAGTCCTAGCCACGGCAATCAGAGAAGAAAAAAGAAATAAAAGGAATACAAATTGGAAAAGAAGAAGTAAAACTGTCACTGTTTGCAGATGACATGATACTACACATAGAGAATCCTAAAGATGCCACCAGAAAACTACTAGAGCTAATCAGTGAACTTGGTAAAGTTGCAGGATACAAAATTAATGCACAGAAGTCTCTTGCATTCCTATACACTAATGATGAAAAATCTGAAAGAGAAATTAAGGAAACACTCCCATTTACCACTGCAACAAAAATAATAAAATACCTAGGAATAAACCTACCTAGGGAGACAAAAGACCTGTACGCAGAAAACTATGACACTGATGAAAGTAATTAAAGATGATACAAACAGTTGGATAGATAGAGCATGTTCTTGGATTGGAAGAATCAATATTCTTCCTATCCAGGAACATGGAAAATGACTATACTACCCAAAGCAATCTACAGATTCAATGTAATCCCTATCAAATTACCAATGGTATTTTTTACAGAACTAGAACAAAAAAACCTTAAAATTCGTATGGAGACACAGAAGATCCCGAATAGCAAAAGCAGTCTTGAGGGGAAAAAACGGAGCTGGAGGAATCAGACTCCTTGACTTCAGATTATACTACAAAGCTACAGTAATCAAGACAGTATGGTACTGGCACTGGCACAAAAACAGAAATACAGATCAATGGAACAAGATAGAAAGCCACACACTTATGGTCAACTAATCTATGACAAAGGAGGCAAGGATATACAATGGAGAAAAGAGTCTCTTCAATAAGTGGTGCTGGGAAAACTGGACAGCTACATGTAAAAGAATGAAATCACAACACTCCCTAACTCCATACACAAAAAGAAACTCAAAATGGATTAGAGACCTAAATGTAAGACCAGACACTATAGAACTCTTAGAGGAAAACATAGGAAGAACACTGTTTGACATAAATCAGCACAAGATCTTTTTTGACCCACCTCCTAGAGAAATGGAAATAAAACCAAAAATAAACAAATGGGACCTAATGAAACTTCAAAGCTTTTGCACAGCAAAGAAAACATAAACAAGACGAAAAGACAACCCTCAGAATGGGAGAAAATATTTGCAAATGAATCAACGGACAAAGGATTAGTCTCCAAAATATATAAACAGCTCATGCAGCTCAATATTAAAAAAACAAACAACCCTATAAAAAATGGGCAGAAGACCTAAATAGACATTTCTC
The DNA here is from genome assembly GCF_003676395.1 of Aethalodelphis obliquidens. Taxonomy (NCBI): domain Eukaryota; kingdom Metazoa; phylum Chordata; class Mammalia; order Artiodactyla; family Delphinidae; genus Aethalodelphis; species Aethalodelphis obliquidens. The sequence continues at coordinate 3,146,641 of NW_020838030.1, read as the reverse complement.
CAAAGAAGACATACAGATGGCCAAGAAGCACATGAAAAGCTGCTCAACATCACTAATTATTAGAGAAATGCAAATCAAAACTACAATTTTGCAATGAGGTATCACCTCACACAGTTAGAATGGGCATCATCAGAATATCTACAATCAATCAATGCTGGAGAGGATGTGGAGAAAAGGGAACCCCCTTGCACTGCTGGTGGGAATGTCAATTGATACAGCCACTATGGAAAACAGTATGGAGGTTCCTTAAAAAACTAAAAACAGAATTACCATATGAACCAGCAATCCCACTACTGGGCATATACCCAGAGAAAACTGTAATTCAAAAAGACACATGCACCTCAATGTTCACTACAACACTATTTACAATAGCCAGGTCATGGAAGCAACCTAAATGCCCATCAACAGACGAATTGATAAAGAAGATGCGGTACATATATACAATGGAATATTACTCAGCCATAAAAAGGAATGAAATTGGGTCATTTGTAGAGACGTGGATGGACCTAGAGACTGTCATACAGAGTGAAGTCAGTCAGAAATAGAAAAAGAAATATCGTATATTAATGCATATATATGGAACCTAGAAAAATGGCACAGATGAACCGGTTTGCAGGGCAGAAATAGAGATACAGATGTAGAGAACAAAAAGTATGGATACCAAGGAGGGGAAAGTCACAGGGGGTGGTGGTGGTGTGATGAATTGGGACATTGGGATTGACATATATACACTAATATGTACAAAATGGATAACTAATTAAAAACAAACAAACAAACTTAAAGCTACAACTGCCGTCCAATCACTTTAGAATCCCAGGCAGACAAGAAGTCCAGAAGACAAAGAAATGAATCACCATACTGGCAGAAATAATTAAACCTGACCATCAGGAGGTAGGGCTGCTGGTACACATCTCTTATTACCTCTTGCCCAACTTTGATGGTAAATGGAAAGTGTAGTAGCTACAGTCCAAGATGGGCATGGTGACCAGAGTCTCAGACTCCTCAGGGATGAGAGTCTGGGCCACCTCACCTAGACCAGCCTAAATGCTAGAAAGGGTGAGGGGAATTTGGAATGGGCAGCAGAGGCGGGAGAAGATGGGTATCAGTGGCAGCTTTAAGATTAGATGCATCTCTGGGAACTGAAGCTCAGCCCACTCATCTTATTCTTGTGCATTTCCCCACAATAAGAAGCCAGTTAGAACATAGACCATCCAGGCTTTCAGAGGCCAAACTGAGGGATTTGGAAGTTTATTTTCACAGTTAAAGGAAATTCCCAGCTGTTTTCCCTTGCTCAGTTTCTAAAAGTTGGCAGCTAGGCACATTATCTTTCCCTATCCTCTAACCAGAGAGTAGATGATGTCTCTTTGGAGAAATTCTACAAATACTGAAACTTGGGGTCCTCCAATGAAACAGCCAGGTCCTTGTCCCAAATCCTATAGTGAAGCTCACTAGCTGACATGCTCTATCCATCTCAAAGAACTCCCAGTCTGCATTTTTTAAACTGCCTTGCTCTTTAAAATACAGGCCACAAAGGATGTGCAAACATTTGAGAAAAGCTTCTAACACAACAGATGAGAGTGAATCCATAGAAGAAAAGGAACTAAGAGAAACAGAGACAATATAGGGAGCAAGAAAAAACTTCAAAAATTTTAATAAAGATCATTAAAGAGATGAGGAAAGATAATGCATTCATACAAGAACAGGATGCTATAAAAAAGAACATTCAGAGGAAATTAAAAATTCAAAAGAAGTGTTAGAAGATTGATTCAAACAGTTCTTCTGGAAAACAGAACAAAAACCCAAAGAAACAGGAATGAGGGAAAGAAACAATCGAACAAGGAGGTCCAACAACCAACTAACAGGAATTCTAGAAAGAACAAGCTAAGAAAACGGATATGAAGAAATGATGAAAGAAAATTTCATTACAGAAATGATAAAAGAAAATTTCCTAGAACTGAAGCTCGTGAATTTCCAAAAGAGGCTCATGAAATGCCAGACTAATAAATGAAAAACATGGGAATTCCCTGGCATTCCACCAATTAGGACTCCACGCTTCCACTGCAGGAGGCAAGGGTCTGATCCCTGGGTGGGGAACTAAGATCCCATAAGCTGCATGGTGCAGCCATAAAACTAATAATAATTTTAAAAATAAATGAAAAACATACACACAAAGACAAAGGCAAATCATCATGAAATTTAAGAATATTGGAAAAAAGGAAAAGATCCTAAATACTGTCAGAGAGATAAAAAAGGTCACATCCAAAGGATAGGGAATCTGAATAGTGTTGGACATTTTATTTTTTTAATTCAAACAGAAAGTCACAAAAATTATAATCATCCTCATCAGTTCACTCAGTCCCATGTAATTAATTTTTTTTATTCTTGATTTTTGTTAGCACTTTTATGAATTCATCAGTTTTCCATTAGAGCTCTGAAAATGCTTATTCATTCAGTTCAGCAGTACAGTCAGTTACCAGAAACCTGTACTTGTCAGAGCCTTTTCTATGAATTCCTTCAAGATGAAACCCATTTATAGGAACATTTTTGCAAAAGCATCAGAGTACACCCAGAACTGTCTGTAAATGACAAAAGACTTAAAAATGACCACGGTTAAAGATTTGATGAAAGTTCATAATAATGCAATTGACAAGGAAATTTAGTTATTTCTGAGATATACATTTTAAAGTAATAACTAGAATTATGACTTATAACATTATACCAAAACATATAAGATCTTTAGAAATTTCATGTCATGTCTGAAACATTTATATTAACATATTTCCATACAAATAACCCAAAGAAAGTTTAGTATTAGTTGGGGGTTTTTTTTGTTTTATTATACTGCAGGTTCTTATTAGTCATCAATTTTATACACATCAGTGTATACACGTCAATCCCAATCGCCCAATTCGGCACACCACCATCCCCACCCCACCGCGGTTTTCCCCCTTGGTGTCCATACGTTTGTTCTCTACATCTGTGTCTCAACTTCTGCCCTGCAAACTGGTTCATCTGTACCATTTTTCTAGGTTCCACCTACATGTGTTAATATATGATATTTGTTTTTCTCTTTCTGGCTTACTTCACTCTGTATGACAGTCTCTAGTGTGGGACTTCTGAATGCAACTCTAGAAGCTAGAATAAATGAAGCTATGACTTAAAACTTCTGAGGGAAAATTACTTCCAGCCTAGAATTTGATATCTAGCTCAAACTATCAATCAGTGTGAGGGTAGAATTTTCAGATGTACATGGTCTCAAAAAATTTACGTCCTTCACAACCTACGTTAGGAAGTACTAAAAGGTATACTTCATCAAAATTAAAGTGTAAACCGTGAAAGAGGAAAAGATCCAGTAAACCAAACACTTGCAAAGGAGAGGGGAAGAAATTCTCGGGTATTAATGAAAGAAAGTTTCAGGAGAAGAGCTGTGCATCAAGCCTAGAATGGAACCATACCCGAAAGGAACAGGGGACACAGGGCTCCAGGAAGAACGTCCCCAAGAACAGTAAGAAACAGAGAACACACGTGATGTGTTTGTCTACAGTGGAAGATGTTCTACAGGTCTGTAGCAGAATTTGAGGGTGAATTAGTTACAGGTATGTAGAAACTAAGCAAGTGAAAAAAATGAGACAGTGATTAACTCCAAGAAAAACAAAGTTGTACAGGAAAGGAAATTTCATAGTAGTATATCTTAGCAATGAAGAAAGTTATGTGTCACAATAAAGTAAATATCGACTATTACCCTAACCCAAAGTTATGTAATAACTATACATGGAGCATAAGCGGTGGAGGAGTGGGGGTGGGGGGTGGGGAGAGGAGGAGAGAGAGAAAGAGAGAGAGAGAATGTATGTGTGTTGATTGCGGTGCATAAGAGAGTAAAAAATCCTCATTTTCCATAGAAAGATGACAAAAATAAAGTACAAGTTGAAAAAAATCAAGAATAACAATCAAACCATATTACTTAGAAATATGGAGGTAAACGTAAGAAGAATCAGTGAAGGAGACGAAAGCAGTTGCTCTGGGAAGTAGCACAGACAAGTAGGAAGGTGTACGGCAGGGAACTGCTGCTTTTTGTTACAAACCTTGGGGTGCCACCTGGTTTTTAAACAATATGTATGCATTACTTTGAGAAAAGTAAAAATTAAAAACAAAATACCTCAATCTAAAGCAAACATGGCAAAATCTGTTAACCTGAGTGGTGGGTATTCTGGGCATTCATGTTATCCTCCAACATTACATTTAAAATAATTCCTACTTTTTTAAAGTTTCCTTTCAGTTCTAGAAATGCCATTAACTTGTCATTCAACATAATATTAGTTGCCCCTATTATGTGGAAGAGGAAGAGCATTAAAAAAGTAAAATAGTATTCCTTAACTTAAAGATAAAAAACTATGAATTCTATAGTTTAAAAAATCTTAAATCCAAATTACTTTTCTCAAAGGAAAGGCTCTTTGATTTTTCTTTTCAAAAAATTTAATATTTTGAAGAATGCCTTGAAAGAAAGTTTTGTTTGATGTATCAAAGAAAAGTTCCAAGACATGATACATATAACAAGTGGGGAAAAAACAAGCTTCAGAATAACCTGTATGAATACATTTATGTAAAATAAAACCAAACAAAAAAGACCAAACTGCTTCATACATGTGTATATGTACAAATACATACAAAAGTACATGCAACAAGATCTGGAAGAAAACATGCCAAACTGTTAATAAGGCTACCTCTGGGGAGGCAGGTGGGCTTGGGGATGGAAAGAAGGTAATTTCAGAGTTTATTTTCACTCATTTTTGATTAATAATTAACATACATAGTAAGAACTTCAAATGGCAAAAAAGACACACACAGTGAGGACCAGTCCCCACCTCCCCCCGCCTCATGTCAGCCCTTGGTCCCCTTCTCCAAAGGCAGCCTCTTATTACTAGTCACTTACTAGTCATTTGTGTACCTTTTAGCCTTATTTCAAATATACGGAAGAACATAAGTCCACAGGATTTCCCACAGATAGTTTACCTCCAGGCTGCCTTGCTGGATTTTATACACCACTTGGGGATTCTCCTGTAGAATGCTGCCGTAGAGCTCACGAAAATGGGCTATGTTGGGCTTCACAATATTCAACACTTTTGCCTTATCCTCTCCAACCACCATCCGAAAGTCACCTGGTTAAAACAAACAGAAAAACGAATTTTCCACTGCGAATTCACATTCTGACCTGTGAACTACAGTCCCCCAGCTGACACTGCACTAGTTCAACCTGGCAGGATCTCTCATTCAAAACACTTGCTTTTTCACCTTAAAACTGGGAACACAGTACCCCAGAAATGCAGGCACATGTTCGGGGGGAAAGAGAGCCTCTCAAATCACAAAGCCCTTTAGCAGTTAAAATATAGTTACCTAAGTACAAAAGGTAGTCACCATTGAGAGGTTAATATGTGTTTGTTTTTCCAATGCAGAAGCTTCTGTATTTATAAACTTTCATCTTGTGAACAAAACTCTGCCTGTGACCAATCACAGAGATGGGGGCTGTGTGCCTCACCACAGCTGTGTCCTTGGTACTGCTTACTCAGCTTGGCCCTCTTGCTGTTTGCGTGAGGGCTTTTGAGGTGCTTTATGAATATAAATAACCTTATTATATTTGATAAGGGCAAGGTTTACATTTAAGATAAACTTTAAAGCAGATATAATTTAAAAAATTGCAAGTGGTGAACTTGCTGATCTTCTAGAGAAGCCAAGAGGCAACTGGGACTCCTGGGGACACAGACGCTGATGGTGGCCATTCTGAGGAGCTCATTCTACCATGAGGACACTGGTGCTGGCAAGTGCCATCTTGGAGTCCTCCCTCTAGCCTATTAGCACAAGGCCTGCTCATTACTGGGTCAGAACCAGCCCCAGGCCCTACAGCCAATCACCCTTGGACAAGCCCCAACCACCAGCAAGCCACTGGCCACCACACAGGCAGGGCCTGACAGCTAACTGGGCCAGGGACCAGCCCTGCCTATGAGCATGCCCAAAGAAGTCAGCCCCACCACAAGAGAAGGGCCCATGTGGCCCATACAGGGGGCACCCCTATATAGTCCTGGTGACCAGAAGGAAGAGTGCTGCTGGGACCCACAGGACGTCTCCTACATAAGGCCACTCCTCCAAGATTGGGAAACATCCAGCATCACCCTGATGCCAAACCAAACAAGCAGGCAGCATCACCCTGATACCAAAACCAGACAAACATGCCACAAAAAGAAAGAAAACAAGAGAAAAGAAAATTACAGGCCAACATTAATGATAAACTTAGATGTAAAAATCGTCAACAAAATATCACCAAATCAAATTTAACAATGTATTAAAAGGATCACACACCATGATCAAGTGGGATTTATCCTAGGGATGCAACAATGGTTCAATATCTGCAAATTAATCAATGTGATACACCGGATTAACAAATTGAAAAATAAAAATCATATGATCATCTCAACTGATGCAGAAAAAGTTTTTGACAAAATTCAACATCCATTTATGATCAAAACTCTCAACCAAGTAGGTATAGAGGAAACACACTGAACATAATAAAGGACATATATGATAAACACACAGCCAACATCATATTCAATGGTGAAAAGCTGAAAGCATTTCCTCTAAGATCAGGAATAAGACAAGGATGCCCACAGTCGCCAGTTTGATTCAACCTGGCATTGGAAGTCCTAGCCACAGCAATCAGAGAAGAAAAAGAGGTAAAGGGAATCCAAATTGGAAAGGAAGAAGGAAAACTGTCAGTGTTTGCAGATGACATGATACTACACATAGAAAATCTTAAAGTTGCCACCAAAAAGCTATTAGAACAAATGAATTAAGTTGAAGGATACAAAATTAATATACAGAAATCTGTTGCATTTCTATACACTAACAATGAAATATCAGAAAGATAAATTAAGAAAACAATCCCATTTACACTTCCATCAAAAAGAATAAAATACCTAGGAATAAATCTAACCAAGGAGGTAAAGGACTTGTACTCAGAAAACTATAAGACATTGATGAAATAAACTGAAGACTACACAAACAAACGGAAAGATATACCATGCTCATGGATTGGAAGAGTTAATATTGTTAAAATGACGATACTACCCAAGGCAACCTACAGATTCAGTGCAATCCCTATCAAAGTACCAGTGGCATTTTTCACAGAACTAGAATGAATAATTCTAAAATTTATATGGAAACACAAAAGACCCCAAAAAGCCAAAGCAATCTTGAGAAAGAAGAACAAAGCTGGAGATATCACGCTCCCTGATTTCCAATTACACTACAAAGCTACAGAAATTAAAACAGTATGGCACTGGCACAAAAACAGACACATAGATCAAAGGAACAGAACAGAGAGTGCAGAAATAGACCCACACTTACACATTCAATTAATCTATGACAAAGAACGCAAGAATATACCATGGGGAAAAGACAGTCTCTTCAATAAATGGTACTGGAAAACTGGATAGCTACATGCAAAAGAATGACACTGGACTTCTTTCTCACACCACATACAAAAATAAACTCAAAATGGATTAAAGACTTAAAAATAAGACCTGAAACCATAAAACTCTGTCCATATGAGCTTTAATATCAGTCTCAGCAATATTTTGGGGGGCTCTGTCTCCTCAGGCAAGGGACATAAAAGCAAAAATAAACAAATGGGACTACATCAAACTAAAAAGCTGTTGCACAGCAAAGGAAACTGTCAACAAAATAGCAGTCTACTTAATGGGAAAAGATACTTGCAAATGATATATGCAACTCATACAACTCAACAACAAAAAAACCCAAACAACCTGATTAAAAAATGGGCAGCAGATCTGAATAGACATTTTTCCAAAGAAGTTTTATAAAGATGGCCAATAAACACCTGAAAAGATGCTCAAATCACTAATCATTAGGCAAATGCAAAATAAAGCCACACTGAGATACCACCTTACACCTGTCAGAATGGCTATCATCAAAAAGACTACAAGTAACAAGTGTTGGCAAGGATGTGGAAAAAAGGGAACCCTCATTCAGGAATGTAAATTAGTACAGCCACTACAGAAAACAGTATGAAGGTTCCTCAAAAAATTAAAAATAGAACTACTGTATGATCCAGGAATCCCACTTCTGGGTATTTTTCCAAAGAAAACAAAACACTAATTTGAAAAGATATATGCACTCCTATGTTCACTGCAGAATTATTTACAACTGCCAAGATATGGAAGCAACCTAAGTGCCCACTGATGGATGAATGGATAAAGAAGATGGGATATATATATATACACATACACACACACATAATGGAATATTAGCCATAAAAAAAGAATGAAATCTTGCCATTTGCGACAACATGGATTGACCTATAGGGTACTATGCTAAGCAAAATAAGTCAGAGAAAGACAAATACTGTATGATTTCACTTATATGTGGAAACTGAAAAACAAAACAAACAACAAAACTGAAACAGACTCACAGATACAGAGAACAAACGTATGGTTGCCAAAGGGGATAGGGGAGAGAGAGGAGTGAAATAGGTGAGAGAGAGTAAGAAGTATAAACTTCCATTTATAAAAGAAATGTCACAGGGATGTAATATACAGCATAGGGAATATAGTCAGTTACATTGTAATAACTATGTATGGTGACAGATGATAGCTAGACTTATCATGGTGATCATTTTGTAATGTATAAAAATATAAAATCACTGTGTTGTACACTGCAACTAATATAATACTGTAAGTCAATTATACTTCAATTAAAAAAAAAAGCACCAAAAGGCTGCCTCTATATGATGCCAAAGCATCTGGAAAAAAAAGTATGAAATTTAGCTTAAGAAGAAAAAAGACTACGCTCAGTTTAAAGCTAAAAAAAAATGCAAGTGGTGAGAAATGAGGAACCTTACATTGGCCTGTGGGATGAACTGAGCTGCAAAATACTAATTCCAAAGGACAAAGAGCAACTTTTGAAACAACCTTAAAGTGCCCTACCCTGCCCATGCCACTGGCGACCATCAGCAAGATATGGGGGCAAAAGAGTGATGAAATGGGAAAACTTGTGTGAATGCCTATTGGGCTAACGTTAACTCAGAAGAGGCTGGGCACACGTGAGGAACCCCTGGGGAAGCTTGGAGAAAGCCATGTGGCTGAAGCCTTTGCTGGGCAGATAGAAAGAAGTCTGGGGGAGGAGTGAGGTGGAAAGAGCAGGCTGCTGAGCTCAGCTGCTGAGGAATCCCCTGGGGGGAGGGTGACAATGTAACGTATCATCCGAACTAGGTCACTTTTGAGGGTGAAGTGGGCAATGCAAAGTCATCAGGACAAGTATTAACTGGGCAAACCAGGACATGTGGTTACCCTCACCGATTTCTTTTCTTGGGAGCAGGGAAGGGAATCATCAAAATTATGACCAGCCACAGCAGATCTTCTAGAGCAAACTGTTGGTCTGTTTGGAAAAATAAAAAGATATCCAGTAGTCAGTATGTACTTCAGTAAGGAATAAAATACACTGGATTTTTAAGCTTCAAAGGACCAACTTACACTACAATTTGGTAGAAAGCATGTGGGAACTATAAGCTTTGGAAAAAGAGTTACAAACAGCCTCTGGAACCCAACCTTTGTGAGATGAGGTCGGGACTGGTTAGAGCAGTGAGCTCAAGTGAATCCTGTCCTAACAAGCTGCTCAAATACAGACAAGACTGTTTTTTTCACTATTATTTTAAAGGGAAGAGAGTTACATAGTTAAACCCTGGGACGACTGCTAGTGAGGGTGTAGAGAAATTGGTTCTTTCACATAATGCTTTTGAGTTTATAAACTGCTAACATACTTCTGGAAGCAGTGAATGATGAAACCTCATCTCTGGAGAGGAAGCCCCAAGCAACACACCCAAACAGAGGTTAGGAGGCAAACTTCGCTGAGCATTTGCTTTGTCATATTACCTCATTTGTCCATGCACCTGTCCTCTCCGGTGGATGCTGCCCTATCCCGATCGAGCACGAAGGCAAAAGAGACACAGGGATGATGGAACCCGCCTGAGGTTTCACAAGAAGCAACTGAATACATTCCACACACACAACTGTTCACTGAAGCACTATTTATAACACTGAAATCCTGGCAGCAACCAAATGTCCCACCACAGGGGAACGGTGCACCCACACCTACCACGGAGCACGGTGCAACCACTAAAAATTACAGGCACGACACACTGTGAGATGTAAAATGACCATGTAATAATGTGCAGCTAAGAAACCAGGATACAAAAGTACAAGAAGGAAACAACTGTAAAAAAACAGGAAAGACAAGACAAAAGGGCTATTTTAAAATGGTTATGTTTGCTCTAATAAGATACACATTTATTGTGGGCTTTTTAATGGCCTGTGCTTCACACTGGCTGTCTAGTTCAGGGCTGGCAAAGCCTCGTAAAGAAGGTACTGATTGGGACTTCCCGGGTGGCGCAGTGGTTAAGAATCTGCCTATAAGAGCCGGGGATACGTATTCGAGCCCTGGTCCGGGAAGAACCCACATGCCTCGGAGCAGCTAAGTCCGTGCACCACAACTACTGAGCCTGTGCTCTAGAGGCCGTGAGCCACAACTACTGAGCCCACGTGCCACAACTACTGAAGCCCACGAGCCTAGAGCCCATGCTCTGCAATGAGACAAGCCACAGAGATGAGAAGCCTGTGCACCGCAATGAAGAGTAGCCACCGCTCGCCGCAACCAGAGAAGGCCTGTGCGCAGCAACTAAGACCCAACACAGCAGAAAATAAATAAATTAAAAAAAAAGAGAAGGTACTGATTATTCTCAATTTCAATGATGAGGAGGGTTGCAAAGACAGCTTACCCAAGGCCCAGCCACCTCTTAGTATCAGGGCAGCAATGTCTTCGGTAATAGCTTTACTTCACTTTGTAATTTTCCTCCATCTCCCTCACTTCTGTAACGTTGGCACACTACTTCTAGCATTTTAAAATAAATTCGCAGATGCACAGACGTGCTATCTCAGCAAATGTGAACAGAGAGGCAGCTGGGTTAACTTTCAATCGTGTAAATCCTGACGCTTTTATTCAGAGCCTATAAATGTCTTCTATTAATCTCTGAAGGGGCGAAATGTCATCAAACTCTGAATCTAACAGGCTGGCTCGGAAGTGAAAGATCAAATTGCATCACTGTTGAGTTCTAAATATTTGTGCCATTTCTTCTCCCCTGTACATTCCACAAACAAAAAGTGCTTATATTTTAGAGAGTAACTTTCTGAGAGAGGGACTGTACATTACCTAAATGTAAGGGTATACAAATCCAAATCCTCACCAAAGAACAACTGCATGCCACAATGAAAGGAGCTGGAAAATACCATGGACTTTCTGAGAACGCGGACTGAAGCTTATTCGTCCCTGAACCGCCAGCTCCTCACGCACTGCCTGGCACAGGAAGGCACATCAATAAATGTCTGCTGAATTGAATTTCTCCAATTGCTGTGCAGCAGAACCGGCTCAGCCATGGGGAACAGCAAGCAAATGGGCTTATTACCTGCTGCTTCAGAACAAAATGAATAAAATCGTGAGCACAGCATGAACCAGCATCTGATCATAGGAATCAATTTTTCTTACCTGCAAATATATGTTTACAACAAAATACAGAGATTGAGAAAAACTGACTGCTGACTTTTATTTTATGCCTCTACTGGTGGGTTTATAATTGCTCAAGCCAGAGAACTGCCAGTCTAATTCAATGGGTAACCAAAAGGGTAACCTCTCCTTGACTTGAAATAAGACAAACTCAGAGGCTTGTAACCCATCTGTAGCTGGCCTGCTCTATGATTCCAGCATGTCTGCAGCAGTCAGGGACGTTATTACAAAGGTAGGGATGTGAGTGGAAAGGCCCCGGCTCTCAAGTCTGGCAATGTCCCAGGGTGGCTGCAGTTGAGTTACTTAACCTTTCTGAATCAGTTTCCTTCTCTGAAAAATGTCTGTAATAGTCATACTAACCTCACAAAATTGCTTTTAGGTTCAAATGATTAAGGTATTAGAAAATGCTTTGTAAACAGTGAAGCAGATATTGTTGTGACGATGTGTATATGGGAAGGGCAAGGACAGAGGGTGCAGGAAGCCCTGAGTTTTTAAGATACTGACTGGGTAACTTTCCCCTCTTAGACTAACCGCACTACCACTGTCATCTCAGTTCAATAAATATCTGGGTGGTTTCTAAGTGCCAGGAGCCGTGCGGAACTCTGGGGATACAAAGATACAGGCTCTGCCCAGGAGGTAAGTGACATGAAAACAGAGCATTTCAGTGCAGGTTACAACGTGGGACTCCCATGTGAAAGTGTTCAGGAATAGGAGCCCAAACTGGAAGTCGACAGGGCAGCATAATACTCATTTTAAACAGCTGTGGGTTTTTTTGAGATGTAATTCACACACCGTACAATTCATCTATGTCAACTACATAATTCCATGCTTATTCACAGGGCTATGCAACCATCTAATTTTAGACCATTTCAGCCTCCCTAAAAGAAACCCTGTACCATTAACAGTCACTCTCCCTCCACCCATCCACCCCCAGCCCCAGGCAAAGACTAATCTGCTTTCTGTCTCTATAGATTTGCCTATCCTGGACATTTTACATAAGTGGAATTGCACAACATATGGTCTCTTATGATTAGCATAATGTTTTCAAAGTTTATCATGTTGTAGCACTTATCAGTACTTATTCCTGTTTACGACTAAATAATATTCCACTGGATGGATGTACCACATTTTATTTATCCATCTCTCAGTTGATGGGTATTTGGGTTGTTTTTACTTTGGGGCCATTTTTTATGAATAACGCTGCTATGAACATTTGTGTATGACTTTTCGTCTGGATATATGTTTTCATTTCTCTTGGGTAGATACCCAGGAGTATAGCTGTTGGGTCATATAGTTACTCTAAGTTTAATATTTTGAGGGACTGCCAGACTATTTTTCCAAAGCGGCTGTACCATTTTACGTGCTACCAGCAATGTACAAGGGTTTCAGTTTCTCCACATCCTCGTCAACACCTGTTCTCACCTGTCACTTTGGTTATAGCCATTGTAGTCGGTGTGAAACAGGGTCTCTGTGGTTCTGTTTGACATTTCCCTAATTACGAATGATGCTGAGCATCTTTTCATGTGCTTATTTGCTATTTGTATACTTTCTTTGAAAAAATGTCCTTTGCCCGTTTCTATATTAGGTTATTTGTCTTTTTACTGCATTCTAAGAATTCTTCATACATTCTGGATACTAGTCCCGTATCAGATACATGATTTGTTAAGTATTTTCTCCCATTTCGTTGGCTGCCTTTTCACTTTCTTGACAGTTCTGTTTGCAGCACAGAAGTTTAATTTTTATATAGTCCCATTTATCTATTTCTTTTGTTGCTTGTGCTTTTGGTGTCTACCTAAGAAACCACTGCATAACCCAAAGTGACTCTTCTAAAAGTCTTACAGTTTTAGCTCTTACATCCATGACTCATTTTGAGTTAATTTTGTGTAGGGTATACGTTAGGGGGTCCAACTTCATTCTTTTGCATGTGGACAAAATAATTCTTATTTGAAAAAAGATGACTAAGGCAGTATTTCTAGGAGGCAGCCTAACACATCATTCGAAATACATCCCCAAAATACCTCCATGGCACGTGGAAGAGAATGAGATAAGAATAAACAGCTGATGTACTTGGTGATATAAATTTGAATCATATATAAATTTTGGGGGACTTCCCTGGTGGCACAATGGTTAAGAATCCACCTGCCAATGCAGGGGACACAGGTTCGAGCCCTGGTCCGGGAAGCTCCCATGTGCCACGGAGCAACTAAGCCCATGCGTCACAACTATTGAGCCTGCCTTCTATAGCCTGCGAGCCACAACTGCTGAAGCCTGCGTGCCACAGCTAGCGAAGCCCGTGCACCTAGAGCCTGTGCTCTGCAACGAGAAGCCACCGCAGTGAGAAGCCCGCGCAGCGCAATGAAGATTAGCCCCCGCTCGCCGCAACTAGAGAAAGCCTGCGTGCAGCAACGAAAACCCAATGCCGAAGACCCAACTCAGCCAAAAATAAATAAATAAATTTATTTAAAATAAATAAATAAATAAAATTTTCTCTTCCTGTAGAGAACACATAACGGAGAGGTGTAGGGAGGAACGGGGAGGAATCAGATTTACGATACTGGTTCAGGAAGGAACCAATGTCACAACGATCCACCCATTCATTCATCAAGTATTTACTGAGCGCCCAGTACATGTCAGGTACCACTGTAAGCACTGGAGGACAGTGAGCAAAGCAAGGCAAAAACGTCTGCCCTCAGCATCCTAAGTGGTAGAACAAAGACCAGAGACAAGAATCCCAACAAATAAACAGTACTTCAGATGATGGAAAGCGCGCCGAAGAAAACACAAGCTGCAAAAGCTGACCGGAAATGGGAAGCGAGACACAAGGGGCCCTGGGGGAAGAGTGTCCCAGGTGTAAACCAGGAATGACACATGCCTCACAGACACTTTGTAGAACAGTGACGGGCTAAGAGCAAGGGTCCTAGAACCAGAGTGCCTGTGTTCTAATCCAAGCTCAGGACTAGAAGCTACATGACCCAGGACAAGCTACTCACTTCTCTGGGTTTCGGTATCCTCAAATGTAAAGTGGAAGCAGCAGTAGTTGTTAGTTTACAAGTTTCCAGGATTAAATGAGTTAATACACGTAAAGCACTTAGAACAATACCTGATACACAGTAAGTAATCCAGAAACGTTAGATATGACTGGTGATTAACATCCCTTCAGGAGTGTTGCATGCTCAGAAATTAGCAAGCGACTGAGTAAAAAGAGTTCCAAGTGAGGTTTCAGCAAAAGCTCGAGCTTGCCAAGCCTGGAGAAATATGCTTCCAAATTACTGAAAGAGTCAATCCCCAACATGCAAGTCATTCAGTGACACTGCTTGCAAGGTCACAGATGGTGTGACTGTCATGGAATAAATCTTAACACTCTCACCCCAGAGAAAATGTTTCTTTACCGGCTTTGACCAGGATCCAGAAATGGGGATGTTTACTCACACTTAGAGTCCGGACACCCGTTTCTAATTTTTTTCTCCAAGAATCATTCAACCGGCACTTCCTCACTGCTTTGTCTTATTCCTAGAAGTAGCTGAGACTGCGTTCAGACAATCTGGCATCGAAACAAACCCATTCTCTCTCTTACTGACAGTCCTTGAAGGTGTTTTTTGTTTCTTAAGGACTGTAAAGGGCCAAGTGAATCCACCTGATTTAAGTACTCTGCTAACTTCAACAGGCATTATTTGTCAACATGTAACAAGTTTTATGATTATTATAACTGACAACATAATTCCAATTTGGAGAATGTGTCCAAGGAAGTTGGACAACTTCCAACTCTGCCCCCTTCTGTACCAAAGTAATTTGGCCAAAGTGATTCGCAGCAGTGTCATTAATAAAACAATGATGGACGGAGGCAGCCTGAGCACCCACCAATCACTGAATGATCAAGCGAATAAAGGTGTCTCAGCCTGAGGAAAACCTCTATAGCCAGCAATAGTACACAATAATAGTAATAAATAATAATAACAGTCATTTTCTGAGCCCCAACCATCAATGAGGTATGAAGCTGGGGGCTTTTATAAATATTATCTCATTGAAAACCTTTTTATGAGATTGTTATTTCTGTTTTACAAAGAAGAAAACAGGCTCAGAAAGGTTCCAGCACCTCCACAAGGCTGGTGTTCAAACTCAGGTCTGACTGTAGTCTTGCCCTTTCTAAGTGTCTGTGTTAATACAAGCAAACATGTATCCAGAATAATAAGGGCTAACATTTACTGAGCATTTACTATGTGCCAGGCACTGGGCTAAGCACTTTACATGTATGATTTAATTTAATCCCTATAAAAACCTTTTTTAGGGAGAAAGAAACTGAGTTACAAGGAGGCAGAAAGTTAATTAAGGTTATAGCTAAGACGTGAACCCAGGAGTCTGACTGGGTTTTTAACACTTTACAAATGCTCCCTTCCATGAAGTAATATTATGACTTAGGAAAAAAAAAAAAAAAGCAAAGTAGTAAATATCAATAGAATACTTAATTGAAGCAGTTATGGGTTTGACCTTGATTATTTTCACGTGAAACTGTTCTCATCTCTGAGGCACTGCCCTAGTTCGAGCCCTCGTCACCATCCAGACTTGCCGGGCTCTGTCCATCCACCCAACACACATGCACAGATGCCTGCCATGAGCCACGGCAGAGTTCCGGAGGTCAAGGATACAGGGCAACCGACACAGACTCGGTCCTAACTGTCCTCCCCACAGACTCCTCTCTGCCTGGCCAGCTCTCACCCGGGCTCTGCTCACGGGTCCTCAGAGGCTGGTGCTCAGTTCCAACGTCACCTTGGGAGAGGCCTTCCCTGGTTACACTAAAGTAACGTCCTCCTTCCTCCCCTAGTCTGTGCTGCCATGTGTTTGCTGTCTGATTTTTTACCTACAAAGAAAGCCCCATGAGGGCAGGGACTGTGCCTGCCTTGTTTATTTCCTTCATCCCCAGAGCTTACAAGGGCGCCGGGCAGAGAAGCCTCCCCTAACTATATGCTGAATGAAAAAACTTTCCTGTTTTTCGTCTCTTTCCCTCCTGCACAGTGCTGGCAAAATTATCTTTCCAAAACAACAAATCCTGGACCAACTTGCAATGCCTGAGAACTTCTGTGGCTCTTAGTTGTGTATTGCTTGTGAAATTCCCACCTCTTCACTTTGTATTCAGTGCCCTGCCCAACACCGGCCTAACCTCTTCTCCAAAATACCAGAGAGGCAGTGAATTTAAATGGTTAAGAGTGTGGGCTAAGATTCCAGCTCCACCACCTACTAATCTACCAAACAACTGACCTGAGACAGATTTGGGCCTTGGTTTTCTCACCCGTTAAATGGCGACAATAATAGAGCACCCAATCAGAGGGTTGTGGTGAGGATTAAGCTAGTTATTAGATCAAAAGTATTCAGAGTCATTCCTGGTACACAATAAAAAATGCGACTTTCTCCTGCCATAAGCCATGGATCTGAGTCACGTCAATCTGCTCCTTCTTCCCTAAACAAGCCATGCTTTTCACACTCCCCTGCCTTTTCCACATGGGCTGTTTTTTAAATCTACCACTGACTCATCATGGCTGTATACGTTTATTAATGTGCAGTTCTTTACAGCAGAAACTGTAGCTTTAGTTCTTCATATGTTATGGTACGCTGATTCACTTGATAAATATTCAACCAGGATCATTACCTAAAATTAGTCATTTTAATAGTTTGTACTTCCATAAGAATGTTCAAGGTGGCCCTTTAAAGTTCATTTGGTTTTCTTTTTGTTTACTTAAATGCTGACTTCTAAGAATAACTGAAGGATCAGAAAGTTTTCTCCTCCCCAATTTTGCAGGCTCTCATTATCCACCTACTCCTTTCTCACCATCATTTATAACAATAATGCCATAAATACTGACCCCAGGGCAGTTAAAGTGATCCTTAAATACTGCATAAAATATAGGGGTTATTATTACTACCAGCAATACTGACAGATCTTGCCTCTGCCAGTAATTACTGGCAGGAACGTGTCCAATAACACGGAGACACTGTTTTCTCTGTGTCCCTCCCGACCCTGCCTGGGAGAAATGTTGAATTTCACAGGTTAGGGACAACATATTCTCTCTCTCAACTGGAACCAGGTGGAAAATAAATGTCTAAGTTGGAAATAAAAGTACATTGGTGGGTAATTTGAAGTCTGGAATATTCTGAGGGCTTGGGAGGTTTAGGTAGTTTGCCCAAGGGATAGAATCTGATCAATTCAAGGATACTGGGTTCTCAGAAGCCTAAGAAAGGCAGGTAGAAAAGCTTGCCTTTCAACACATCGCCTGGGGCAAGTCTCATACCTATGAAGGACACATGCCTGCAGGGCCTAGATCCTTCCCCATGTGCACTCTCCTCGTATAGTTCCATCATATTATAGGCTAGGTAACCATTAATTATACTGTGTCCTGGCTGAGGAACAACCATCATATACAGTGTTGTTTCAATGGGAAAATATATCCCCAGTCTAAACAACTGGCTTACAGAAGACTTTCTGGAAAATGTCTCATTCATAAGGTAGGGACTACACAGTGTTGGAAGTAGTCCCCCTGGAGAGGATTGGCAAGTATTGTGTCCTAAGTTTTGCGGGAAAAAGAAGCCAACCTCTTTGAAATGAGTAATGTAGGCTACTTGGCCAAATTCTCAGGTCCAAATCTGGGTTAAGCAATCACAAATAACAGGAAGCAGCAAGGTGAGGAACGGAAGTGACCGGAGGCTGAGGGGCTGGAGTCAGACACAGCGAGGTGCGAGACCCGGCTGTGGGGAGCAGCCCGCTTCCTCTGCCAGCTCTTCCCCCAACAGCCCAGGGCCGGCTCCTTGTCACTATTTCCACCTACGCTCCGTATCACCACCTCAGACTGCCTTCCCGGGCTACCCACTGTGAGACAGCCTTACTCTCAGCCTGATATATTTTCTTCTCTTCATGGCACTTAGTGCGATCTCAAACTGCCTTATTGCTTCTTTACTGCCTGCCTCTCCCTAAAAGACCAGAAACTCCACGAGGAGTTTCACTCGCGTCACGCTTGCTAGTGAGCACCCAGGCCTAGCACAGTGTGTGCCACAGGGAAGACACACAACACAACACACATTTGTTGAACAAACAGGGCTGTAGTACGAGGATTCAGTAATGGAATAAAGGAATAAATGATCCATCCACCTACCTACACATCTATCTACCTACTTACTGACCTCCTTATCTGTGTCTGGAACAGTGTCTCTATACAGCAGCCCTTAATAAATATTATAGAAGAAGCGAAACAGAGGATGATACTGCTATGAATCAGCAAGTGTTTACTGAACAACAGGAGAAACCAGGAGCATAAGACACAGCCCTTCCAGGAGGCAGAGCAAAACTCAGCTCAAGACTGAGAGCAGCCTGAGTGCCGACTTAAAGTCTGCAAAGAGGTGGGAGCAGTGATAAGATTCGATAAATGTCTTTAGTCAGTGTTCTGAATTTACAGAGAACTGGAATCCACCTAACACTATGCTGATCTTGACAACGTGGGCAGAGCAGAGAACGGCTCTGCATCTTCTCCCACAGAAGTCGACAAAAGGCTTCTCGTCCCCGCTGTCTCACAGGGGAGCGTGGGGAGGGAGGTACCCAGAGGCCCTCCCCACATGTTCACCCTGGAGGCAGCCACGCCACGCTTGCTCCCCTGCCTTTGCCATGAGAAGCTGGAAGCAACCAAGACCAAGGTTATGCCACCTCCTTTCTCGGCCGTGTTGCAATGACAGCTGTGGTCACAGCACACACATTTTGGAAAAAAGACTGAAGAACAAGACCTTTCAGGTCTCTTTCAGCATTGCGTTTCCATGAAATCTTATCTGTACAGGGATTCAGAAAATGAGTCAACTGCCTTTGCAATTTTTTTTTTTTTTTTTTTTTTTTTTGCAGTACGTGGGCCTCTCACTGCGTGGCCTCTCCCGTTGCGGAGCACAGGCTCCGGACGCGCAGGCTCAGCGGCCATGGCTCACGGGCCCAGCCACTCCAAGGCATGTGGGATCTTCCCGGACCGGGGCACGAACCCGTGTCCCCTGCATCGGCAGGCGGACGCTCAACCACTGCGCCACCAGGGAAGCCCGCTTTGCAATTTTTTGAGTACAGAGTTCTTTGACTCATACTTAAAAGTTGGGAAAGACGATATTTATTTAAGATAGTGGTTTTCAAACTATTTTTTAGGTAGCAGGCTACTTTTCTGTAAACGGAGTTTTACATGGACCCTTAACACATTAAAAAGATCAGTGGGGTGCGGTGAGGGGTCGGGATCCGCCCTCTCAGCCTCCCCTGTGCCCTGACATCTCTGAGGAGCACAACTGGTTTAAGGGGAAAGGAAGTTAATATTTAGATAAATAAAGAGATGACTGGGGAAGGAGGGCAAGCTTTCTTTAACGTGAGGAAAGACGGAGTGGGCAAGTCTCCACTTTGTGCCCATCACAGTAAAGACTGGCTCAAGCAAGGACCATCAGTGGAAACTCACACTAGGAGGGCAAGTTTAGTAAGAAGCAGCGTATTTGCCTCACCTTCAAATGTCTCCCCAGAGTTCGCTTAGAAAGGAGAAAACGCTGCTTGTCAGGGCATCAACATCACTGGTCTGTAGACTTCAAATGTGTGAATGTCATGCAAGACAAAGGAAGGCTGAGGAAACATTACAAATTAAAAGATAAAAGAGACATGGTGGCATCCGGAGACTGCGGCATCCGGAGCCTGTGCTCTGCAATGGGAGAGGCCACAACAGTGAGAGGCCCGCGTACCACCAAAAAAAAAAAAAAAGAGACATGGCATCGAAGTACAATATATGATCCTTGACTGGATCATGTACTTGAAGGAAAAAAACAGTATAAAGGACATTATTGGGACAACTGACAACATCTGGAATAAGGATCAGCAATTTGACAGAAGTCCTATATTGATGTTAAATTTCCTGAATTTGGTGACTGTACTCTGGTTATGTAAGAGAATGTCCTTGTTCTTAGGAAACACGTACTGAAGAATCTGGCCTAGAGGGGACGCGATATCTGTGACCTACTCTCTAGTAGTTCAGAAAAAATATATATAATATGGCGCATTTACACATACAGAGGGAGCAGTGGTTCTCAAAGTGGGATCCCTGGAGGAGCACCAGGCATCACCTGGAACTTGCTTGATATACAGATTCTCGGGCCCCAGCCCAGACCTCGCAAGTCAGCTGTCTTGTCTGTTCTAACAAGCCCTCCAGAGGATTCAGCTGCCCAGTAGCTTTGGAAAACCACGGATACAGAGTGATAAAACAAGTGTGGCGAAACATTTCTGGGGAAAGGGCACATGGCAGTTTTCTGGATCATTACTGAAACTTCTCTGTACCTTTGAAATTGTTTCAAAATAAAATTGAACAATAACAACAACAAAAAGGTGACCCTATGTAGAGAAGTGGAAAGGAAGAGACCCTGGGGGCAAGGAGGCAAATCAAAGAACTCCTGCCTCGACCTTCAAAGAGGTGGTGGGATTCGAGCCTCGGCTGCTGCAGCTCCAGTGCAGGGCGAGGGGCGGGGTGTCTGGCCTGCACGGTCTTCCAACAGCGAATCTCCTTCCTGTAGAAAGTACAGGCATGAAACCTACTGACCTGAATATGAGAGTCTGGCAATCTCTATAAACAGGTCTTCCTCAGAAAAGCTTTCGGGGAGCATGAGGAAAGCAGCAGTCACGGCACTCTTCAGATTTTTATCCAGGGCCGACCTGAGAGCGACGTTCTCATTCATTGCTACGATTTTCACCTGGAAAAAGCAGAACATTCAGAAGAAAAATTCCAGAAGTGGAGTACTGCCCAATCTATGTGTTTATACATACACTGGAACTGTCCTAAACACTTAGCCCTGATGATCTTTGAGTTAGGCCAGTTGACATGAAATATTTATTATTCTAATAAGCAATTCCAGGGTCTCCTGTTTTAAGCCCAAATCAGAGAACTCGTGACATAGGAAAGAAAAACAAATATTGTTCTTAAATGAGGAAATTCAACATGAGTTTTGAAAAAGAAGTCAGCACAAAATGGAATAAATGACCTTTGGGAAATTTAGTATTTTTTTATTTTTTAATCTCACTGTTCTTCACTTAATTTTATGGTGGAAAAAGGCATTTTACTTCTTTATTTAGAACTCACCTCTGTTCTTAACCATACATAACCTAAGCAGGTCATGCTCTACTTTGAACTGATTTTGAATGTGACTAAGGAAAAGGGAAAGAAAATTAGCTACAGTAGAATCTGCTGTCTTTGACTTCTCCCAATCCATCAAGATACAAATTGCTCCAGTGTGTTCAGATTGGTTTTAAAGACTGCACTGCAGTTCAGAGAATGTCTTCAAGTCCTAGCTCCATCTCTTACTAGCTCTTTGACTATGGGCATCATTCCTTATCAGTAAAACAGGGTTAATAACCGAACCAAGCTTATAAGGTTGCTGGGAAGATTAAATGAGATGTTTCATCTGAAGCCGCAGCTGAAGTGAGATTCCTTGTGTGTTTCTTGTTGCACACGCAAGCGTCTTTGTGAGCCAGGGGTTCTCACCTTTAGTAAGCGTCAGAATCTCCTGCAGGGCTTGTTAAAATACATATTATGGGACTTTCCTGAGGGCGCAGTACTTAAGAATCTGCCTACCAATGCAAGGGACATGGGTTTGATCCCTGGTCCGGGAAGATCCCACATGCCACGGAGCAACTAAGCCTGTGTGCCACAAATACTGAGCCTGCGCTCCAGAGCCCGCATGCCGCAACTATTGAAGCCCGCGCGCCTAGAGCCCGTGCTCCACAACGAGAAGCCACCGCAATGAGAGGCCTGTGCACCACAACTAGAGAAAGCCCATGCGCAGCAACAAAGACCCAACGCAGCCAAAAATACCCCCACATATTATTAGGCCCATCCTCCAGTGTTTCTGACTCAGTAGGCCTGGCTGGGGCCTGAAAATGTACATTTCTAACAGGTTCCCAGGTAACGTTGATGCTGCTGGCCCAGGGTCCACATTTTGAGAACCACTGCTCTAAGGCGTATAATTACTTTGAACTAGAATTGCCAAATCGCTCTTTGTAGCGATTGTGCCAATTTGCAACTCCTGACATAATCTTAAACTATCATGTTGCTTCTGACTGATTTTCTCAACAGGTGAAGGATCTAGAAATCCCTAAGGACACCCATGTATCTGAAATGTAACCACCATCTCTAACTCATTTAGTGCTGTCATCACATTTTTCTCGTGTTCTAGAAAGTAGGGCTTAAATTGCCTTTTATTTATCAAATATAGATAATTTCTGACAAAATTCAGATGGCACATAAAAGACACATACAGTATGAGAAACTCCAAACTAAAGTTTTATTAGATAGCAAGGAAAGACAGGAATGATGTATATCCCCAAGTATAGTTTCTTCTCTAATTTTTTTTATTAATTGTGAAAAGCAATATTAGAAAACATAACTATTTTATAAATCTGGCTTAAGAACCTAAAATCTGTCTTTTACCTTTTGTCCCTACTTTTTTTTAAGGGGATATTTATAACGTACAAACGTCTCGTGTGGTAGGTAAGCCACTTAATTCCATACTACCACCTCCTCCCTCATAATTACAAGGGCTTAATGGCCCTAAATTAAGGCTTGCAGCACTTGGGTGAGTTCAGTATTATTGCAAACATCTGCAGATAGTCAAAGCAAGAAGCAGTCCAGGAGCATGATCTGCCCAAGGTTGCATAATGAGTTGATGGCAAAAATCAGGGTAACACCCTTGTACTTGGCAAATCCAGATCTAAATATTTTGAGTTATCCTCATGCATTCTGTTCTTGTTAACTTTTAATCTTGAAAGATGATTAAAACAAAATTTAAGGTCCTATTATAATTCCTATGTCTATTCCTTGAAAAACGTTCCCTCCTTATACTCCATACAGAGTCAAGGATCTAGGAGGGCAACCTCCTCATCTCACTAACGGGGAAACTGAGGCCCAGAGGGTTAAAAGATCTCCCCACGAGGAACAGTGGCACACCATACCAGGACCCAGGATTCGTGAAGTGAGCCTGTGAAGCCTGTTTACTTCCAAATTCCTATTTTCATCCTCATTCACCAGGTCCTGCTCAATAATTCCTCACCCTCTTCTGTGTGTGTGTGTGTGGGGGGGGGAACTTTTTATAGAAACTCAATGAAAATAGAAGTGATTTTGAGATACTAACAAAGATGCAAAGGAAAAAGTTTGGGGAAATTTTCCTTTTCAATAAAATACCCTTGTTCTCCAAGAAAGTGTCTACGTGAGGTTGTTAAAAAAAAAAGGCAGTCTGTTTGCTACTTAAGGTTAAGAGAGTGAAAATAAAATCATCCTTACTCAAAGGAAAAATGTCAGTTCAGAAGACTCTGCTACTGTGCTGATCTGGTTCTCCAGTGTAAGGTGAACTAGCAACTTGTCTCAGAAGCACTGTTATTTGTTGTTCAGAGTGAAAAGCCAGTGAACCCTTGGGACACTGCCAGAGAGGCCTGGGAAAAAAAGAAAGTCCTCAGATTTGTGAATAGCTGTTTGTATCTTACTGGGAATGCCCCGAACTGAACCACAGATATAGCATTAGCACTACTGCCAAGGGGAAAATCTTTACTGGAGAGAGGAAGGGGCAACACTTGAAGGGACTTTCAAAAGCCCAACTTGAGAGATTTGTGAGTACCTTTCAAGATAGAAAAAAAGAGAAAGTCACATGTGGTCTCCTCTATAATAGTCACATGGAGACAGAGCTTGAGTTGCAAAGAGTGAAGTTACAGTCACAAAGGACACAGTCCTACCTCGTGTTCAAATACTCGACCATTAAACAAATGACACTTCCCGCAGTAGTTTTCCATTCCAAATGAACAGAAAGGCTAATTTTTGCTGGAGGACCAAAAAGAAACAGTGAACATTTGAGCTGAATTAAAAAAAACCTTACCATCTACCTGTTGGATTGTGGGCTCTTGAGGCTAGCAATGTGGTGATTTTTTAAAAAAAATTCTTTTGGCATGCACAGAGAAAAAAACTTAGTTGTCTTTTGAATAAGTAAATGAATGGCTTAATCTTTTCATTTCCAAGGCTAGAAGTCCAGAGATTTGCTCTCAGCCGGGCAGAGCCAAGACTAGTAAGCTGGGCTTTCCAAGTCCCATTCAGGGACCTTTTATACCGCTGGGATTTTACTATCTACAAAAAAGTAAATCAACAAAGTTACAATACGGTGATGCTTGCAAACTGTGAATATACTAACCACCACTGAATTGTACACTTTAAAGGGCTGAATTATATGCTATGTGACTATATCTCAGTAAACCTGTTATGAAAAGCTGTATGACTAGCAAGTAAAAGAGAAAATATATTGGAATGAATACATTAAAATAAATTAAAATCCTCTTAACAAGGTGGCAAAATACCATTGCTTGCCAATGTGAATGCTTTAAAAATTCAAGCCATGTTATCTATACATGAAATACAAAACAACGTGAAATACAAAAATCCAACTTACATTAAATAAATTACAGAAGTGAAAATACTACTTTACACTTCTGACTTAAAAAAAGATTGGCCACAACAAGGTTCTATTAAATACTTTTCTTGTTTCTTGACTTGGAAAACTGACTGGTAAATAACTCAAACTTAAAGCTGCACTAGAAGTAAAAATGGGTTATCTCCTCAATTATGAGGTAAGGTAATGGTAAAGTCTGATAGAAATTTAATTTGCACTCAACTTCTTCCAGAAATGTCCATCTTTTTAAGCCAAGTACTCCTTTATATATTTTTTTGATAGTAAACTTTATGTTTTAGAGCAGGTTAAGGTCCACAGCAAAACCAAACGGAAAGTACAGAGAGTTCCCATATATCCTCTGCATACTCCTTTTAAAGACTTAAATTGCTAGTGACTGAGAAATTCTACTCTATTTGCAATATGGAAGATAATTTTAGAGCTTTAGACAATATAATTTAATGTAACTCGTTTTAAAACACATAAAAACAAAAAATTCACACTCATTCTCACAATTCTTTCTTAAGATAGTCACCCATTATTTTTGTCCAAAATGCTACCAACCCTTTCTTTTCATCTGATTTGTTTCATGGAGTTTGATTAATATTTGCTGCCACCTAGAGGTAAAAATAGTTTAAAGATAGTTATCCTAAGAATTCTCCAGTTAACCGTGATTTCTGCGGCAAAGGGAAACTGGAGGCAGGTGTGGGTGGAAGAGTTAATTCACCCATTTATGATTTTTGATTTTTTAAAATCGTGTCATGTTCAACACCTCAAATGGTTTTTAAGATTGTTTAATTTTCTTGTGCTAGAAGCTTCTTAATAAGTCGGAGGGGCAGTCACTGTTATAAAGAACATTTTCTTCTCCAACTTAGCTGAGAAATGCAGTTTTGTATGATAAGTGTATCTGTCACTACTTGCCTTGAATTGATGTTTTAATCTTTTTAGGATACATGACATTTAGATGAAATGTGAGGTCATTTCCAGTGTTTACATTCTGAGATTTCATGGCATTATAGTTTTCTACAGCCTATTTCTAAAAAAACTTGAACTATTCCAAGCACAAAACATAGTACAGAGAATAATATCACATTCAATATCTCATTTTATCTCAAAATAACTCTGAGACAGGCGAGGACAGAGAGAAGAGAAAGATTGTTTCCTGAGTGTCTAGTAGATGCCAGACATTTTAGATCTAGGCATTTCTCAAACACCTTTTGAGGTCGGTGTCACTGGCCTTGTCCCCAGGTGAGGGTGTCACAAGGCCCAGGGAGATTAAGTCACTGGTGCAGGGTCACACAGCTGGGGAGTGTCACAGCTGGGACCCAAACCCCAGATCTGTCTGATTCTAAAACACCTGTGTCCTTTCCAGCATTACCATTCTGCTTCCAATTTTCAACACCTTTGTGAAGTAGGCAGGGCAAGGATTGCTACTCCCATTCTACAGAGAAACTACCTGAGGTCCAGAAAGGTAAAACAACTTGCCTAAGATCACATAAACAGCTAATAAGTAGCAGGAATGAATAAGGCCCAAGGCTTCTAATTCCACGTTTATTAATCTTCCCATCAAACTACATATTTTGTATATTTAAAAAGAAACTTGGAAAGAAAAGGAATATTTACAAATTTCCAATTACATTTATTTGCTTAATTATGAGGCTCACTAGTTATCCAGCCTAGAAATGAGAAATTCATCTACATAAATATGAAATTAAATCAGTAACCTATTGTTTCCAGACTTAAAATGTGTTTTTAGTGAAGTAAAAATTATATACTGTAAAGCAAAGAAATCTAATCAGCACGGCTTGACAAATTTTTACACATGGATGTACCCATGTAACTATCACCCTGATCAAATGCTTCTGTATGTCTTAATGATCTACACTGTTAAATTTTAAGCCCAGATACAAGGCAAGAGAATCTGAACCTCCCACATATATCAACAGAGATTTTATGACACAACCAAGCAAGCTAGGACTGTATAAATTTCTCTAATTTCTTGCCAGAGCTGACAAAAAAGGAGCAGCATAGTCACCCATGAGAGGCATTTGGGAATAATTCCTGAACCCTCTTTGGGACCTAAGACCCTCTGACAGCACAGAGAAAATTCTTCCTTGCTGGGAGATTAGCAACTGTCTAGTTATCCTAAGAATTCTCCAGTTAGCCGTGATTTCTGCGGGAAAGGGAAACTGGAGGCAGTCGCAGACAACTGCGACTAGTTCTTTTTTTTTTTTTAATTTTATTTTTTAAATTTTTTTGGCTGCACTGGGTCTTAGTTGTGGCACGTGGGATCCTCACTGCGGCATGCAGGATCTTTCATTGCAGTGTGCAGGCTTCTCTCTAGTTGTGGCATGCGGGTTTTCTCTCTCTAGTTGTGGAGCGTGGGCTCCAGAGCGTGTGGACTCTGTAGTTTGCAGCACGCTGGCTCTCTTGTTGAGGCGCGCGAGCTCAAAAGTTGTGGCACGTGGGCTTAGTTGCCCTGCGGCATGTGGGATCTTAGTTCCCCGATCAGGGATCGAACCTGAGCCCCCTTCATTGGAAGGCGAATTCTTTACCACTGGACCACCAGGGAAGTCCTCAAATAGTTCTTAAACTACGAAAATACCCCCTCTCAGAAAACAGACTATAAACTGGAAAAAAGAGGAAACCTGATATTTGTGAATGCGAGTCAAAAGTTCAAGTCCTCTCGACTTTTTTCCTGTTTTCTGTTTGTTTCCATGTCTAGTAAAGCCGGAGAAGCCTGCCCCTACAGCCTCCTCCAGCAACGTCCCAAATGAGGGTAGGGCCTGAGGAGGAGAATAAAGGGGAACAGAGTCCACTAGCCTCAGAATGATGACCTGCCTCATTCATTTATTCAACAAACACTTGCTGAATGCGTACTACAAGCCAGGCATCGTCCCAGGCACTGTTGGGACAAAGCACTGGACAAACAGTGCCCCATGGCACTTGCATTCCAGAAGAGGTGGCGATCTGGGGAGGCCGACCGAGGCTCCACCAAGGCACTGGACACCTCTTCTGCCATCCTCCCCAGCCAAACGGACTGACTCTGAACCTGATGCATTCAGACAACTGGAGAATCTTGAGAGGGAGGGAGGGAGCAGTGTGGGTAATACCTGGATACTGTCTGGCAACAAGTTCTGTAGGGAGGGAAAGGAGTGTGAAACTCATTTCTACGTCATTGCAATCACAAAGATCAAAGTAAGGTGAGGTTCAGAGAGGAGAAACGTCCCTAATAAAACACTCACTCACCGGTTTTTGGAGTCGTCCAGCAATGTATAAGTTATTCCAGTTGAGGAGATCTTCAATCAAAACACTAGTGCTAATAATGCCATATTTGATAAGCTGGAAAAGAAAAGAAATGGGCATGAAAAATAGCAAAATACCACACTGATGCTTATGCAAGTACAAAACATAAAGAAATAAAATGAATTTCTGACCAGAGCAGAAGCTCCATTTCCAAAGCCACTCAAACTGCCTACCTCGTAAAAATACACATCTCCACAAAACCTTTTGCAAAGGATTAGTTTCCAAGACTGTGTGTTTCCTCAGGTATTCGAGGTGAAGTGACCACTGTTTTAACTCAGGCTCTCGTGACGGTCCTTCACCACAGACACTTCAAGAAGTGATAACATAGTTCACGTTTCTCACTTGAGAAATAAGAAACCTGAAGCTCGGAGAGAACAGATGATGTGCCCAAGATGGTACCACATATAGCAGAGTTAAACCAGGTCCCTGAATTTCAGTCTGGGCTTCCAACGTTTGCTTCATGACAAAGCACAAGAAATTTTCTTTAACGTTTTCACTGACATCCTTTACATGGTGAAGTTCTCTTTCACTATAGGCTATTTCAAACACTTTTATAATCACAAAGCAACATTCAAAAATAAAACCTCTTTATCAGTGCTGAACACATGGAATTATGGTCAAGCTCATTTCAATAGTAATTCACACAAACCCTGAATGCAGTTGTTCCAGGTTATGAAATCCCATTTGCTTCAACAAATATCTTCAGACTCACTTCACTGAACTTCAGTACCCAAACAGCCTTCTCAGGCTGCAAATATCTACAAAGTAGCTAAAGAATTTCAATTAAAAAGTACAGTCCCTTTGGCACATAATTATGCCCAAACATTGGGTTACTGGAGCTTGTAATATGATTTGAAACTACTAATTACAGATCGGCTCAGCATAATATTAATATGGAGAAAGAACACAGCTACGCGTCTGGCAGGACTAGAGTGGATGTGCGACGTTGCGCTGAATAACCTTCTTCCCTCCACTCTGGCCACAGTATTGCAGACAGCCCTTCTTGCTGCAGGTGTGTAACAGCTGGGAGGTAATGGGAACATCACAGGGGCCTGTCACTAACTAGCTGCAAGACCTTAGGGAGGTCATTTCCTCTCTCTGAACCTTGGTTTCCTCATCTGCGAACCACAGGTGGTGTCGGGTGGGACCTTAACCAGAAAAGTAAACGTATGGCCCAAAGACGTCACCAATCAACCACAGCACTCATTCCTGCCACGTTCAGATAGGTCTTCAAAATCCTTCTCAAGTCAGTACTCCAACCTCCTGTCCTTCAAAGTGTGGTCCATTGACCAGTAGCACCAGCATCACCAGATGCAGAATACCAGGCTCCATTCCAGACCAAATGAATCAGAATCTGCATTTCAAAAGGAGCCTCAGGTGACTCGTCTGCACATCAAAGGATGACTGCTCTAAGCCATCAGCAGCACGGAGCAAAGCTGGCACAGCAGAGTCACCCTCAGCCCAGCTGACCTCTAGGAGGCATCTGACTCAGTTCCCCATTGGTCCTCTCAGACTGGGGTCCTGCCTAGTTCCGGGAAGCCCTTTTAGAGCCTGGGCCCTCCATATGAAAGACGGCTGGGCAGGGTTCCCGCTGTCACACAACCCTCTGCTGGGATCGGGGTTCTCACCTGCTCTCCAATACCCCTCATCAAATTCCACCCACCCGATGGCAACAAGAGGCACCATATGCTCCCATCTACCTATGAAACCCTCTCCTATGATACCCTCTCCACTTCCAACTTCTTTCTGGGAGTGTCTGCCCCTCTGTATGTAGATAAGATTAATTTCCACCCTGATCCACAGTGGGTCCGCCTATTCCTCCCACTGCCCAAACCAGTGGCTCTCAAAGTTTGTTTCAGACCAGTAGCATGAGCAACATTTGAAAGCTTGTTAGAAATGCAAATCTTTGTTGCTAAGAGAGTAAACCTTAAAAGTTCTCATCACCAGAAAAAAAAAACAATTGTAAATACATGTGGTGATGGATGTTACCTAGACTTACTGTGGGTAATCATCTCACTATATATATATATATATATCTCAAATCATTATGTTGCACACCTAAAACTACTACAATGTTATATGACAATTACCGCTCAGTTTTTAAAAAATGCAAATCCTCAAACCCTTACCCCAGACCTACTGAATCAGGAACTCTGGGGGTGGGAACCAGCAATCTGTGTGTCCTACAGGCACTCCAGGTGATTCTGATGCACACTAAAATTTGAGAACCAAAAAAATTTGGCCAAAGGCAAAAAATAAGAACAGTCACATTCACCACCTTCATCCAGCAAAAGTGTGAACATTTCCTAACTGTAAGAACACATCTATTTAGCTGGTATTCTATTAACAAAGGTTAATAACCACCCAAGTTAGGACAAAGGCCCGCAGTCACTTACCCTCCCATCACACATGATCAATGGGTTGTAGTAAACCCCGGCGCCGTAGTTATTCTGGACAGTGGTGATAAACCTGGGCCCCAAAACTTTTAGGAACGAGTAATGGTTCCAATTTTTCTTCAGGTTTTTTGAATGCCATGCAACAGGGTCATCGACTGTGAACACGAAGTCCAGCATGGCGTTCTGGGAGGTGAAGAAAAGAGAATAATTTTAGTTTTAATTCCTAGAAAGGCACCTAGGCAGAGTGGAAAGCTCTAAGACTCTATGCTGCTGTGATTAACAGCAGACCCAGGGCTGTCATCAGAAACTTAGGCAAGTCTCTGGAACCTATCTGAGCTTCGTTTTTGTCAACTCACATAATAACAGTAACACTTATTGAAGTGATGTTCCAGACCTCTTTTAAACACTTTATATATTATACATATAGTAACTCTTTTTAGCCTCAAACCAATCCTACAAGGTAGGTACTGTCATTATCCCATTTTTATAGGAAAGGAAAACCAAGGCACAGAGTAAGTTCCTTGCCCAAGGACACATGCTACTGAGTGACAGACATAATCTGGTCCCAAATTCTGTGCTGGACCACTTGGCCACACTGTCTTTCATCTAAATCTAGCTAAACGTGCTCTACTTTTCTCCCAGATCAAATAACACCATGTGGACAAGCTCTATAAAGTGTTATGTAAAGGGAAATAAGTTATTTTAACTCTCACCCATTTGCCAACCCCTCACTGAGCACCTACGATGAGCTCTGATAGGTCCTGGGATAGAGGTAAAGACCTCAAAGTCTACTGGGGAGAATAGACAGGTTGCTAGCAAAAACTTGGTAGGAGAACACAAAACGCACTAACTTCACTCAGAGTGGGGTCAGAGAAGAAGGAGGAATTTTCCTACAGGTTTATATTCTTCCAGACTCTGATAAGTCTGAGTCTTAAAAGAATGTGCAAGAGTTCAGCAGGCTTGGTGAAGTACTAGGAGGCCTGAGGAAGGGAGGGAGTACTGTTAGAGGAAAACACTCTTGTGGAGATGAGAGCTGGTAGGACTGGAATGCGACGCGGGCAGGGGAGTGGCGGGAGATGGGACCAGAGAGGGAGGCTGGTTACCATGCTAATGTTCCTGCAGTAGAAAGGGAGGAGGAGAGACTAAAGGATGGAACACCACACGAGGCTAACTGCCACTAAGGCACTGAGGGCAGGGGCTCATCTGGGAGAGACTTAGGTGCTGGAGTTTACTTGTTAACTTGTAGGGAATGAGGGTGAGGGAAAATGAAGGACCTTTTCTTGGAGGGAATTCCAGGTCTGCTCAAAGGAAAATCTACACAGGAAAATGAAGAGGCGGCTAGAGAATCAGGAGGCCAAGGCCTGTTCTGAGTTTCCCACAGTGTGATCCACAAACCAGTGGTGATACTTAAGATGTGGGGTGGACACGTTTTTTAAAAATTTATGTTAATTTATGTTACAAGAAAATAACTAGCCTATTGCAAACTACAATTAGGTTGCCCAACCTATATGCCCCAAATCTGTAATTTCTCATATGCTCTCAATTTAAAGAAAACTATTACTTAAATACTAGTACAGGTGGGAAACAGGAAATCCAA
The DNA here is from genome assembly GCF_003676395.1 of Aethalodelphis obliquidens. Taxonomy (NCBI): domain Eukaryota; kingdom Metazoa; phylum Chordata; class Mammalia; order Artiodactyla; family Delphinidae; genus Aethalodelphis; species Aethalodelphis obliquidens. Next base: position 3,114,262 of record NW_020838030.1, on the reverse strand, counting down.
GCAACAGTACAGACGGCCTCACCAGGAAGCGAAGAGACGAAGGTTAACTGAAAGACAGATTACAGCCAGGTGTCCAGATCCACGAGGCCCTATTGCAAACTGCACACTACCATTGCCTTCATTTATTAAAGAAACCCAGTCCAGAACACGAGCTGTACAGACAGAAAACACCTCCATCTAGACTCCCGCTCCTTTTACATTAATTCAGCAAGAGCTCAAAGGCTGTATCAAAGTCAATTAAAAGCCTCATTTAAATGGAAAATACCTGCCTGCCACTTGTCTGCTATGTCTTGAATCTTGTCGCCACCTTGGAAGCAAAGTTTTTTTTCCAGTCGCAGAAGAAAAAAAAAAAAAAACTGCAATCACAAGGAAAACTGTACCCTCACTACTGTTGTGCTCAGCCAACTCTGAAGAGAACAATGCGTAGCCTTAAACAGACTCCCGTTACAAGTCCCGAGCAGGGGCAATTATACTGCTCATCACTAACTTCTGCGGTCAGTTAACGTCACTGCACATGCCCTGACCCTACAATCACTCCGTCAGCTTCCCAAAGTCAGGAGAATCATTTTGTATTTTCTCCTACAACCGGAGACGTGATTCTCAAGCTTGGCTGCGTGGTAGAATCACCTGGGAAGTTTTTAAAATTCCTGAAGCCCAGGCTCATCTCAGACCAATTAAATCTCAATCTCCGCAGTTGGAACCCAGATATCAGTATTTTTTTAAGCTTCCCAGAAAACTCCAATGTTCGGCCGAGGCTGGGAGCACTGAACTAGCTCCTGGCAAATATTTCTCTTCCTTTCTTCCATCTTGTCCCCGCATCAGCTCTTCCCTCCGCATGACTGCACCTCCCGCTCTAGACCTAAGCTGACTCCTACGTACCCTTCAAAACTCAGCTGACGCTGTCGTTCTACTAGGAGCACTTTTGTACGGCTTGTACTTTGCCAGTTGATACGTGGAGTGCGCAGAGCAAACAGGTAGCTCTACGGCTCTGGAGGGACCGAAGGCAAAGGGAACTCGTGAGAACATTCCCGGCGTGGGGCCGACCCGGGCTCACCTTCTGGTCTGAGCTGGGCCCCGCCTGGCGGTACACCCCCGAGCCGTAGGCGAAAGCCAGGCTCAACTCCTCGGGGAAGTGACACAGGATCTTGCGAAAGGCCACCCCCGAGCTCTGCAAAGCCTGCAGAGCCATGGGGCCGGGGCTCTGACAGGGACCCGTGGAGGGCAGCAGGCGGGGAACGAGTACCCGCTGAGGGTGGGAGATGGAAGCCGGGGACCGGCCCAGACGGGAGAAGGCTGGAGCCGGGGGCGGGGAGTGGAAGACCCGGCGGCGGGGAGTGGAAGACCCGGCAAGGACTCGGGGCTGCAGACCAGTCAGACACGAGGCTGGTCCGAACCCAACAGGCAACCGGGTAGGCGTCTGCCTGCCCTGTCTAGCGCCCACCCTGGGCCACGCCTCCTGCACGCACACGTGCTCCGAAGGCGCAAGAGTAAGAGCAGGCACTCGCTCGCGAGCGGGGACGCGAGGCCTTCACAGAGATCCCTGGTGGTCGGAGGATCGCACTGCAGGCTGGCAGCCTGGGACAGTGACCTGAACATGAGTGGGGGAATGTAACAGCTGATTGAACTGCTTTTGAACCTTAAAAGTTCTCTTTTGGTCTCGCCTCAAACCACATTTTAATAAATGACTAGGAAATCATGCATGTAGTATTGCAGCTTCCCATCATCTTTCTGATGAGGTGAAATTCATATAACCTAAAATTGTACGCTTTACAATTCAGTGGCATTTACTGCATTCGCAACGTGTGTAACCATGTCTCTATGCAGCTCGAAAACTGCAGAAGATTTTGAAGGTTTAGGAAAACACAAATAAGATTAAAATCACCCCCAATCCCACCATCCAGAGATTATTACTTGTAAGAGTTTGCTGTGCCTTCTTGCCATTGAAGCCCTTTTCAGATCCGATAATGGGTATTAAAGTGTTCCATAAATGGTAAAAGCAAAAACAACAAAAAAAAACCTGCACCAAGGTTCTCTGATATTTGTATTTAATTTTAAGCATGGGGAGGAGTATTTGCCCCTTTGTTTTGTGGACTGGGCTCACAAAAGGGCACATTAAATGCAGTTTCTGGTGGAAACGGGACCCCAGGTGAAGAGCTCACCTCTTTGTGTATAACTAGAGAAACTTGCTCCAGGTCACAGGGCCATTCAGGATGTAGTTTGAGTCCCCAGACAGAGACTTTTCAGATACTCTTCCCTTCTTCCCTGATGCTCATGTCCTCTCAACAATAACAGAAGTAGTAATAGCTAAATTTGGGTAACGGTGATGCACTCACATGCATTTTTCACTGAGTTCCCTCTACTGCCTTGTGGGAGGATGTGATTGCCTTCATTTTACAGATGAAGCAGTTAAGCGTTAGAGAAAGCAACGTGCTTGGGATCACATCAGCTTGTGGCAAAACTGGAATGAAGAATCTGGCTCCATGTCCTACGACTCCACTCGGTTGTTGAAGGGTTTTGAGCAGGGACTTGTCAGGCTCAAACGTTAGCCTGGATCAGAGTGGGGAAAGAGAGGCAGGGAGACCAGTTAGGAAGCTGTTACCATAGTTTCATTGTGAATTAAGTTGCCTGGCCTGGGGTGATAGAGGCAGGGATGGGATTAATTCAATTTGAAAAATGATTATTGGAATTCAAACTCTGAGGTAAGTCAAGATGACTAGGAATGAAGCTTTGCAGGCACTCAGGGTCTATGGAGGAAACAGACAAGCAAACCCAGAATATAACATGAGGTGGTGAAGCTGGGTACCCAGTGCCCTGCAGGACCTATGATGAGGGAGCGTCAATCAGTTCTGGATGTGCAGGGAGAGACCAGAGGAGATTTTGCAGTGATGGCATTTGAGCCAGGCCTTAAAGGATGGGTAGGAGATTATCAAGCAGAAGACAGATGGGAGATTCTACCAAGGAAGGATCGATCTACAGGACAATAATAATAGGTGACAATTGTTTATTTTCTATTCCAAGCATTCTCTATACTTATCTATTCTCTTCATTCCAAAGACCCCTGAGGCAGGTTCTCTTAGACTATCATCTTTCACAAGAGGAAACAGACCACCTAAGAGGAGAAGCAGATTTCCCCAGTCCCACAGTTAGGAGCATGGCGAAGTCAGGATTTGAACCCAGGGCTCCTGAGCTCCAAAGGCCGAGCTCTTTACCACCTTGTTTCAGAGCCTTCTAAAGCGGCCACCTTGTGGGCTTCCCTGGTGGTGCGGTGGCTGAGAGTCCGCCTGCCGATACAGGGGACGCGGGTTCGTGTCCCGGTACGGGAATATCCCACATGTCGTGGAGCGGCTGGGCCCGTGAGCCATGGCCGCTGAGCCTGCGCGTCCGGAGCCTGTGCTCCGCGAAGGGAGAGGCCACAGCAGTGAGAGGCCCGCGTACCGCAAAAAAAAGAAAAAAGAAAAAAAAAAAAAAAAAAGGAAAGAAAAAGAAATAAAGTGGGCACCTTGTGAGGCAAGGGAAGGGAATGGGAAACCAGCTGGTTTTACTCCATCAACCAAGGTTGAGGAGCAGCTGCCATGGCCACCACAAGGCCAGAAAGAGGATGGCAGAAGGGAGACACAGTGCAGCTCAGTCTCCTTCTGGGAACACAGGCATTTTGGTTCATTCTGACTAAACACTACCCTTGCCCAGATGGCCAGAATCTGGGATGCACTCACCGTGGAATTACACTGACACCTTTCACCTAAAGATAGTGAATAAATCTCTGCAGGCATACTTCTTTTTTTTTCTTTCCTCCCTTGAGGAAATAATTCAGCCTATTTTATTTCCCCCTCTCTTCGCAAAAGTAATCCATACTCATAAAAATGTAAACATTACAAAAATCTGGATACCATCCGCCGGAGATCGCCACTGGTAATCTTTGGTACATATTCCTCAACATAATTTTCTATGAATATATTAACATTAAAAACATTTTAAAATGGAAGCACATGATAGATACTCTTTTGCAATTTGCTTTTTTTCATTTAAAATATCACAGACACCTTTCCATATCAGAATATGTAGATCTATCTCATTCCATTTATTAGCAAAAGTTTCTAAAATATGGATATGCCATCCTTTGTTTAAACATTTTCATGTTGATAGATATAGATTATTGCCATTTTTTTGTACATGCAAACAATGCTACAGTGAACATCCTTTTACATAGAGCTTTGGAATATATGCAAGTATTGCTAAAAAGGAGATTCCTAGAAGGGGACTTGCTGGGTCAAAGTGTCAGGACATTGCTAAAGTCCCCTCCAAAAAATTGTACCAATTTCCACTCCCACCAGTGGAGTTCAGCCCTGGATATAAATAAAGATTCTGCAACGTTTCTCCGTTTTTTTCCCTTGCAGGCTTTCACACGTAATTATCAGTAATTTTCGTTTCCATAAACACTTTCCTTCCTGATAATGCAAAACACCAACTGGAAAGTTCCATCACGTTCCTGTGTGCATTTCGCCTCTCCCCAGAATGAGGCAGAAGCAATGTAGCAAGAACACATTTGTATTCTTCATCAGAATTCTCCCTGCTCCTAGCAGCTCATCCACTTCCTTTTAAATTACCGTGGCTTGCTAAGTTAGAAGCTATTAAGAAGCTCCAGTGTTCTATATAATCGCTTTAGGGTTCTATTGGAACTCTCATAACCAATGAAATAAAAGCATTAGGAGCCATTTTAAAATATAGATAAATGCCACTTGACTGCACGTTGGATCTCATTTTCCTGATTTATCCCGCTGTTGGCTTTGTGCTCCTTAACAATGACCAAGTCAGGCTAGGTTTCACCAAGAGAATGTTCACCTATTCCATTTTCTAAAAAACCCTATGAAATCTCTGAAACTTTTATGCCTCAGTTTTTCTTCTAATCAGTGTTTAAGTAAAAGGCATAAAGTGTTTGGGAAAAGAAACTTCAGGTACTGTGATCCTTACAATTAACCAAATTTTCAGTTGACCTGCTAACGGACGTAAAGGAGAAATGTCTTGATCTGTCTCATCAGAGGTGGGTCACCTGCCACATCTGTCCATCCTCAGCTGACGGATGTGTCAAAACTGGGCCAGATTGAGAGCATCTTTAATACATTTTTAGTCTCTCATCGGGGCGCTGAGAGACCACCTGAGTTTGAATCAGGGCCCCAGGAGTTAATAGCTGTGTGACCTTGAGCAAGACAGCTGAAGATCTCTATGCCTTCTTTTCCTCATTTGTAGGATGGTCATGCAAATAATACCTACCTTTTAGCATCGTTGGGACAGCCAATGAAATAGTATCCAGAAAGTGCCTGCCACAGAGCAAGCTCTCAGTAAATGTTCTCCGTCGTGTTGGATTCTGAAGAGACCATGTACAAGAGGAATTAAGAAGCGTAAGAATACCTAGTATCTTCGTGGCACTTAGCATTTCGCACAGAGAACTTTTCCAGACATGGTTTTATTTAATTCTTAAAACAAACCCTGGGAAATTAGTGTTTACTAGTCCAATTTTACAGATGGATAAATTGAAGTGTAGAATAATGAAGTCATTTGCTTGAAGTCCCAACAGAGTGCCAAATCTAATTCTTTTCCTCTTGTACCATAAAAATAACACAAACCGTTTATTTTCCCAAGGGATTCATTCATTCATTCATTCTCCCATTGAAATCTTCCTCTTCCTCAGTTCAAATATCACCCCCTTCTAATCAGAAGTAACTGTTCTGTCCTCCATGCCCACGTGTAACCCTTTGCTTATAGCTCTCCAGCCCTGGTCTTTAATACGAAATGTGTCCATCAAGAACAGTTATAAAAGGCTTGGGGACTCTCCGAGGTCAGGGGCCATATCTTATTCATATTTCTATCCTTTAGTACCTAGCACAGTGCCTGAAACAAAATTTCTGCAATTGAGAACGTCATAGACATGTATACAAACCAATTACAGTGAAATACAGAGATGGTCTGTACCATACCTGTGGTAAGACAGCTCTTCAAGGATTCTGGGAAAGCTTCTTGGCACTGTGTTTTCCAATGAAGTTCTGGAAGATCACACTCTTACAGTACTAAAGAAATGAATGAATAATAGTAGAATTTCAGGGAACAGAACAGGTGTCTCATCTGAGAGGTAGTATAATACAGTGGTCAAGAGTATGGACCCTGGATCCAGACTGCCTGGTTTGAATCCTAGCTCAGCCACATATTATCTGTGTGACCTTGGGCAAGTAGCTCAGTGCCTCAGTTTTCACATGTATAAAATGGGGATAATAGTAGTGCTTACTTCACTGGGTTGTCACAATGAGTAAACTCGTTAACATACATAAAGTGCTTAGAAGAACACTTGACATGTAGTGAATACTATGTATGCATTTGCCATTATTATTATTATCATCATCATCATCATCATATACTGTCCCTGAATTTCAAGCAAGTCAGCAACTGTCTACTTTATCTCTTTGTAAAACTGGCCCTGAATTTTGGGAGAAATTGAATTGGCAAAGAATCCAGTTAGAGAAGAAAGAATTCATTACTGTATACCTAGTCTATCTCTAGCCACCAAAGTCTGCAATCTGGATTTGGCGTAGAGCTGCATGTCTCAAAGTGGGTTTCATTGAATTATTATTTGGAGTTATTTGAAAAAAAATTCCATAGTCACCTAAGTTTGGGAAATCAGATTAAGTAGAGATAAATAGACTTCTTTGCTGTGGGATTTCTCAGAGCATTAATATATTAGTATGCACTGTGTAGTCAAGACATGGAAGCAACCTAAATGTCCATTGACAGATGAATGGATAAAGAAGATGTGATATATATATACAATGGAATACTACTCAGCCATAAAAAAGAATGAAATAATGACATGTGCAGCAACATGGATGGACCTAGAGATTATCATACTAAGTGAAATAAGTCAGAAAGAGAAACACAAATACCATATGATATTGCTTATATGTGGAATCTTAAAAAATGATACAAATGAACTTATTTACAAAACAGAAATAGACTCACTGACATAGAAAACAAACTTAATGGTTACCGAAGGGGAAAGGAGGAGGGATAAATTAGGAATTTGGGATTAAAAGATACACACTGCTATAGATAAGATAGACAAACAACAAGAAACTACTGTATAGTGCAGGGAACTATATTCAATATCTTGTAATAACCTATAATGGAAAAGAATCTGCAAAAGATGGATATATAATTTGCCCAGCACCGATTGTTGAAAAGATTGTCATTTCTCCACTGAGTTGCCTTTGCACTTTTGTGAAAAATCAATTGGTTATATTTTATGTGTATTTCTGGACACTCTTTTCTGTTCCATTGATCTATATGTCTGTTCCTTCTCTAGTACCACTAAAAAGTTGTCTTGATTAATGGAGATTTACAATATTTTAAAACTGGGGACTTCGCTGGAGGTGCTTTCACTGCAGGGGGCATGGGTTTGATCCCTGGTCGGGGAACTAAGATCCTGAATGCCACGCAGCACGGCCAAAAAAATAAAATAAAATAAAATAATAAAATAAAATTGGATAGTGTGTTTTCTTCAATTTTATTCTTCTTTTTCAAAATTGGTTTGTAGTCTAGTTCCTTTGCCTTTCCCTATATTTTAGAATCAGCTTGTCTTTTTTTTTTCTTCTTCTTCAAAAATCCCACTGGGATTTTTACTGGGATTATGTTAAATCTATAGATCAATATGGGAAGAATTGACTTCTTTATTCTGTTGGATCTTCTGATCCATTAACGTGGTATGTCAGTCTCTCTGTTTATTCAGTTTTCTTTTGTAGTTTCTTTCTTTTAACACCTTAAATATTTTCTGGCCCTTAAACAGAAAGCTGGGGATTTATTTATCCTGTTCTACTGCCCACATCTGGGATCAAGAAAGAGAAAAATAAACAAGTTTGCCCCACCTCTTTGGGACCACTTCTGCTATAATCAGAGAGGAATTTTCCCCTCTCAGAGTTTTAGGCACCTGTGAGTCCCTTTTGCCAATGACATCACTGCCACTGCCGTGCAATTGCAACAGGAGCTGAGAAAAGAAAAAAAAAAAAAGAAGGTAAAATCCCCAGGAGATTTCCCTCATTTTCTCTGAACACCAGGACTCTCTTATCCTGCTCCCAGAACCATAAGTAGAGGACTTCTCTCTGTCCACGTGGATGTCCACTTGCAGGCTGAGGCTATACTGAGACCAGCCTGGGAGATACTAGAGTTAAAAAAAAAAGTAATATATCAGTTTAGTGGTACTTCGAATTCTAGTCTCCTTTCCTAATTTGACTGCTAGTATTTACTTTTCAGAGACCTCAAATATCTGTGCCAAGCAACATGCCTAAGTTTTACAGCTGTATTCAGTGGGTGAAAGAGGGTAGAATGTGTCTAATCCATCTTACCCAAAACAAAATCTCCTCTGATATTATTTAGGTGGTGAACTTAGGCCCCAAGAGATTAAGGAAACATCTTTGATGTTACACAGAAAGTGATGAAGACAGGATTTGAAACCAAGTCTGTGTGAATTCAGTCTATACAGTCTGCATGTTACTTTTTGTTTTGAAAGCCAGGTTTATTGAGGTATGATACAATTATAGTAAAAGTCACTTTTTTGGGGGTGTACTGTTCAATGAGTTGTGATAAATATATGATTGTTTAACCACCACTGCAAATAATATATAGAATATTTCCATCACTCCAAAAAGCTCCACCGTGCTCCTTTCTAGTTAATTTCCTGCTCGTATCCCCAGCTCTTGGCAATGACTGACATGGTTTCTGTCTCCATAGTTTTGTCTTTTTGAGAATGTTCCTTCATGCTAAAAAACAGAATCACACGGAATGTAGTTTTTTGTCTCTTGCTTCTTTCATTTAACATTAATACTTTTGAGATTCATCCATGTGGTGTATGTATGAGTATTTTGTTCCTTTTTATTGCTGAGTAGTATCCTGATATATGGCTATACCACAATTTGTTTATCCATTGCCCTGCTGATGGAATTTGGATTCGTTTCTGGTTTTAGAAAATTATGAATGAAGGCTACATTCTTAGTCACTATACTATATGTCCTAGAACAACAACATAATTAAATTTAAAAGGAACCTTCAAGATGGACTGGCTTAGTTGACTCCAATAACCTTAATGTCAGTTTTCATTTATTTACTAGGCACCAGATCCTGTGCTAGGCATTGTAGGTACACTGTCTTATTTAACCTAAAGCATACAATGTTTCTGTGTTTACAATGGTTAAATAACTTCCCAACCCTCTCACCACTAAGGACTCATTTTTATGAGTTTCTTGTGATGTATTCATTCAACACATATTTTATGAGTGTGTGTGTGTGTGCCAAGCACTGGCTGGACCCTGGGTCTTATAACAGAGAAAAAAATTAGAACTAAAATGTACTATAAAATACAAAATGTAAAAATTAAAATTTATAATGTACTACAGCCACACCCTGTGGAAACTTGAAATAACTTCTATCACAAACTGCATTTATTAAGTGTAACTCCGTTTCTTTATCTGTAGAACCCTTGGGGTAAGAGGATGGACACAGGATTAGCAAACAAACAACTTCTGCTCCCACCCTTATGCTTTAAGAGGTGCATCCATTTGGCTTCTTTCTCTACACATAACAGGTCTGGATACAAAGTAGCTTAAAATAAATTCAGGGGTTAAGTAGGCTTCAGGTACAGGACAGGGCTCTCGTTCCATTTTTCTCTTCTCCTCTAGGTTCTAGCCTCCTCTAGCTTGGCTTCTTGGTTTCAAGATGGTTGCTGGTTATCAACTGAACCAGCATGCTTCCTCACTCCACCTCTGGTGGGACAGATCAAAACTCTCTCTACCCTCCTTATTCCTTTCAGCCTGACTGGGTCACATGCCCACCCCTGGACCAATAACAGTTGTTGAGAGAACAACATGCACTGATTGGCTTGAGCCTGGGTACCTGAACCAATCACTGGAAGGTGGATTGTCTCATCTCCTACATGGTCTCCTAGAGCTGAGCGTGGTATCAGCTTCCCCCTTCCCTGGGGGAGAAGTAAATCCCCTGGACAGAAACAAGGTCTGCTAGTAAGGATCCAGCCATTCCACTTCTGGATATACACCAAAGAAAATTAAAACAGGATATTGAAGATACAGATGCACTGCCATGTTTATTGCAGTTGTATTCACAATAGCCAAGATATGAAAACAGCTTAAGTGCCTGTCAACAGATGAATGGATAAAGATGATGCTGTTTATATATATCACACACAATGGAAAAAGGAAAATCCTGCCATTTGCAACGACACAGCTGGACTTTGAGGACATTACGCTAAGTGAGATAAGTCAAACAGAGAAAGACAAATACTGTATGATATCACTTGTATGTGGAATCTAAAAAAGCTAAGCTCATAAAAACAGAGAGTAGGGCTTCCCTGGTGGTGCTGTGGTTAAGAATCCGCCTGCCAATGCAGGGGACACGGGTTCAAGCCCTGGTCCGGGAAGATCCCACATGCCGCAGAGCAACTAAGCCCGTGCGTCACAACTACTGAGGCTGCGCTCTAGAGTCTGCGAGCCACAACTACTGAGCCCACGTGCCACAACTACTGAAGCCCGCGCGCCTAGAGCCCGTGCTCCACAACATGAAAAGCCACCGCAGTGAGAAGCCCGTGCACTGTGATGAAGAATAGCCCCCGCTCACCGCAGCTAGAAAAAGCCCGCGGGCAGCAATGAAGACCCAAAGCGCCAAAAAAAAAAAAGCCTTTTGACTTTTTAAGATATTTTTCTTTCCATTTACAAAAGTAATTTATGTTTATTATACAACAGTACTGAGCAGCAAATAGAAGAAAATTACAATCATTTAGTACCTACCACACAGAGACAATCACTGCTGACATTTTATGCGAGCCTTCTACTCTTTTATGAATAAATAACTATCAATATATCTATTTATGTAAGTATATATGTGCATTTATATATAATTATATGCCTTATAGGTTTTCTTTTACCAATAAGGGACCATAGTGTACAAATTGTTTTTTTTTTTTTAAAGAGCAACGCTTTTTCTGATTAAAAAGCAACACATGTTCATGGGGAGATGTGGAAAATATGGAAAATTAGAAAGAAGAAAATAAAAGTCATCTGTAATGCTACTTTCCGTACTAGTGACTGTTCTGTAATCTGATATTTTTAAGTTAGGGCTCAAATGGAGCTCTTGAATATTTACATGATCCTCAACTTTTTTATTGCAATCTAATTGATATATAACATTACATTAGTTTTAGGTGTATGACATAATCATTTCATATATGTATACATTGCAAAATGATTACCCGAATAAATTTAGTCGACATCCATCCCCACACAAAGTTACACAGTTTTGTTCCTTGTGGTGAGGACCATTAAGATCTACTGTCTTAGCAGCTTTCAAATGTAATACACAGTATTATGAACTCTGGTCACCATGCTGCACGTTACAGCTCTAGGACTTATGCGTCTTATATCCGGAAGTTTGTACCTTTCGATCTGCTTCATTCATTTTGTTCACCCACACACACAAGATCCCAATGTTGACCCCACTACTTCCTATATAACCAAAGGCAAATTCCTAATCGTCTCTCTAAGCCTCAGTTACCTTATCTGGAAAATAGGAATTACAAGCGTGCCTACCTCACAGGAATGTTGTGAGCAACGCAGGTCAGGCGCGTGCTTTACAGCTCGGTACACTGTAAGCAGTCAAGTGTGTTAGTCGTTACAAATACAATTATTAGCCATCATTATAAGAGGAGAACATATTTAAAATAATAACTGCTTTGGTTCCTCTTAGTATTTTTATTTCCTCCTTGACCCCTTCCCAACACACTTCACCTCGGCACTGAGCCATCAGCTAAGCAGTACTTTTCAAACTGTATCTTGTGTCAGCAAAGCCTAGAGGGACGTTCCAGCAGATTACTGAGCGGTACCCACCCCCCACCCCGAGATTCCCACTTGTACGTCAGGGGTGAGGCCCCAGAACTTGTACCTGCAACAAATTTCCTGGTGACGCATTTACTGCTAATCACTTTCGGGGGGGGTTAGGTTATTCTGGGACAGATCATCCCAGGGAGGGGATACGTTGGCAGAGGAAAGAGCGTTTTGAGCTCCTGGGTTTTGAGTCCCCAAAGCCTAGACTTTCAAGAGAATGAAAAGAACTCAGGGCATATTCGACACATTTGAGAGAAAAATGTAAGGCCTCTTGTCCTCAGAACTACAGAATGACTCTCTGTGCTAGAGAGGAGGAGAGAGACAGACAGGGCATGAGGAGGTGGGGAGGTGGGTGTGCACCTGAAAGGACCCCATGGAGAGGCGCTGAGCCAGGCTCTGCCCACCACCCAGCTTCTACCTGCGTGAATGCTGGCCCTCACCTGCCAGCAGGAGCCCTGGGGCTACCCAGCCTCTGTTTTAAGGGCTCTGCTGTCTTGCTGGTGAGGAGTGAAGGCCTCCTTCAACAGCACCCAGCAGGGTCCTGCGGGAGTAATGCCCACCTCGGTCCCAAGACTTGGCTGGGTCCCATCCAGCTGCGTTGTCCAGGGCACGTGGTAACTATGGCAACTACTCCCCTTTCCGCATCTAAGGAAGGACACTCCTGATCCTTCTCACATGGAGGGCAGAGGCCTTGATCTGAACGCCCAACATCCACGTGTAACTCCATAAACTTGCCTCCTTAGATTTCTTCTTCCAAGCCTGTGGCCTGAATGGGGGCAGGAGCTAAGATGATTCCGTTCCAGTCTAATCATATTAACAGGTGCTGCTGATTTGAGTTCGCCTCCACCATTGCACATAAACGAGCCATAAATATCATCACTACTTGCTCACAGGTGGATTGAGCTTTGGGAGGGCAGGGACTGTGAAAAGGAAGGGAGAGAAATGCTACATTTTATTGAGCATCTACTATGGACCATCTCCGTGTCAGGTGATTTCACATATGTATCTCATTAAATCCCCGTCACACTCTGACAGGTATGCATGATATAATCTCATTTAACAGAGGAGGCCATGGGGATTCCAAAGTTGGAAGTAATAGGTACAGGGTCACACTCTGAATAATGGAAAAGCACACATACTATGAAAACTGTTTACCTGTCAGGGTGGTTTTCACTCCCAAGTGTCTCCCACCCTTCAGGGCAGTGATAGCCTCTCTTCCTATGTGCCCTGACTGTGCACTGCATCACACACAGCCCAGGTGTTCTCCTGGCAAAAGAGGGTGGCTGCCATGCTTGGCAACATGACCAGGACCAGTTAGCAGCGACAAGAGCTGGACGGGAGCTGTAGAAGAAAGTCACTCACTAGCCTCATGTGTTCTTGGGCAAGGGACAGCTCCTCAGTTTCCACAGCTAAAAGATGGGATGAGATTGTGTGCCTTGTAGGGTTGTTGTTGTGAGGGCCAAAGGAGATGGCATTTGAAAAACAGAATTTCTGACAGCTGGGGAAGGAGTGGGTGGACTCAGAAAAATTTGCATTCTTTTGAGTCCTTTTCCTGGGGATGCAGCCTGATATTCTGAATCTGAGTCTCATCATGAGATTGGGAGGATTAAATGAGAAATTTTAAATGAAAGTGTTTGGTCTACAGTACCAGTAGACCCTTAACAAAGTGAATTCACTGGTCCTTTTTCTCCTAGATCCCTAAGTGATCAGTAGAGGATGGATGGATGGATGGATGGATGGATGGATGGATGGATGCAATGGCACTTTACCTATCCTACAGGTTATCCCAGGACACTGTACCTGCCTGAATTTACATCATCTGTTTTTTGCACTCACAGAAACCCCCTCAAAGGTGGATATGATTTTTCCTGTTCTAAAGATAAGGAAACCCCAAAATGAGACTCAGTGAGGTTGAGTGATTTGCCCAGGATTCATCTACTGGGAAGTAGCAAAGTGAGTTTCAAACCTAAGTCTGTTTTTGTTTGAGAAAACGGGGCAAGTAAAGGGTGAGAAAAAATGACATTCTCCGTGGATTTCCAGAGGTAGAGATTGAATAGAAATGAACAGAACTGAATTTACCATACATTGCCTTCTGCATTCTTCACGTTTACATGGCTGTTAATGGTCTCTGGATGTTACAACCTTTTTCATTTTTAAAAATTAAAGTATAATTTACTTACAGTAAAATTCATCCTGTCTAGTGTACAGTTCTGCAAGTTTTGACAAATGTATACAGTTGTATAATCACCAACACAATCAAGATACGGAACAGTTCTATCCCCCCCAACCCCCAAATCCCCCAGCCCCTCAACTCCCGGCAACTACTAATCTGTTTTCTGAACTTACAATTTTGCCATTGCAAGAATGTCATATAAATGGAATTATATAGGATTTGGCCTTTTGAGTATGGCTTATTTCATTTGGTGTATCTGCACAGTATATCTTCAAATGTTTCCTAGGCACATCCCTTGGTTATAATTCTCACAAAGTTTTTTTTTTTCCTTCTTTAGGATGCAGGAAAAAAAACAACTCTGTAATTTTCCAAAGGAAATTTCTCTTTAAACAGTGGGAAAAGGGGTGGAGGAGGAAGGAGGATTTGACTTGTTTTCTCTTTAAATCTTCTATGCCTTAGGAAACACAGCAGACAGGCTAGTTAACTTTTCATAATGTCAAAGACAAAACCCCACATAACCCTAGGTCATTAGTCACTCCTGATTAAACCTTCAGGAGACTCTTAGGAGTTGGGGTGGCAACTAAAGAGCAATGAGTCTTGATTTTAAGCAATATAAGGACTAAACCCCATAAATAAGGTTTTGCTTGGAAGCTAGAGGTGAGCAGAGCAGATGGGAGACGACAAGGATAAAGATGTGGACTTTCACTGGCCAGCAGACATGGAGACCAAGGAGGAAGCTCTGTATCTACCTATCCGTCCATCAACCCATTCATCATCCATCTCTCCATCCATCAACTCAACAATTATTTTCCAAGCACGTGCTATACGAGAGTGAACAGAAAGAGTCCTCCTCAAGGGGTCACAGGTAGGACTGCCAGATGCTGCCTAACTTCGGGGCCACTCTCTACATCATTGTTTCTTGTGAGCTGTGCAACGTATAACCCATGCAGCTATGCCACAGTCTAGAGAGGAAGGCAAACCAGTAAACAGGCCATTGTGGTACTGTATTTAAGGCAAGTAGGGAGGGAGACTGTGGGAGCAGAGAGGAGGGGTATGTAAGTCATTGGACAGGGAGGATTTCACATAAGGCTTCTTGGAGAAAGGGATATCTAAACTGAGCCCTGTGGAAAAATGGGAGTTAGCCAGGTGAAGATGCGGGAGGAAAAGGTCCAAGCAGAGGGAACAGCATGTGAAGAGTGCTAGAGGCAACAAAAAGTTTGGTACCTTCAGGGATCTGTGAGTAGTTTATGCAGTCTGAATAAGGAAGGGCGGAGGGCAAGGAATATGACGGATGAGTTTAGAGAGGTCAGGCAGGGGCCACATCACAGTGGGTTTTGTAGGGCCAGCTAAGGAGCATGGACTTTATCCTGAGGCCAGGGAGAACCAGTTGAAGGAGGGATGTCATGTGGTCGGAGCTGCTCTTTAGAATAATCATTCTGGTTGCCGTGTGGAAGATGCATTGGAAGGGGACAAGACGGGAAGCATGGAGTTTAGTTAGGAGGCTGAAACATCATGCAGGTGTAAGATGTGAGGGCCCAGCATAAGGTCATGGTAATGGGTTTGGAAAGAAGGGAGTGGAGATGAAATATGACAGGAGGTAGAATTGTCAGAATTTGGTGATTGGTTAGAAAACAGAGGCAATAGAGAGGCTAGGAATGAAGGGTGAGCCCAGGTTGCTGGCTTGAACTTTGAGTAGACAGTGGGGCATTACTGAGCTGAACAGGCGAGTGAGGATTGTGGGTAAGATGATGAGTTGAGTTTGAGGTGCCTGTGGGACCCACGGGTGTTGATGAAGGTAACATATATCCTGATGTTCAGGAGGGTGACCCCACAGTCATTGGAGGTGATCATCCAGGGACCTTGTAACATGTGAGAGGAAAAGAAGACCTAAACTAGAACTCCAAGAAGCACGGAATCTAAGGGACATACTGAGGTCAAGGACAGGAGATGGGGAGAGCGACCCTGCTTTTTTTCTTCCTGTGCCTCATGGGTTGCCAAGTTTGGCTTCAGCAAAAGTAGAGTGAGGTCAGGAGATCCGTGAAAATATTTTCATGATCTGTGAAAATATATGACCCAACTATAGGCACAGAGCCTGGAAAATAGAGGTATTCATCTGATGTTGGTTGAGAAACATGATTGAATGAATACATTAAGAAGTGTGACTATATAGCACCAAGACTTTAAAAACAATATACCAGTGTTTACACATCCAAAACCATACTGCTCCCTGCAAAGCAATCTCCTTAATGAATATTTACCTCCATTTAGGAAAAGGCTTTTAAAGTATACTAGCAAAGACAGGTAACACATAGAAAAAGATCTATCAATGTGTATTTGACTACATGAAAGTAAAAACCATGATGCTAAAAAATCATTAAAGATTGAAAATCAAGTGACAAATTAGGGAAAGCAACAAGAGACACAAAGGGTTGCCTCCTCACTGGATTAGCATTCCTTACAAAAAAGAAAAAAGGAAAAGCTAAATACTTCAATATGAAAATAAGCCAAAGTTATAAATGGGCAACACATAAAAACAAATACGAATGAACCTATTAAAAATTCCATCTTACTAATAATTAAAACATTCATCTTAAAATAAGATAACATTTTCACTTACCAACTTGGCGATGAATTTCGAAAGTTTTAAAAATATACATACTCTTTGATCCAGAGATTCTACGTCTAAAAATTTGTATGAAGGAAATAATCAGAGATGTGCAAAAAGTAGATGAATAGGAGAATTTATTGCGTCATAATTTTAATAGCAACAAAATTGGAAACAACTAAACAATAACAGGACATTACAAATAATTTATGTTTTTGTTTTTCGTCTTTTCTATTTTCTACTTTCTACAGTAAAGATAAATGGCCTTTGCGATTCAGAAAACAAATAAACGTTGCTTTTTCTGAAAAGGGAAAAAGAAGTCACCCTGACTACAAATATTTTTTTGGAAGGTTGCCACTACTCAAAAGCTTCCAGAGCCCCGTCTCTAGCGGTCTTAAGAGCTAGGTCCTGAGACCCACAGGAAATTGATTATATTACTCTGTAGTCATCATTTCATTTTGGATCCAAAAAAAGCCGTTATTTGGTTCCATCACCCACCTAATTCAACTGCATCTATGTCAAATGACTTCAGGATCTGGTGAAAAATCACTCACCCAAAGTATGAAAATTTTCCCTTCGTGAAGAAATGGCAAAGGAATGCTGTTTGAAGTTTTGGAATATATGTATTTTGGAATACATATATGCTTATCACGGAGCTCAGCATATGGAGCTCAATAAATAGTAGCAGTTGTTATCCCCATTTTCTTATTTGGTTTTATTTATTTCCGCAGCTGTCTAGGAGGCCAGATGGGTGAATTCTCCAGCCAATGCTTTTTTTTTTTTTTTTAACATCTTTATTGGAGTATAATTGCTTTACAATGGTGTGTTAGTTTCTGCTGTATAACAAAGTGAATCAGTTATACATAAAATGTTCCCATATCTCTTCCCTCTTGCGTCTCCCTCCCTCCCACCCTCCCTATCCCACCCCTCTAGGTGGTCACAAAGCACCGAGCTGATCTCCCTGTGCTATGCGGCTGCTTCCCACTAGCTATCTATTTTACGTTTGGTAGTGTATATATGTCCATGCCACTCTCTCACTTTGTCCCTGCTTACTCTTCCCCCTCCCCATATCCTCAAGTCCATTCTCCAGTAGGTCTGTGTCTTTATTCCTGTCTTACCCCTAGGTTCTTCATGACTTTTTTTTTTCTTAAATTCCATATATATGTGTTAGCATACGGTATTTGTCTTTCTCTTTCTGACTTACTTCACTCTGTATGACAGACTCTAGGTCCATCCACCTCATTACAAACAGCTCAATTTCGTTTCTTTTTATGTCTGAGTAATATTCCATTGTATATATGTGCCACATCTTTTTTTTAACATCTTTATTGGGGTATAATTGCTTTACAATGGTGTGTTAGTTTCTGCTTTATAACAAAGTGAATCAGTTATACATATGTTCCCATATCTCTTCCCTCTTGCATCTTCCTCCCTCCCACCCTGCCTATCCCACCCCTCCAGGTGGTCACAAAGCACCAAGCTGATCTCCCTGTGCTATGCAGCTGCTTCCCACTAGCTATCTACCTTACGTTTTGTAGTGTATATATGTCCATGCCTCTCTCTCGCCTTGTCAAGCTCACTCTTCCCCCTCCCCATATCCTCAAGTCCATTCTCCAGTAGGTCTGTGTCTTTATTCCTGTCTTACCCCTAGGTTCTTCATGACATTTTTTTTTCTTAAATTCCATATATATGTGTTAGCATACGGTATTTGTCTTTCTCTTTCTGACTTACTTCACTCTGTATGACAGACTCTAGGTCTATCCACCTCATTACAAACAGCTCAATTTCATTTCTTTTTATGGCTGAGTAATATTCCATTGTATATATGTGCCACATCTTCTTTATCCATTCATCCGATGATGGGCACTTAGGTTGTTTCCATCTCCGGGTTATTGTAAATAGAGCTGCAATGAATATTTTGGTACCTGACTCTTTTTGAGTTATGGTTTTCTCAGGATATATGCCCAGTAGTGGGATTGCTGGGTCATATGGTAGTTCTATTTTTAGTTTTTTAAGAAACCTCCATACTGTTCTCCATAGCGGCTGTACCAATTCACATTCCCACCAGCAGTGCAGAAGTGTTCCCTTTTCTCCACACCCTCTCCAGCATTCATTGTTTCTAGATTTTTTGATGATGGCCATTCCGACTGGTGTGAGATGATATCTCATTGTAGTTTTGATTTGCATTTCCCTAATGATTAATGATGTTGAGCATTCTTTCATGTGTTTGTTGGCAGTCTGTATATCTTCTTTGGAGAAATGTCTATTTAGGTCTTCTGCCCATTTTTGGATTGGGTTGTTTGTTTTTTTGTTATTGAGCTGCATGAGCTGCTTGTAAATTTTGGAAATTAATCCTTTGTCAGCTGCTTCATTTGCAAATATTTTCTCCCATTCTGAGGGGTGTCTTTTCATCTTGTTTATGGTTTCCTTTGCTGTGCAAAAGCTTTGAAGTTTCATTAGGTCCCATTTGTTTATTTTTGTTTTTATTTCCATTTCTCTAGGAGGTGGGTCAAAAAGGATCTTGCTGTGATTTATGTCATAGAGTATTCTGCCTATGTTTTCCTCTAAGAATTTGATAGTTTCTGGCCTTACATTTAGGTCTTTAATCCATTTTGAGCTTATTTTTTGTATGGTGTTAGGGAGTGATCCAATCTCATACTTTTACATGTACCTGTCCAGTTTTCCCAGCACCACTTATTGGAGAGGCTGTCCTTTCTCCACTGTACATTCCTGCCTCCTTTATCAAAGATAAGGTGACCACATGTGCGTGGGTTTATCTCTGGGCTTTCTATGCTGTTCCATTGATCTATCTTTCTGTTTTTGTGCCAGTACCATACTGTCTTGATTACTGTAGCTTTGTAGTATAGTCTGAAGTCAGGGAGCCTGATTCCTCCAGCTCTGTTTTTCGTTCTCAAGATTGCTTTGGCTATTCGGGGTCTTTTGTGTTTCCATACAAATTGTGAAATTTTTTGTTCTAGTTCTGTGAAAAATGCCAGTGGTAGTTTGATAGGGATTGCATTGAATCTGTAGATTGCTTTGGGTAGTAGAGTCATTTTCACAATGGTGATTCTTCCAATCCAAGAACATGGTATATCTCTCCATCTAGTTGTACCAGCTTTAATTTCTTTCATCAGTGTTTTATAATTTTCTGCATACAGGTCTTTTGTCTCCTTAGGTAGGTTTATTCCTAGATATTTTATTCTTTTTGTTGCAATGGTAAATGAGAGTGTTTTCTTGATTTCACTTTCAGACTTTTCATCATTAGTGTATAGGAATGCCAGAAATTTCTGTGCATTAATTTTGTATCCTGCTACTTTACCAAATTCATTGATTAGCTCTAGTAGTTTTCTGGTAGCATCTTTAGGATTCTTTATGTATAGTATCATGTCATCTGCAAACAGTGACAGCTTTACTTCTTCTTTTCCAATTTGGATTCCTTTTATTTCCTTTTCTTCTCTGATTGCTGTGGCTAAAACTTCCAAAACTATGTTGAATAAGAGTGGTGAAAGTGGGCAACCCTGTCTTGTTCCTGATCTTAGTGGAAATGCTTTCAGTTTTTCACCATTGAGGACGATGTTGGCTGTGGGTTTGTCATTCATATATGGTCTTTAAGATAAAACGCTGGGTTTGGGGCTGTGCCTTGGTCTGCCCTCCACTGCCGCCTAGGGGTGGGGAGGGGAAGTGCTGCCTCTCTTGCTTGGTGGTAGCTTCTGGAGAAGACGGTGGATTGCATAGTGTCACCTCTAGAGGGAGCTCAAGCTTGTCTTCCCCGACTCCGAAACTGGGTCTGGATGGAGATGAGAAGATAAAGTGAATCAAAACACAGACCTTGGAGTGAAAAAGACCTCCTTTAACTCCAAGCTCTATCACTCACAGCTCCGTGACTTTGCTCAGTCACTCTCTCTCTCAGTTTCATCCTCTGTTAAAATGGGGATAAAATAATGGCTATTTCATACGGGTGTTTTGAATTGAGACAGCAAAAATAACCACCCAAAATAAGGTCTGATCCATTGCAGGTGCTCCACAGATGGCATCTCTAGATTCAAAGCATGTGATTAGTACATACTGCTAGGGGGGTGTAAAGAGATCATTAAAAGCACTGGTTGCAGGGAAAACATCCTTAGATTTTTCTTTCCTTGAAATTTCAGGATTGCACTTCTCTCTCTTCTTTTCAGTGAATCCAGGGCTGGGCTGTCTCCTCTGCAGGCAAACTCTGGCCCCTTGGAAGACCTATCCATGTTGGAGAGAGTGGCAAAGAGGGGTGGAGTGGATGACTCAGGACAGCAGCTCTGCACAGAGTCAGATGATCCAGGATCAGAGCGTGGGGCAGGAAAAAGAGAACCAGGGATAGCAAAGAGTTTTCCTTTTGCACACTCAGTCTGATTTTGGGAGTAGGTGAAAGAGAAGGAGTCTGGGATTGCAGTCAAGAATGAATGTTGTGATCAGTTAGCAGTGTCTGCTGTAGTTGTGGGATAGGAGACTGAGGGCACTTATCCACCTATTTGCCCCTCAGTGGTCTGACAAGTGCTATTCAATCACAGACCAAGGACCAGGGCTGATCTGTGGGCTGTTTGAAACTGGTCAGCAACAAGGTAAGAACTGAAATTGAGAGTAAGTGTTCAAAAAAACTTCGTAGCAATTTGGCAGGGTAATTTTATCAAATCTATTGAATTTATTGAACCTAATAATAAAACATTTAGGCTTTTACTTGCATTTTTTTCCTTACTTTTTTTCTAGTAGTTCACTTTTATTGTATTTTATAAAATTATCTGTCCGTGACAGATTGGAGGAAGTGGTCCTTCACCAAGGAGACTTTGAGAAGCACTTGCTGAGAGCTTCAGGAAAAAAGGGGGAAAAGAGGTCCTTTCTGTTCCACGCTTATTAGAATGGGAGAAAAGAAGGTAACGAGGAGCGGGTACTGCTGAGATTTCCACAGCCGTCCCTCAGGAACCTGTAGTGGTAAGCAGCTGGTGGAGAGTTCAGAAGTTTGCGGTCTTGGCTGCCTTTGCCTAAGAGAATGATCCAGAAACCAAATGCTCCCATCTGCTGTTTTGCCTTTTGTCCTCCCGAAGGTTGATTGCTTTTGGGAAAACTGAGGCAGCCCAACAAATACGACACAAGTTCTCGCCAAAAGTTTTCAAGGTGGAATTGTTGGAGTGCATACGGGCTCCCGTGGAGACGCTGGGAAGAGCACGCACACATGCGAGGGTCTTTGCAGCCCACTTGCGTGGCTGGTCCAGGGATGCATGTATGTCGGGCGAATGACACGGTGCATGTGCAGAGGCTGCCTACTGGCTCAGTCCTGCATCCTTAGAGCTAGGGGTACGTTTACCGCCTCTGTTCAACCTAACTGTAGATTTGGGCAATCCGATTTCTGTAGCAGCTGACCACTGTAGGGAATGACAATTCCCAGGAAATCATTTATATGGAAATCATGAAATAAGAAGCCTCTGGTAGGGGAAAGCAGAGAAAAGCCGAAGGCTTAGCAGAGAATTGTAATCGTGTAGGCAGCTGTTGCACAGGAAGGACGGGTGGGCAGATGACAGCCCTGCCCCTCACCTGGGAGCTCTTTCAACTCACCCAGAAGCAAGAGGATCTTCCCTGCAGCCGAGGCTTTGCACAGTGGCTCCAGAGGCTCCAGTCTCAAGGGGTGTGGGACCAGTATTGTAGAGGCCACCTGTTGTGAGCCGGAGCCTGGAAGAGAGTCAGATAGATCTGGGTCCAAACCCTGATCACTGCTTACTAACTGTGCCATCTTGACAGTGCCTCACCTTTGAGCCGCACAGTTTCCGCATCTTTAGCGTGGGATGGTATTGGAATCCTCTTAGGGTACTCGTGGTCTAAGCCGACAAACACTGAGGGACAAATACTGAGGGCTCACGGGGCATTCCCTGAGCACAGGGGTCCCTAACCCTCAGGCTGCGGACGGGTAACGGTCCACGGCTTCTTAGGAACCTGGCCGCTCAGCAGGAAGTAAGTGGCGGGCCACTGAGCAAAGCTTCATCTGCCACTCCCCATCTCTTGTATTACCACCTGAACCTTCCCCCCTACCCCGTGGAAAAATTGTCTTCCATGCAACTGGTCCCTGGTGCCAGAGACTGGCACCAGGGACCAGTTGGGGACTGCTGCCCTAGCACATTCTCATCCGTGGGCTCTGAAGAGCTGAGCTGGGTCGAATGTGAGAGGCCATTTGGTCCAGCTAGCTCTCTTATGTTTTCAGGGGGGGCACCGAGGCCCAGAGAGGGGCTTGGACTTGCCTGAGACTAATTTGCCAATTACTACCAGGATTGGGTCCAGACCCAGGTTTTTTGACTTGCCAGCTTGCTAAAAAAAAATTCAAAACTGCTTTGTCATCCATGTTCAAAAGTGCTCCAAAGCCAAAAGGGTTTCCTAGTTTTTAGCTTACTTATGTGAGTAGCCCGGGTTCCAGCTCAAGCCTGAGTGGGGATTCATGTCAGAATCCTGGCTCACTGGAAGGCCAGTGCCTCCTGGGAAAGAGCTCATCCTAAGGGGAGAGGGCGCCTAGGATAAGGAGCTTGGCTGGCCAGCAAATTCCGATCTTCAGATGGGGCCATGGGCACACATGGTGGTTCCCACTTGGCTTTGGCTCAGACACCTGTGTCAAGGTCCTTGCGAAGGAGAGGATTGTAAGTAATCTGTTTTACTAACAATTCTATAACGTTTTCAGCGTGATCCGCACTGATCTGTGACACTTCAAACAGAGGGTAGCAGGAAAGGAGGTGAGAAGCATTCGCTCCACTTGGCTGCTACACACAGGGCAGCTTGACCACCTGGAGGCTTCAGTTGTGGGAGGAGATGGTGTCGTGCAGAAGAGGGGAGATAGGGAGAGAGAGCAGGTGGAAGCCTGTTAGCGTGGAGATGAGTCTATTCAGGTTGTAGTGGACGCGGCTCGTTGTCTATCCAAAACCGTTTCCTCTTTGCCAGCTGAATTAACATCTCGTTCAAAGAGGCAATGAATCTGGCCCAGATGATGGATTTCTAATAAGTCCATACCCTGCTTTCCCAGGTTCCCTTGAAGTTAAGGAATGACCATGTGCCCTAGTTCTGGTCAATGCACCCTAAGGGGCAACCCGCTCTGGATACTTCTGAGAACGTATTCAGGATATAAACACGAGATGCCCTGGTCCCTTTCCTTTTACTTCCTGCCGGGAATGTGATTTGATGGCTGGAGCTGCAGCAGCCATTTATTTAGAATCTCCATAAATGGTTGAGGCAAAACAAAGGAAAACAAAACACTCTCCTATTTGCTTATGCCACAAAGGTCAGGTTTTCTGTCCTTTGGGGCAAAAAGCATTCCTAACTTGATAAGTGAACACAAGAAAAGAATACCTGCTGTGGGTTGCCAGGAATGTTTAACTTGATAGGAAAGCAGGTTCTACAGAGAGCTCTGTTGTTCTGCATGGCGATTTGGGTTCTAGCAGAGTACTTAGGTAATGAGCTCTGAAGGAAGAAAGATAAATAAGAGCCATAGTTATTGGAAAGGAAGCAGCAAAAATGTGATCATTTGTAGATATAATTGTGTATGTGAAAAATTCTAAAGAATCTACACAAAATGATTAAATTAATAAGTGAATTTAGCAAGGTCACTGGATACAAGGTCAATGTACAAAAATCATTTTATTTCTAAATGCTAGCAACAAACAAATCAAAAAGGAAAAAAATTTAAATCTATATATAATGGCATAAAAGATATCAAATACCTAGGAATAAATTGAATGAAAGATATATAATACCTTAAACCCTACAAAACATTATTGAGAAAAAGAACATCTTAAAAAAATGAAGGGATATTTCATTCAAAAGACTCTCTACTGTGAAGATGGCAATTGTCACCACGTTTATTCACAATTTTAATGCAATCCCAACTACAAACAAACAAAATCCCAACACGTATTTTGGTGGAGATTGACAAGCTTGGCAAAGAGCTAAGAATAGCCAAAACAATTTTGAAGAAGAATAAAGCTGTCTTAATTCTTATAGCTTTGTGTTACTATCGGATGTGAAGATGCAACAAAAAACTATAGTAATTAGGACAGTGTGGTATTGGCCCAAGGACAGACAGAGTGACAGAATGGGATAGAGAGGCAATTGTGAATTTCACAATTATGAAGAATAAAAGAAAATAAACACAAAAAGTTATATATTGTATACTTAGATTTATATAAAGTTCAAAACAGGCAAAGTGATTCATGGTATTAAATCAGGATAGTAGTTACCTTGGGGTGGCAGGAAGGGATTGGAACTGAGCAGGAAGTCACTTGGGTCTGATCATATTCTGTTTGTTGATCTGTTATCCTTCTATAAAATGTTCACAATTTAAAATATTAACGAGGGCCTTCCCTGGTGGCACAGTGGTTGGGAGTCCGCCTGCCGATGCAGGGGACACGGGTTTGTGCCCCGGTCCGGGAGGATCCCACATGCCGCGGAGGATCCCACATGCCGCGGAGCGGCTGGGCCGGTGAGCCACGGCCGCTGAGCCTGCGCGTCCGGAGCCTGTGCTCCGCAACGGGAGAGGCCACAACAGTGAGAGGCCCGCGTACCGCAAAAATATATATATATATATATTAACGAGTGTGGGCTCAGAAATCAGACTGGTTGGCTCTTATTGTCTGTGTCCTTGGAGAAGATACTAATGTCTGTGTCTCAGTTTCTTCACGTGTAAATTGGAATGAAAAAAGGCAAATCAGTGAAGACCTATAAACCCTTCAAAACCGTCTCTGGGGCTTCCCTGGTGGCGCAGTGGTTGAGAGTCCGCCTGCCGATGCAGGGGACACAGGTTCTTGCCCCGGTCCGGGAAGATCCCACATGCCGCGGAGCGGCTGGGCCCGTGAGCCATGGCCGCTGAGCCTGCGCATCCGGAGCCTGTGCTCCGCAACGGGAGAGGCCACAGCAGTGAGAGGCCCGTGTATCGCAAAAAAAAAAAAAAAACCGTCTCTGGCAAATGGTAAGTACTCTATCAATACTGGGTACTTTATTCCAATAATAATGATAGTGGAACCCAAGCCTGCCGACAGCTAGGGAAAGAACTGGTGAAGGATCTGTGTTTGTAGCCAAAATGATAGAAAGTCAAGATGGTCCCTCAAATTATTTGCTTGCGTGCTTGCTAGCTAAATAGTTTCCAAACCAGCTTGACTCCCAGCCAACAAAAGAGCCTGAGATCCACCATGGAGTCCATTTACTCCCCAGCTTGTTAGCTAGCTCTGAACTTTGAAGAGGTTTCCTCATTAGCGTGCACGTTAAAAAAAAAAAAAGAAAGAAAAAAAGAATTCAGACCCTTTGTTCGCCAATTTGTCAGCTAGCTAAAAGCCTACAATTGAAGACGGCTCCCAGCTTTTTGCTTACAGTTGCCCTCCCAAGGCGTTCCTGGTTGTGAGTCGCCAAAGGGCCTGACTCCTGGTGATTCTAGGCCTTTGCTTGCAGACAGGCTGGAAAGCCCTCACCTTGCCTTTCTCCTGGCCATCTGCCTGTAACCCTGGTCTCTAATGGAAGGAAAGTTTTGTCCCCCTGTGAAAGGGTTTTCAGGGGGTAGATAATGCTGTATCCCGGAATCACCTTGGTAGAGGACAGAGAACCATGGTATGCCCTGCGGTGGAGAGCATAAAATAAGAACCAGCAACGATGCTGCTCTTTAGAACAAAAATCTGCCAGCTGGTTCAAAACGTCTCTGGATCCCTTTTTTTTTTTTTAAAGACAGGAAATTAAATGACCACACCTGTAGTTGTTTCTGCATGAAGCCTTTAGAACAGAGGGCTTGTCTTTCCAGATCCCTGGGGCAAATTAAAACAGCAGAAAGCTCTGATGAAAAACTAAAGACAAGGACTCAGAACAACCTCACTCGCTCTGTTACTGGCGCCCTGCAAAGCCGGGTATATTCATCCCTCCTTTGGGGCCCTGCAGGATCGCGGAGCCAGTCCCTTTCCTCGCTGGAGAGCAGGCATTTGGAGAGATGGATATGGGTACGAGGAACAGCTGGGCTCCGTGTCTCCATGGCTTAGTGGAGGTGAATAATTATCACCATGCAGAGTCAGAGAAAGAATATTTCTTTCTTTGTTTAAAGGCCAAAGTAGACAGTGATCTATGAGGTCCAGCTATACAGGGTGAGAAGGAAAATATAAAGTGGGTAAGAGCTAGGGTGTGGTTTAAACCTTCAGACCACAGCTCTGTCACTTACTAGCTGTGTGAACTTGGGGCTTGTGAACTTGAATCTCCTTGCCTATTCAGAGGGTCCAACAGTACCTATTTGATAGCGCGGTGGTGCGGATTAAATGAGATAATGCGTGGAGAGTACCTAGCCTAGAGTCTGGCGCACGGCGGGCCCTCGATAAATGATAGCTTTTATTTGTTATTATTCATGTCAAGTGGTACCACTCATGGCTTCTGAAATTACAGTTAGTCTCTTTTGACATCCCTTCTCTATTTGAGTCTTCCAAATGAATTTTGTGGTTGGAATATTTGTCTGTCTCCAGTGGTCTGGCGTTCTAGTTAATCAGGCCATGGACATCTGTCCCTTGGAGACGTTTTGCTGGGATAATTGGTAAGAAATTGAGTTAGGGGCTGCTGCCCTTTTCTCAAGGCTGACAGATCGTGACTCCCATTTCGGCGCCAGGGCAGCCTGGCTTTTGTCTCCATCTTCAAAAAGCTGTCAGTGTGGGTGTGAGGTGAGCTCAGGCCTCAGCAGCTGCTCACGACACTTGGAGGGTTGCCAGCAAGAGAGGAGGTGGCCCACGCCCACGTTTGTCTGCCCGCAGCTGGGAGACTCAAGGCAGGGAGCTCGTGCCTAGACTGTAGGCTGCTCGCACCCCTGGCCTGGCCCACTTGGTGCTGAGCAATTACAGATTCTGACCCCAGCCTTATGCTACCTTTTTGTGCCCTATTTCTAGGGTCCCCCCTATAATAATAATATTAGTAATAATCTCAATTACCATTTTGTATACTCTTCTCACAAGATACTTAGCTTGCATTTGCAGCAACATGGATGGATATCATATGACATCACTTATATGTGGAATCTAAAATAGGACACAAATGAACTTATCTACGAAACAGAAACAGACTCACAGACGTAGAGAACAGACCTGTGGTTGCCAAGGGAGAGGGGGGTGGGGGACGGAAGGACTGGGATACAAACTAGCATATATACGATGGGATTAGCAGATACAAACTAGTATATATAGGATGGATAAACAACAAGGTCCTGCTGTAGAGCACAGGGAAGTATATTCAATATCCTGTGATAAAGCATAATGGAAAAGAATATAAAAAAGAATGCGTATGTGTATAACTGAATCACTTTGCTGTATAGCAGAAATTAACAACATTGTAAATCAATAACACTTCAATCTTAAAAAAAGAAAAAAAATGGCTTGGCCATTTATTAGCTCTGTGAACTCAAACTATATGACTTACCTGAACCAGTGGTTCTCAAATTTGCTGTAGAGTAGAATCATCTGGGGAGGTTTTAAAAATTCCAGTGCCCAGGCCACACCCCCACTAAGTACATCAGAATCTATGGGGACAGGACTCGGGCATCAGCATTTTTAGTTGACACCAAAGAACAGCTGCCTGAGGACCAGTGAGCTCACTCTGCAGGCTCGCCCTTCCACTCAGTGTGGTCCTCAGGCTGCGGTGCGGACAACCCCTGGGCACTTGCTAGCACTCCTGGACCCCAGGCCCCAACCGAGGCCTACTGAATAAGAATCCCCGGGTGATTCTCCTGCCCATTAAAATGCTCAGAAGATGCACTGATCCAAAACTCGCTTTTCTTATCAGTAAAGTAATAGTAACACCCACTGTGTTTCTCGAACTTACCTGCTCACAAGAGTCCTCGGAACACCTGATGAAAATGCAGAATCATTAGGCCTTACCTCAGTCCCACTGGATCAGAATGTCCAGGGCGAGAGTTTGTGAATCTATAATTATACCATGTTCCCTCCTGGTGATTCTTATAACCAGGCACGTTTGGGAAACACTGAGTTTTTGGTTTTTTTAAATTTATTTTTGGCTGCGTCGGGTCTCAGTTGTGGCGCGCAGGCTCTTCACCATGGCATGCGAGCTTCACTTTGGTTGTGGCGCGTGGGCTTAGCTGCTCCGCAGCATGTGGAATCTTAGTTCCCCAGCCAGGGATCGAACCGCATCCCCTGCATTGGAAGGCAGACTGTTAACCACTGGATCACCAGGGAAGTCCCAAGGGAAACACTGAGCTCTAATCCTCAAGGGATTATCGTCAGGCTTAAGTAAGAAAATACAGCTCTTTTTGTTATTGTCATACATCGAGGGTAACTATTATGTGACACGACACTAGCTGTTCTGTGCAAACTCTGAATGAGTGTCTACATTTTACAGAGAAAGAAACAGTTATACTTTTCAGCTATTATGAAAAATTTGTTTCTTGTTTGGTCAAAGTTCACTGGCACCCCCCTCCAACCCCTACGTCAGCGTCTTGCACGTGACCTAGGCTGCTTCAGTTTTGTGGCTTCACCATCTCAACCCAAGACCTCTGCATTGACCAGGGTGTGGGCGGAGAGGAGCAAAGAGAACTCACATCAGCTCTTGGGTGCTTAGCCCTGGAAGTGACATATGTCACCTCTGCTGAAGCCTGCCGGCCAGAACTAGCCACATGGCCCCGTATAGTTGCAAGAGTGTAGTCTCCGTGTGCACCCAGAAAGAGGAAAAGGAAAACCAGAACCTGGTGAGCACAAGTAATGTCTATCCCAGGCAGGCTAATAATTTGGTATCCCTTCAAACCATTATTCTTCAAACATTTGCTGAAAGGGTATTTAGAGAAGAGGCTGAATGTTGTTGCGTGTTAAGAATGAAAACAAATGAGTCCTCTTGGCAGTATTTAGTCTCTCTGTTGTCTAAGCAAAACAGCTCTCGATTCAAACTCACATCTCCATTCAGCGGCACAAAGGCCAGAATTAATCTGAACCTCCTTCCTAAAAGGTGAGTTAGGGACCCGTAATTATTGGACCATGTTTCTTAGGTGTCTTATCATGTGTCTAAGTGGTTCATCAGAGAATCGTTCCCAACCACTCACAGTACTCTCCTTGGAAGGAATTCTAAGGATGGAGCAGTAGAGACGGTTAACTGCCTACCCAACATCCAGTCTCCTTTTCTTCTTTCTGAAGATAGGATATCAGTGAGAGCGAGCTACTTATCCAGTTACAATTTTCCTTCTTTTCCTTAATAACAGGACTCTGTTGGGAGTAACAATGTGCCCACATGAAAAACTATTTCTCAGTCTCCCCTGAAGATAAGAATGGTCAGATGACGGTACTGAAGTGGGACTTCAAGGAAAGCTCTTTCCAGGATGCTGACTGTGCTGAGTCAACAAGGTTACCTCTTATAATCTTACCCTTTCCTACTACTTGGAGTATAGATGTGATGGCTAGAAATGCAGCATCACTCTTGTCACCATGAGGTGATTTTGATGATGGAAGCCATTAGACTTCCATCTGAGCTATCGCAACTGCCCTGAACTACCCATTTCCAGACTTCTTTTATGTAAGAGAAAGAGAAGAGAAAATAAAAATGTGTTTAAGCCAGTGGAGTTGGGTCTCTGATATAGCTGGTGTTATAGTCTGTCCTCAGCTCCAGGCTTGTCACAGGGGAAAAGAGGTAGAGAAGGAGAAGTAGAGATAAAAGGTGGCAAGAATGGATAAAGAGGAGACAGGGACCTGTATCCTAGGAACACAAGGGAAGCGTTGGATTGTGAAGGGAAGGGGAAGCAATGGGGGAGGGGAGGAAATTAGAGATGATGGATGTAGGCTGGTTAGGGGTTAGAAGTGCTGATTCAGGCTCCGACAGTGCTGAGGTTAAATCCTGTCTTCACTTATTACTACCTCATGACCTTGGGCTCATAGTAGGTGTTCAATATGATATAATAATAGCATTAACAGTAGAGTTATGTAACACATTTGATCTGATATGTCAGGCTCTCTTCTAGGTGCTTTACAT
This sequence comes from Aethalodelphis obliquidens, assembly GCF_003676395.1. Taxonomy (NCBI): domain Eukaryota; kingdom Metazoa; phylum Chordata; class Mammalia; order Artiodactyla; family Delphinidae; genus Aethalodelphis; species Aethalodelphis obliquidens. The sequence continues at coordinate 3,083,580 of NW_020838030.1, read as the reverse complement.
ATTTTAATTCCTTGAATCCTCACAACAACCCTGAAAGGTAAATGCTATTATTATCCCCATTTTCTAAATGAGCAAACTGTGGCCCAGAGACTGTAAGTCACTTGACCCAGGTCACAGCTGATAAGTGTGAGAGCCATGATTTCAACCATTTCTGCTCAAAACTATGTGCTACTAAGAATTCCTCCACTCAGCAAACTGAGTGGGTCCTCAAAGTCGACTCCTAAATCCTCTTGCTTTAATCCTAAGTGACACGTACAAGTGACTGCTCTGTTGACAGACAGCAGAGTTGATGACCTTCTGCTCTGGCATATGCTTGCCCTAGTTCATAATAATGCAGGATTATAGGCTGAGATTTCAGATGTTGTTGAGCTTCCGTATTATGACTATAATGACTAATATTGGCATTAATTGAGCATGTACTAAGTGTCTGATACCACCCAAGAAGCTTTCACTTATGTTGTTACGTAGAATTCACAAATTAGTCCTATGAGACAAGTAGTACTATTTCATTTAGCAGATGAAGAATTGGGGACCCAGAGAGCTAAGCAACTTGCTCAAGTTGGGTAGTTAATTGGGGGAACAGCGACTCAGACTCAGGAGTAGCTGAAGGCACAGCTAGCACACTTCCACTGGGTGACACTCTGCTGGGGGTGACAGGTGGGAAAGGCTGGGCGGAGAGTGTGAGGAAGGAGGGCTGAGGACAGAGGAGGCAGGAGGAGGTGAAGAGGCTCGGACGGTCAGGAAGGGCCTGACGGGACGTTGCTTGAAACATGGGGAATAGGCCTTTTGTGCTGTGCTTCACAAATCTCCACTCGCCTCTCTCTCAGCGTAACTGCAACTGTGAAGTTTCATTTCTAAGCTTCCTGATCTTTAGCAGCAAGTTGGTGTAGAGAAAAATCAGAGGATTTGGAGGATGGATACCTGCTTTCTTTCTTCAGTGTTATCAATCATCTGCTATGTGTCCTTGGAAGTCATTTCACTTCTGATCTTCACTTTTTCCTGAAACAAGGGTAAGATTATCCAGGGCAAGGTGTTGGGAGGATCAAATGAGGCAATGTATTTGGTTTCTAAACATTGTCTATTTGTTTAATTAAATATTGCACTTATTGGGACTTGCCTGGTGGTGCATTGGTTAAGAATCCGCCTGCCAACGCAGGAGACACGGGTTCGGTTCGATACCTGGTCCGGGAAGATCCCACACACCGCGGAGCAACTAAGCCCGCTAAGCCACAACTCCTGAGCCTGCTCGCCTAGAGCCCGTGCTCTGCGACAAGAAGCCACCGCAATGAGAAGCCCGTGCACTGCAACGAAGAGTAGCCCCCGTTCGCCACAACTAGAGAAAGCCCACGTGCAGCAACAAAGACCCAGCACAGCCAAAAATAAAATTTAAATTTAAAAAAATTCTCATTCTTTTAAAAAATAATAATAAATAAATATTGCACTTATTATAAATGTAATATTTGTCAATAGTGGAAAAATTAGGAGAGACAGAGAAGCAAGAAGAAAAAAGACTGTAGCTATCCCTTGTGGTAGGCACCATCGGCTGGCTAAACCCATGCCAACCGGTCCCTGGGGTCTTCCCAGCTTCCCTTGCAGCTGGGATGGCCATGTGGCCCATTTCTGGTCAATGAAATAGAAGTGGAAGGCTTTGGCTTTTCTGGCTCAGAGGAACAGATGGAGCTCGTGCCATCCCTTCTCCCTTTTGAATGTGGGATGTAACGTGTGGTGTTGCAACCATCTTGAGACCATGGAGGAAGGCTGAGGGAACAGTACAGATGCTGACCCTGACAGTGTTGGGCTGCTGGGCCAACACCAGCAGCTATCCACCTCCATACTTCTTATCTTGTGAGAAGAATAAACCCTTGTTATTTTAAGCCACTGTTAGTTGGGTTTTCTGTAACTTCCATCATAACTATTACATTAATGTACTCTCATCATCCAGGGATCATAAATGATGACATCTCAGTTTGCATCTTTTCAGATCTTTCCCGATGAATATGCAGCAGGAAAATAATTTGAGACATTAAGATGTTTCCTCCTAACACATGCTACCTTGTACCTTGTGTTCTACACCCACCATTTGGGCATTTTTCAGGCACTACCCATGAGGGACAATAAAGTGTTTACAAAAACAAAAAGCCAAATTCTTGGCGACCCCTAGGGTGACTTGAAAACTTACAGCAGGCACAAAATTTGGAAGCCAGAGTACTTTTGGGTCACAAGAGCCAGGATTTTGAGGGAAAACAAAAAGTTTATCTTCAGATTTGCAATAGCCTGACTTAGTATATAAAAGAGCAAACCTGGGAGCCTCAGAGCACTGTGTTTGGAAGATAAGCCCCAGAATGAAGAAGAATGCATGTCTGAAGAAAGAGATAAGAGTTGGAATATCTGGAGAGAACAGGGAACATTGGAAGGATGAGATCAGAGCCGACACCTTACCTCGGTGCTGAGAAGGGGCCCCACACCTGAGACTGGGAGAGGGCCTTAGGGATCCTAAATAAGTTTAGTGAGAACAGGAAAACAGGAGGCACTTGAGCCTCTCTTCCCAGGATGTAAGTCCATTAAAGTCCATGTCAAGCCTGGTACCTTGAGGGGCAAAGCAGCCATTGCTTGGGTGGGGGTGGTGAGGCTGAGGGCACCATTTCAGATGTGGGAAAGAATCTAAGAATGGTCCCCATGGACCCCTGTGAAGGGCACTAAACGGGCTGAGAATAAATTGGGACCAGGTAGACCAGGAGTGCATAGATTTCTCAACTAACAGTCAGGACAAGACCAGAGACATTAGTAGCAGATGCCAGAGCTTCATGATGGGGACCAAAAAAGATGAACTGCAGAGGCCAAGGGAAGAACAGAGGGTAGCATAGGACCAGATGCCACTTCTCTGGATTCCAGGACAATGCATCTGTCCATGGAAGAACTAGAGGAGCAGGAGAGGAGGGAGAAATGGGAAGGATCTTGAACTGACCATCTTAAATCAGGAAGTGTCTGAGTTACTTTGAATTGCAAGATTAAGTTTTCTGTAATCAGCAAGAATGTGGGATAGTAGGCAAAGCTAAGTTTACAGAAATAAAGTTTGTGGGGTTTTTTTGGGGGGTGTGGCTCCCAAGTATGTATTCGGTAAATTTCAGCTCACCACCATGCATACATACATTTATAATATATATGCAATTTTTTCCAATGTGGAAGAATATTGAACGTGCTGTTTTGTCAATTTCTGTTCCTCCAATAGATTGTGAACATTTTTCCATGTCTACAAATATTAATTTGAAATAGTGATACTTAAACTTTTTTTCTGAAAGCTTTGAGAATCTGAAAATAATGATGTACCTAGAAAAATGCGTATATGCATCCACACATAATGTCTGTATGTATTTAGGGGCACCTGTTTAAGAACACAAGTTGAAGAATCTCTTGCCTGCAATATAATTTTCAATAACTGAATAGTATACATTATATAGCCACCCTGCGTTATGTTTCATCAACTTCCTATTGTTGCACATTGAGACTCCAGTTTTCCTCTATTATAGATGATCTTTATGATAAATTCCTAGAAGTAGAATTTCTAGTTATGTTAGGAATGTTTCCACTGTAGGTAACAGAATAGTCAAATGACAATGGTTTGTTTTTCTCCCATTATAAAAGATTCAGAGGAAGCAGCCTGGTGCAGACTCAATAATGCCATCGAGGACCCATACTTTTGCTCTATTTCTGCTCTGCTCTGCTTAGCTTTTTGTCTTGTCACCTCATGGTTACAAAATGGCTGCTGCAGTACCATTATTACATCCTTGTTTAAGACAGGATGGAGAGGGGCAAAGGCAATACTTTTTATCAGGAAAGCCGACTTTTGCTTAAGTCTCGATAGCCAGCACTAGATCACATGTCTGTAGGTCTCTAAGGGAGGCTGAAAAAGTAAATATTCCAATTTTCCAGATGTTTTAGTGGAGGCAGTTAAGGGAAAAGAGTGTTGATGGTTAGTTTTAAGTTAATCAGCATGCCACGCAGGGCCAAAGTTTCTGAATATTTTAAAGGAGTTGATCTACAGAGGCAACATACTTGAAAGGGTTTTATAAACCAACCAAATATTCTGTACAAATATGAGCTGTCTAATTTATTAGAAGTGGTGCTGTGTTGTCTTAGAGGATTGAATATGTAGTATTATTGCTAATCTCCGGGCAGCTGCCTTGCTAATTGGCCACCTCTGTTCAGAAATACGTTGTTAAAAAGCTCTTTTGTTTTTGGAAAGAGCCTTTCCATACCCAGTGACAAAATTACTTGTTTAGACCCTGTTTTGATGCTTCAGTCACCTCCTACTGGGATGTCAGGGAAACAACGTTAGGCATGGGGTCCAAAGACCTGAGTTTATTTCTTAGCTCTGCCATCTGACCACAAGGAAGACATTTCTCCAAGGCCTTGGATTCCTTACTTGTAGGATGTGAGTAATAATTTTTACTCTACAGCATTGCTAGAGGGGCAAGATGAGGTTTTGGGTGAGGAAGTGCTGTGAAGTGGAATATAAATTTTGGTTATCTTTGCTGTTTAGCCCTCATTCTTATGGGCCATTTTCAGACCTGTTGAATCAAGGCCAAAGCCTGTGGTTTGCTGATAAACAAACTCTCCAAGGGGAAAAAAATTAACTTGATTTTTAGTGTTTGGTGATATCCATGGTATAAATACTCTCACCATGGCCAATTTCAAACTATCAGTGGTTTAAAACCAGCTGCAAAATTCCCAGTTATTTAACAAATCCTCTTGTTAGCTGGTACAGGCCAGCTTCAGCACGCAGCTGACCCAGAGCACAGAATCAGCCACCTTGTAGCCAGATGTGCTGGCAGGGCCAGAGTCAGCATCTGGATCCACCTGGCAGGTGTAGTTACCAGTCAGCTCTCATTTTATCTCTCCCCATCTCCAATAGCTCTTTTCACACATACCCCTGGATTTGTGAAAGGTGTCTGTAAACTCCAGAGCGAGTCTACATGCAAGTTGTCTGATGAATTGATTTCGAGTAGTGAATAGTTCTAAGCCCCCAAAGAAAGGATCAGAGTTACACATGGAAAGAAGTTACCGAGAACTAATCCTGTACGTGCCATTTATTTGGTTGATAAGTGACAGAACCCCAAGTCAAACTGATTTAAGAAATGAGGAAAGTTTATCGGCTCACATCAACATGAGGTTCAGGGTTGCTGGCTTCCGGCAAGGCTAAATCCAGGTGCTCAAACAATGTCACCAGGATCTCAGACAGGCTTTCCCCAGGTGGTGGCAAAACAGTCATTAGAAGTTTTAGTTTAGCAATCCTGGTGAAAAGAGCACTTCTTTCCTGACAGAACCTGTCAAACTCCCAGGAATTGCTGATTTGCCCAGTTGGGGTCATGTGCTAGTTGCCGCGTCAGCCACAGTTAACCAGAGAAGGTAGAACTCTCCATGGCAGGCCTGAGTCATGGGCTCATTCCTGGAGCTGGAGATGTGGTCTGCTGGTCTAAACCACATGGGCTGGGAATGTTGGAGGGTGTGCTTCCCCAAAAGAACCGTGGAATTCTGTTACCAGAAGAAGCAGGATCTGTGCTTGGCAGATCAAAATAGCAAACGTCCACTACAAATCTTATGTGCTTCCTGTTCTCCTGGGGAGATCTGTGGGGCATGAAAGACAGAATTTCCAAATATAGCTCAGATCTTCCTGGGCTCCATCAGCCTGTGATTCCCAAGGAGGTCGTATTAACATTAATACTCAAATTTTTTCATTTTGAAAAACTGCTTTTAAAGGCAGCCTCTATGATGTTTCTGAAAGTCCCTCTGGGGTATATACACGTGGCCTCACAAATCCATCTGGGCTACTGCTCCAGCAAAGCTGCCCAGCCAGTGCCCCACTGTTCACTGCTATACTCCAGGGCCATAAGGATGAAAGGGTGTGGACCCTGCTCCCCGAGCCCCGACCCAGGGAGGAGTTGAGGTGAATAAGCACTGTACAGGGAACAAGTACTATAGACAAGGTATTTTACCTGTCTTTTCTCCTTTAATCCTCTCCCCTACCCTTTGAGGTATGTATTACAACCTGCCCTTGAGGATAAAAATGGTGGCTAAAAGCTACGTCCAGACTAACTCAGCTAGGAAGAGGGGGAGGTGGGATTGGATGATCAGGTCTTTTGATTTTTAGTCTTGCGGTCTTTCTCATTTTCCTATTTATTTCTGGCCAGAATCAAATCTAACTGAATTGGATATCACCTCCAACCCTAAAACATTGCTTCCCTCACAAGAGATGCTCAATTAAAGTTGAATGAATATAAGAACCTGTACTTGTTCCTCAGAGGTCACTGGTCTGATGGGGTGAGTTCATTGGTGTAGGGCACGGTTACGGGCTGAGTTGTATCCTCCAAAATTCACGTGTTGAAGTCCTGGCTCCCAGCCCTCAGAAACTGACTGTATTTGGAGATATGATCTTTCAAGAGGTAATTAAATTAAAATCAGGTCGTATGGGTGGGCCCTAATCCAACGTGACTGGTGTCCTTATAAGACGGGTTTAGGATCCAGACATGCACAGAGGGAAGACCAGGTGAGGACAAAGGGAGAAGACAGCCATCTACAAGCCAAGTGGAGAGCCTTCAGGAGAAACCAACCCTTCAGACGCCTTGATCTTGCCCTTCTAGCCTCTAGAATTATCAGAAAATACATTTCCATTGTTTAAGGCACCCAGTCTATTGTACTTAGTTATGGCAGCCTAGCAAACTAATACAGCCAGGAATATCTTTGAAGAAGAGAAGTCAGAACTAAACACTCTTGAGATGGGAAATTGTCTAGGTAATAATACATGCACGTGCAAAAGGCATAAATTCTCCCTCCTGCCTCTGCCCCTCCCCCAACCCACCTGGTTTCCCTCCTGGGAGGTGAATGGTTACCAATCTCTCATGTTTCCTCCCAGTTATTCATTCTTTCTCCCTTCGCAAACAGACACAACTGTATATCTAAATAATTTTTCTCACCTTATACACGCTGTTCTGCACCTTGGTTTTTTGTTTAATTAAACATTCTAAAGATCCTGCAAGAATGACTTTAACAAAGCATGTTTGGAAAGTCAGAGAAATACCCTGATGAATCACCAGCATGATTAAAAACTAAAAGCGATGCATTAAAACAGCTTTGCCACCCTGTCAGATATTTTAAGCCCGTTGCCTTCTGCGGAGCAGGGAGACAGGCCCCAGAAGCCTCTGAGGGGGCACTGACTGAATCATTAGCAGCTGGAGAGGAGCCTGGCTGCTCAGGAGGGCAAACCTTTGGTTTCTCGCCCCTGCCTTAGGCCTCCTCTCTGCCCTTCTCTCCCCCATACACAAAGTAGGTCAGCTTGAGAGATGCTTCCCTGAGCAGGTGGGAGAATGTCTGTGCTGAGTGGGAGGCCAGAGCTCTGGGCCCATATTGGGATGCCATCTGTAATTGTAGACACTCAGAGCTGCGAGAGATCTTAAAGATCTAATTCCTTCAGTTTACACATGGGGAAGCTGAGCCCAGAGCAAGAAAAAAAAAAAAAAAGGAACTTTGCTAATTGCTAAGGTCACTAGCTAGGTGGGGACAGAGCAAGGGACAGAATGTCAATGTCCTCCCTCTGACACCAGTGCTCTCTTCATGTTGCCACAATGTCCTGTTGGATCTGTAATCTTTGTCTGGATGTCCAGATTTTACTGTATCTTCTTTGTCATGCCCTATCTCCCCTCTGCCATTAAAAATAAGAGACCAGGGAATTCCCTGGTGGTCCGGTGGCTGGGACTCCGCGCTTACACAGTCTAGGGCCCAGGTTCGATCCCTGGTCGGGGAACTAAGATCCCACACGTCTCACACAGCCAAAAAGAAAAAGAGACCAGATCCTGAAGCCAGACTGCTTGAGTTTCAATACCGGTTCCAATCACTAGCTGGGTGATATGGGGCAAGTTAATTAGCGTTTTTTTGTGCCTCAATTTCTTCTTGTATCAGATGGAGATTATCAGAGTATCTACCCCTGAGGGTTGTTGACAGGGTGGCCTTGTCGCATGGTTCCCAGAAGCACCATTCACAGCTCAGTCCATAATGTAGATGATATATGAGTGGTACTACCTGGAGCTGTGCAGTGCACAGACTGGGAGGCAGTACACAGGAAGTGGCAGTGATGAGTTAAATGAAATTGTGCTTGTCATTCCTTTAGCATACTAAAAGAAAGTTAAACGTTGGCTATTATTACCATCATTGTCATTTTTATTGTCATCATGAAGAACCAATTGTCTTGTCTTTAGAAGCAGAAAGGAATGGGAGAACTGAGGAGAAAAGTCATATTTTCATGTTTCATTTCTATTATGAAGGTAATAGGCATTCGGAACAGAAAACCTGGAAAACACATATAAAAACAAACCAAACAGACTTCCCTGGTGGTGCAGTGGTTAAGAATCCACCTGCCAATGCATGGGACACGGGTTCAATCCCTGGTCCTGGAAGATCCCACATGCCGCTGAGCAACTAAGCCCGTGCGCCACAACTACTAAGCCTGCACTCTAGAGCCCATGAGCCACAACTACTGGAGCCCACATGCCTAGAGCCCGTGCTCTGCAACAAGAGTAGCCACCACAATAAGCCTGTGCGCCGAAACGAAGAGTAGCCTCCCCTCACCGCAACTAGAGAAAGCCCGCATGCAGCAACGAAGACCCAACGCAGCCAAACATAAATAAGTAAAATAAATTAATTAAAAAAACAAACAAACCAAACAACAAAAATAAAATAATTCCACCAACCAGAAATAACCTCTTTTGACATATGGTGTATGTTCCAGATTGTTTTTTTCCCACCTGTTTTTCACTTACCGATACATTGAGGGAACAATTTCCCATGGCAATAAATGTTCATCTACAATGTCAGCTTCAATGACAGGACAACCTAGCGGTTAAGAACATGGACTCTGGATCTAGGTGGCCTGTGTTCAAATGTCAGCTCTACCACTTACTAGCTCTGTGACTTTGGGCAAGATAATTAACCTCTCTGTGCTTGAGTTTTTCCATCTGTAAAGTGGAATTAATAATAATATCTACCTTGTGCAGAGTGTTTGTCATATTACTATTTTTAGATCAGTCCATTTTGTGAAAATACTGTAATTTGCAAAGCTGGTCCCCCATTGTTGGCCTTTTAGATGATTTCCAATTTTTCCCTGTCATAGATAATGTGGCCACAAATATTCACAACCATGTATCTTTGGGCATATCTCTGGTTATTTTATTAAATTCCTAGAAATGGATTTGCCGATGTATAGAGGATATACTTGCCAAATTATCCAGAGTTTGTACCAGTTTACATTCTGGCAGCATTTGGAAGGATTGAAGAGCAGCGTGAGTCTCTGGGGTCCTGGAAACAAAACGGGGGACTCTGGGGACGCAACTTAGGACTAGGACATGTACTTTAGCTGTCAGTAGACCCATGTAGCTCCCTGGAGATGCCATGTCTGCCCGTGCAGCCTGATACCATGTTTCCCACCTTCATGATTATTTTCCATATCGAAGAACCATATATATCATAATGTTTAATATCAAAAAAGACTTACTTAAAAAATACGTTTACTTTAAAAGAGAACTTTAAATCATGACTATCAATGTAAAACCAGAATCACTCAAGTAGAAAGAAAGTAACTGTAAAAATAAATATGACAGAAGCAAAAGATTACTAAATTGTAGCTAGACGCTGTTGCCTGGAAAGGCTCTGAGCTACAGGCCCTGCACTTTACTTTGTTGGAGGGGGTTTAGCAAATTAGTAGGAGCCAGAGGGGTGTTAAGATTTACTAACACCAAGCTGACACTTTCTCTTTGGTATAGTCAGAAGGATCAAAGGAGCGTTGAAAAGTGATTTTAGTGGGAGTGGAGGGGGACGTGTGATCTTATGTTGAAGGACCTGTGAATTTACCTCCTAAAATTGCCCTATAACCATTTTCTTCAGTTTAGGAAACAGGAGCCAGAATTGCCTCACTGAGGGCCAGCTTCCCAGGTGTGAAAGAACTCTTACTGCACGTGTCCATGTAATCTCAATAACCCCATCAACAGGGCGCTGTAAGTAATTATCACCTCCATTTTACAGTGGATGAAACTGACGCATAGGATGGTTAATAACATGTCCACAATCGCTATAGTTAATCGACAGTAAGGCTGGAATTTGGAGCTCAGGTGTTTTGGCTCCAGAGTTTAAACTCCTAAATAATACTTTATACTGGCAATGGATGGTCCTATGACTAGTTATCAGCTGCATCCCTGGTTGCATCTCATTCTCAGAGCTGAAAAGGTATATTTAGACGATGGGACTCACCTTGGACCCCTTTAACCCTGTTTGTAACTGGCTTCTCACTCTGCTAGATTGACCCTGCTTTGACCTTGATTTAACCTTGACCTTTCTTTGTTACCTGGACTGGTGACTGAGACTCTGCAACCTTCTGCTGGCACTGATGGCTGTAGGCCTTCTTGCACCAGGAGTGCTTGGGTCTACAGGTGAGTATTACATTGGCACGAGCTTTGTGGGGACTACAGTGCAGAGGTGAGTGAGTTTGCCAAGGCTTGCAGAGTGAGTTACTGGCAAAGCCTGGACTAGAACCCAGATCTGCTGAGTCCTGCTTGGTCCACCACATCCTGCAACTTTCTTAATTACATAAATAATTTGTCTTCATAACAACTGCCTTACTTGCTTTTCCCAGCAATCTTGAGAGACAGGTAGGTATTGTTGTGAATGCTTCACAAATGAGAAAGCTGAGGCTGTGCCCACGTCACATAGCTAATAAGTGGCAGAGCCCGTTCCGTACCTCAGAGGAAATTCTGCTGGAAAGGGGCGTGATTAGGACTAGAACACAGTCCTGTCCGGCTTTAAGTCCAGATCTCTTTCTACAAAATACCCTGTATCCATTTCTGCCTCTTCAGTTTCCCAGGTCCTCTCTCTCATTTCCTAAGACTTTTTCTTTTTTTTGCGGTACGCGGGCCTCTCACTGTTGTGGCCTCTCCCGTTGCGGAGCATAGGCTCCGGACGCGCAGGCTCAGCGGCCATGGCTCACGGGCCCAGCCGCTCTGCGGCATGTGGGATCTTCCCGGACTGGGGCACGAACCCGTGTCCCCTGTATCGGCAGGTGGACTCCCAACCACTGCGCCACCAGGGAAGCCCCCCTAAGACTTTTAATTCTGTCTCTTTTCTCATTGGGATGGTGGTGCTGAGTATGGGTGATTCATACTGAAGTGTGAATGACTATACCTAGGGTCAGATGTTTCTCCGTCTGGGTGTGTCTGCACTTAGAGAGATTGCTCTCAACTGCAGCTGAGGGTTCATTCCTATATTTGTAATCTATTGTTATATAAAAAATTACCCTAAGGCCTGGTGGCTTGATGCAACACCAATCATTTATCATCTCTCGTAAGCTCTGTGAGTCAGGAACCCAGACAGGGCAGAACGGTGAAGTCTTGACTGTTCCACAATGTCTTGGTCCTCTGCTGCAGGACTCAAAGGCTGGGGGCAGAAGGAAGACTCATTCACTCACACGCCTGGTGGCTGGGGCCGGCTGTCAGCTGGAATACCCCCTCACGGCCTCTCCATCTGGCCTGAACTTCCTCTCAACTTGGTAACTGAGTTCCCGGGGCACATAACCCAAAAGAGAGTCAGACAGAACTCATTGCCTTTTATGATCTAGTCTTGGAGTTCGTGCAGTGTCGCTTCTGCCTCATCCCTCTGGCTGAGGGAGTACCAAAGGTCTACCCACTTCTCAATGCAGGAATGTCAATGTCATATTATAAGAAGAACACGTGGGATGGACATGTACTGGTGTAGCTGTCTTTGGGAAATACCATCTGGCACAACTTTCTAACAGTGGGATCTCACACACAGGTCAGGTAGGTTTGTGGGAACAGACCTTGGGTGTGGGCTTGGGGGAGGGTCCTCTCCTTGTGGCTCCCATCAGATCCCATTGTTCCCTGGGGTCTCTTTGCTCTAGCTTCCTGCATGTGTAATTCTGCTTTCCTCTGCTCTACATTTACACTGCAGTTAGTTTGTGATCCATTTTTCTCAAAAGGTTCAGACAGCCCTCACGACTGATAGGCAGGGGCATGATCTTGCCTGACAAGAGGACCTGACATTGAAAATAAATAGGAATAAAAAATGCTGATCTGCTTCTGTGCCATTGGATGGAGCCCAGGCCTACAATGAATAGAAAGTTTCCTGCTTTGGAGCAGGCCTTCCCTGGTCCCCAAGGAGGAATTTAAAGGCTGAAGATGGACTGAGCTCCAGCTAAGGGATTGTGTGAATTGCAGGGCGGGGGTTATCAAGATCTGTCCCGCAAAGTGGTGGCAGTTCCAGAATTCCTATATTGGCAGGGGGGTGCTTTATGGGCAGCAAACCTGGTTAGCAGAAGGGATTGGAAATTCCACTGGCATAACATTTTATGTATATTCGAGAAAGCGTTAGCTGTCTATTTCAAAGATTTGCGGAGGGGAGCTGTCTTAGTTTGGATTTGACCACGAGCAGACCCTAAGATAAAGATTCAAGAATGGAGAAATGTGGGCTTCTCTGGTGGCACAGTGGTTAAAAATACGCCTGCCAATGCAGGGGACACGGGTTCGAGCCCTGGTCCGGGAAGATCCCACGTGCCGTGGAGCAACTAAGCCCGTGCACCACAACTACTGAGCCTGCGCTCTAGAGTCCGGGAGCCACAACTCCTGAAGCCCTTGCGCCTAGAGCCCGCGCTCGGCAACAAGAGAAGCCACCGCAATGAGAAGCCCGCGCACCACAACGAAGAGTAGTCCCCTCTCGCCGCAACTAGAGAAAGCCTGCACGCAGCAACGAAGACCCAACGCAGCCAATAATAATAAATAAAATAAATAAATTTATTTAAAAAAACTGGTTCTAGAACGAGAAATTTCAGATAAAGTAGACTTCAGAACAAGAAATACTTATAAGGGATAAAAAAGGGCATAATAATAAAAGGGTCAATTCATCAAGAAGCCAACAATCCTAAAGATGTATGCACTTAAAATAGAGCTTCAAAATATGTGAAACAAAAACTCACAGAACTGGAGTCAGTTACAATTCCAGCTGGAGATCTCAACACTCCTCTTTCAGTAGTAGAAAAAATAGGACCCTAGAAAACAGTAAAGTTACAGAATACATAAACAAACCTAAACTCAGCCACTAAGCTGTCACACCCACTCTCTTCTAGCACACGCAAGGTGCCCTTCATGCACTTACTGTATATCAGACATTGCCCTAAGCATTTTTTGTGCATATCCTCTTTGAACCTCAGAAAATCTACGATTGTTCCCTTTTCACAGATGAGAAAATTGATGGTCATAGAATGAAGTTAATTGCCAAAGTCACACAGCCAGGACAAAACAGTTCTGGAACTTGAACACCAAAGCTTGTGTGACTGAGCACCCCACTATACTCCCCCACCCTTGCTTCTAGTTTTAAAGTCCTCAGTTATCAACTTTGTTACTTGTTTTCCCACGTATGCCTTTGATGTCCACAGTGGTGCTTTCAGCTAGTACCAAGAATCTTATTATTATTTTAAAATAATTTTTGTTTGCTCTTTTTTTTTTTTTTTGAGCTTGGGTGCTTTAAAAAAAACAAAACTGGGTAATATAGCCAAACGGTACAAAATTTAGAGGTACGAAAGAGCATCCAGGTATTTCCCTGTTACCCAGTCTCTTATTATGATGAAGTTTAGAAGTCATTTGTATTTTCTTTCTTTCATGTCTGTTACCTATTTTCCTATAGAATTATTGGATTTTTTTTCCTTATTGATACATAGAAGCTTTTAATATATTAAGGGAATTAGTCCTATGCCTGTGGTATGAATTGTTAATATTTTCCCAGTTTGTCTTTTGCCTTTTGAAAATGCAAAGGTTTTTTCCATGGAGAAACATTATGGCAGTTGAATTTGTCAATTTTTATATTTTATGAGTGGGATATGTCATTCTTAGACAGCTATTAATTACCCCAAGTTTATAAAACAAAGTTCCCTACTTTTTCTTCTATTAATGTTATGGGTTTTTGCTGTACATTTTTTGCTGTAATGAGTGAGATATGGCTCCAATTTAAGTTTTTCCCATAATAGCAAACCAGTCATTCCAACAATATTTATTGGATAATCTTGTTCCTCGCTGATTTGAAATGCCGCATTTATTCTATATTAGATCTCTTGACATATTTAGGTTTATTTCTGAGCTTTATGTTATTGATCTATTTGTCTTTCCATGCCCAAGTACCACACTGTTTAAATTACTGCAGCTTAATACCATGTTTTAATATCTGGGAGAGTCAGTCCCTCTCTTTCTGCTCTTCCTTTTCAGAATTCACCTAGCTATTCCTGATTGTTTATTTTTCCATGTGAATTTCAGAATCCATTTGTCTAGTTCGCTCCCCACCCCTGCCACCCCAAAATCTGTTGGTATTTTTTCTATTGGAATTGCATTAAATTTACAGATTAATTTAAGGAGAAATGACATCTTTAGGAGTTGAGTCTTCCTACCCAAGAAAAAGATATACCTTTCTTTTTTTAAGTGTTCTTTGATGTCCCTCAGTAATGTTAATTTTTTTCAAATAGAATTTGCATACATCTTGTTAGGTTTACTGATGGATAATGTATCTTTTTTATTGCTATTATAAATATTTTTTCCCTTCCCTCATATTTCCTAACTGGATATTGTTTTGGCAACAGTTGTAACAACAATACTTCCAACAATATTCCAACATTGTTGGAATAACTGACAACAATACTCCACTCTGGCAGTATTGCCTCAAGTTGTCTTGGGAACCTCCACATCTGACTTGACTTGGGTTCCAGTTGCTGCCATCAGCCTGCAGGCAAGACCCAGACCCCTTGGGATAAAGATGGAGTCTGAGGGTTCTAGCAGGAGGAGTGCCCTATCCATACAGCTAAGCACCTCTAGGATGGGTGCCATGTATACTAAAATAGGTTGATGATGTTATGCATGTCATAAACAACTACAAATCTGTATGAATCCAATGCCTTTTTATCCTCTATGAGGTGTCCATCTACACCAGGGCAGAAGATGGCAAAGTAAAGCTTATGTTGCTTCAGTCTGAGACTCTTTGGATAAACTTATCTTTGGTGTCCTGACAGTTGATCAACTTGAGGAAACTGAGGCAGCATTCAGTATTATACTTTTCTTTCTTTTTTTTTTTTTTGCGGTATGCGGGCCTCTCACTGTTGTGGCCTCTCCCATTGCGGAGCACAGACTCCGGACACGCAGGCTCAGCGGCCATGGCTCACGGGCCCAGCCACTCCGTGGCATGTGGGATCCTCCCGGACCGGGGCACAGACCCGTGTCCCCTGCATCGGCAGGCGGACTCTCAACCACTGCGCCACCAGGGAAGGCCTAGTATTATACTTTTTAAGATGAGACTCCATTTTTTTCTCAAATCACAAAAGGCGATAGGGTGTCAGGCATCCTCCCAGAGAAACTGAATCTTGGGCTGGTATTGGAACTCGTCAATATTCGTTAGCATTCTTGACCATCACTAATATTTAATGAGCACCTATTATCTATGTGCCATCTTGTGCTGGGCGTTGAGTACACAGAAATGAATAAAGTCACAAATCCTGCCCTAGAGGAGCCATCCAGTGGGGAAGATAGGCAGAAAATCACTATAATGAATAAGGACAAATATTCAATAGACTTGTGTTCAACATGCCATGGGAATGCAGAGGAGGAGGCTCTGGAATTTATTTGGGATTAGAGGTATTGGCTTTTGAGCTAGGCCTTAAAAGATAAGGAGTAGTTAGCTAGTTTGGCAAGAGTAGCAGATGGTACTAGTGCCCTGTAAGGCTCTACTTGATGGTGGGATGGGCCTGGCTCTTGCACAGGGCAGGATGCCAGGGTGTCGGGGAGGGGTGGTGGTGGTAGTTAATGCTCCCAGGAGCAGTCCTCAACCAATCTGGAATGGAATTTGGTGGATAAATGCCCTAGTTTCTCACCCACTGAGTGGGACAGCTCCGAGATGTGTTCTACAATATCTACCAGGGTTGCTCAGTGGGATTGGGCCCCAGCTGCTCAAAGGGATAACTTGCTTCCTAATGCACATTTTCCTGGCTTCCTTCCCTTCCTGGGTCCTGCTTGTCCATGTTCCCACTTGTGCTTCCTAGGTCACCTCTTAAGCAAACTATTTGTGCTCAAATCCTAGTCTCAGGGTCTGCCTCTGGGAAACTGACCCCACACAGCGAAGCATGGGCAGAGTGCTTTCCTGGAAGAGGAAACAGCATGAGAAAGGCCCAGAGGTATGACAGAGCATGCCTTGTTTGGGGACCAGAAAGAAGTTGAATATGACTGCAGAGCCATTCAAGGAAGACCAGGAGATGAGCTAGTCAGGTGGTGTGGAGAATCACGGATATCACGTGGCTTCCCCCTTGGTGGAGAAAGGGGTGTGGGATTAGAATGGAATTTTTTAGAAGTCTCCCCTGCCCATCTGGTGGTGGGCAGGGGAACTGTCTGGGGAGCAGGGAGGAAGAAGATCCCTCCTCTCCTCTCCTCTCCCCTCCCTGATGCTTTTGCCCGAGGGTTGGGGCTCCCAGCTCCCGCTCTGGGGCTCAGCACACTCCACTCTAGCCAACCAACACGGGCGAGCCTCCAGCCTTCCGGCTGAGACGGTAGATGCCTCCCCCGCCCGCCGGGCTGAGCGGTCGCCAGGGCTGCAGCTGCCGGGACCAGGGGTGGGCGGGGCGCGGGGCGCGGCCCGCAGCCCGCACGCGCCATTACCGGGCCTGGGATGGCAGTCTGTCCCCAGCGGCTGCACAGACGGAATTTTCCTTCCCGCAGCTGCGCCTTCCCACCGGCTCCACTCTCAATGTGGGGCTCATCCGAGGCCTCCTACTCCGGCGGTCCTTGATATTCTCATCCAGTTGTTGGCTCCCGTCAATGGAGGAATCGGGATGCGTTCTCAGAGGAGGCTGTGGGGGACCAGGTGCCTTTCCTGTCTGCCTGGATATAGAGACGAGGCGTTTTGGGGTAGCAGATTGTCATAAGCAGTCCTGTGCCTTGTTTTCTTTTCCTTCTGTCTTTCCTTTTATTCTTTCCTTTTTCTTTCTTTTTCCCTTCCTTTCTCCTGCCAGGCCCTGGACTAGGCATTCGGGATTCAGAAATGACTCAGTTGAAATTCTTGCCCTCAGAAAGATCCCAGTCTAAAGAGGGAAACAGAGCACGATGACCCAATAATTACAGCACTATGATTGAGTTATTTATGTATTTCAAATACTTGTTGAATGAAGAAAGAAAGAAAAAATGAATGAATGTTAGGGCATGGAGACAGGAGTTGCAGTCAGGGAGGGCTTCACAGAGATGGTGGTGCCTGAGCTCATCGGGAAGGGCTGGTTATAGTCACTAGCACCATGCTAGGCAGGCCCTTTCTGCGAGAATCCTCGTGACAATACTATGACGTAGACAGCCCTACTTTACGGAGGAAGAAAACCTCAGAGAGATTGGATAAATTGTCTGAGATCATAAAGCTGCAAGTGGTACAGACAGGATTCCAAAAGAGCTCTGTCTATTGCAGAGCCTGTGGTTGTTCCACCATGCCACGCTAGAAGGCGTGGAGAAGGGTATCCCAAGCAGACAGAACAGCTTGAGCAAAGGCTTGGGGGCACACTAGGGATGACACGGGGCTGATTTTCTGGAACCCTCGGCTGCCACGCTCTCTAAACTCTAGCACTTTCCAAAGCACTCACTATGGCTTGTGAGAAAAGCAAGTGGCAAGTGAGTGTTCAACACTTCCTCCTAGAGCTGGAAATTACAGTTTGCATCTCAGCTCTTCTATGACAGGCTGTATGATCTTGCGAAAGTCCCTTCCCCTCTCTGAGCCTCTGTTTCCTCATTTGTTTAAATGAGCATGTGATTCCTACCTTGTAGAGCTGTTATAAGAATTCAAGGCAACCTGTGAAGCGTTGAATTACAATCAATCTGTTCAAGGTGCCTTTAGGACACCCAGGGCTGGCTTTTGCTGGAGGGGTTGGCTGAATCACCAGGCAAAGGGACTTTTAGATAATTGGATGGGGGATGCCTTCCATTTTCCGAGAAATGAGGGTGCTGGCAGACAGCCTACTGCTAGTCTGCTTCAAATGGACCAGATGCTATTTTGGAGATGAGAAAAGACAGTGGCAGTGTAGGGAGAAGATAAAAACCAAGAAATAGTAGTACTGACCCACTCCTGATTAGGAACAGAAGACAGGCAAGCCAGCCAGGTGTCTTCAGCCCTCGAGAGGGCCTCTAGTGCTGGCAGAGTCCTGAAGATGTGCAGAGTGAAGGGGAGGGGTTGGAGAGAGAGTACTGATGGGCTTTCAGGCTGGATCACACTCATTAAAACGACAGTCAAGTGTTTGACCTTGGATTATGACTCTATTTTTCTCCAATCCCTGGAGCTGGCTGTTTTCAAGAGAAGAAGTGGGGCCGTCTGCTCAGAGCTGGCCCTGGCACCGAGGAACCTTTCCCTGGGGGACAGCCACGCAGGAACTCATACAATGTGTTGGAGGTGGGCAAGGTTCTTCTCAATGTACGGATATTTACGTTAAGGAGTAATGCCATCAATGCCTCATGCCATTTCACCAAAAGAGAAGATGTTTTTTTCTTTTTAACCCAGATCCTCAGGTTCTCAGCAGAGATATTATAACCATACCTTCTAAATAAAATCTTCACATAGAGTCTGAGTCTATGAATCTCATCCTGACCTCTTCAGAAAATGGGAGACTCAAAAAAAATTGACTGCAGAATATTACATAGCTCTTGAGCTATTAAGTGGTGAGCCAGGGATTCAAATATTAGTCTGTCTGCAAATCAGAACATAAGTTTCATTACATTTCTTTTTTAAAAATAATTGCTATCATGGATATGCACTTACCATGTGCCAGACACTGTACTGGGCAGGATTTTTACATGATCTCAATATTCTTCAATAACTCTGCAAAGAATGATTAACCCCACTTTACAGATAAATAAACTGAGTCTCATTAATGAAATTGCATGAGGCTGCCTTGCTAATAGGTGGCTGAAGCAGAGGATAAACCTGCATGGGTCTGACACTAAAGATCTAATTGATCCACAGTCTGGGAGTGGTCAGCAGGATGGGGAGTCAAGGGCTGCTCACTTTCTGTAAACAGCTAATTTACTGGCATCTTGTAAATATCTCTTTCTACCACCTGGAAGGCACCTCCCTGAAGAGGAACTGTACCAGAGGTAGAAGGAAGGGGTTGCCTTCTGCACCGACTTGTACGGAGAGCTCAGCTCCTTCCCTGCAGTGGGATTAAATGCTAAGTGGAAGGGATGCTCTTTTATTTATCCATGAAGTGGTGTGCAGATGCTGCTAAAAAGCAACCTCTGATGAATCCTCTGAGCTTCCCAGGCAGGGAAACCCACTCTGTGCTGCTCCTGCGCACATGACAGAAATGTTCCTCTATCACCATGGCAACAGCCAATACACCAGCATCCCACAAGAGGCCAGAGCTGCTCTGTGGGGAGCTGTGGTCTAAGCCTGGTGGGAGTAGGAGTGGGGTGCATGGGGGAGGGGTGTCTCATCAGCTAGATTCTTCTTGCTTGAGGCTAGCTTGTTGCTGGGGCAGGAATGTTTATACAGGATTCCAAGCCTCCTGTGTCTGAAGGAATCTGGGCAAAGGGAGATGGCCGGAAAGCTGAGGAGGGCCCAGGGGGCATATTACATTTTCCATGGCTTCCAATGAATGTGTTTATTAGGCAAGCTGCTGATGGATGGCACCTTTCTAAGGGGGCTGTCAGTACACCCTAGTGCAGAATTTCATGGGCTTTGCAGACAACGAGACCTGACTCCTAGCTCTGTAACTTTTTAGTTCAAAGATCTCATGTTAGTTGCTGTACCCTCTCTGAAGTCTAATTGCTTCATTGGTAAAAGGGGTATATTTGACACCTCCCTTGTGGGAGATTAAATGACATGACACATGGACAGTTCCTGGCATCTCGTCAGCATCTAATCAGTTGTAGATATTATGATGTCCCCAATACTGTCAGAGAAATGGAGACTTGGCAAGGGGACCATCTCTGACTCCCTTAAGTCAGGGGTATTGGAATTAGAAGTCATGCCACCTGTGTTTCTTCTGGGCGCCCCGGCTTCTCTCTCTTCCTAAAGCCATCTCAGCGTTCAGTGTTTGCCCCTGTGTTCCCTGGCTCAGCCCGGTGACGTCAGGTGCTTATTTCTCCCTGCGGGGCCCCACCCAGAGAATCCCGCAACACCAGACCTTGAGGATCGCCCAGCTTAGCTCCCTCTCCCTCATCTTCCAGGCCAGGAAATGGAAGCCTGGAGACAGAAGTGAAGTGTCTTTTCAAGGTCATCCAGAAACGTAGAAGCCAATAGTTGAAGTGGTTGTTGCATTTATTTTGGGCAGGTATGACTAAGCCTGGGAGTAGCGGCAGAGGTCGACCTCGTGCCTTCTATGAATTCTCTTGGGTGTGTAATGTGGGGATACACATGTATGAGGAGAGTCCTTTTTTTATTTAGTTGTGCTACTGGCAAGTTCTGTGATTCCCCTGACATCAGAAATATTAATAGCTAACATTTGCACAGTGCTTTATGGCTGATAAAATACACTCATATACTTGATCTTATTTAGCTCTTGAAATAGTCCTTCGAGGTCGTTATGATAATTATCGCCATTCTTTTACAGATCAGGAAACTGAGGCTGAACGTGACTTGTTCAGAGCGACACAGTTACCACTAGGCAGATTTAGGAGTTGAACTTACATTTGTGTGATTCGTAAGTATAGCAAAGTGGCCCAGCTGATGTGCCACATTCGGAGAATTCAAAGCTCAGGACATAGCCGTCTTCTGTGCAGAGTGGAGGAGGAGGGCATCCCCAGGGCTGACGGTCACCAAGGCCCACCTGAATAGAGATGGCAAACCCTCAATTCAACCGGGTTCTCCAAACGGCAGGTAACAAGATAGTATGGGAGCAATAATGATGCCTCTTCCAGGAAAGCTTTGTCGCCTTCAAAGTGTTCTCATATTATCTCATGAGAGGCCCGAGGAAGACCTAATACCCCCAGTTTACATAAGAGGCCCAGGGAGCCGAGCAACTTGTTGAAAATCTGCAAAGCCAACGAGTGATGGAGCCAGGACAAGAACCCACAGTTCCTCAATCCCAAACGCTTTCTACTTCTTTTTAGGGCAGCTGGGTCTGAAGGGGGTCCCTGATCCTGAGGCATGAGCAAGGGCCAAGGTTGGCATGTTCCAGCAAACTTCCTTGTTTGGGAGGAACCAAGACAGTGTGCCGAGGTTTCCCTTTAAGCTTTGTGTTTGAGCTCTGCCTGCAAAAGGCACTTCAATTGCTCCTCCGACCTGTACCCAGCCTGGCTCCCTGTGAGCCTTCTCTGCCGCACTGTTGCTCAAGGGGAAGAGAGAAATCAGAGGGGCGCGGTAAAGCATTTAAATTGGTTCCCGAGTTTAGCAGGATTCTTTCATCTGCAGTCGCCAGGTGTTTACTTGTGTTTACAATTCAGTGGGAAGATAAAGATTACACAAGGAAGGACCTCAAAGAGTCCCAGGCTTCCAGAACTGGAAGAGACTTCCGAGATTCTGATAGTCAGAATCAGAATAGTCCGTCAGGGCTTAGTCAGTCACTGAATGATTAGCACAGGGAGATCAGCTCGGTGCTTTGTGACCACCTAGACAGGGGGGATAGGGAGGGTGGGAGGGAGATGTGAGAGGGAGGGGATATGGGGATATATATATATATATATATATATATATATATATATATATATATACAGCTGATTCATTTTGTTATATAGCAGAAACTAAGACACAATTGTAAAGCAATTATACTCCAATAAAGATGTTAGGAAAAAAAGAAAGAAAGAAAGATGGGAGAGATCCCCCGTCCCCACTTCTTCACTGATTGTTCTGGGAGAAATGCCTTCTACCTGGAGATGGGGAATGGCTGGTTGGTCTCAGAGGGAGATAGGTAGAAAAGGCCCTAACTGCACCAGAATTTTATATTTTATAGCATTTCCCAATCCTGCTCCCTCTTCAATTCCAGAGAAAAGGCAGGATATAAGATAGATGAAGAGGGCTATATTCTCCCTGCATCTGGAACCTAGATCCACAGGTAAGGATACGGGAAAGATTTTCATTACAGCTCATTGAAAACCCAAGCCCATTTATAATACAGTGGCTTTGCATGCTAAAGACACTTCCTGGCAAGGACTCAGTGGAACACGGAGGATATTGTTTTAATCGGCTGTGATTTACATTTGTGCCAACTAACGAAAATCTTCTGATTATATTGAGCTGATTAATAACCACCCATGCCCAATCATAAGAAAATATTCTGTTCTTCCATAAGAGTAATATTCTTATTAAAACCTACCAGAAAATAGTTATAAATTAGTGGAATATTTGATAAATATTTTTAATGGTCTTGTGGGCCTCCATTGTATCAGTGAAGGAATCTATAGGTAAGCAGTTCTCTGGGAACGTTCTGATCTACCACCCAAGAC
Source organism: Aethalodelphis obliquidens (assembly GCF_003676395.1). Taxonomy (NCBI): domain Eukaryota; kingdom Metazoa; phylum Chordata; class Mammalia; order Artiodactyla; family Delphinidae; genus Aethalodelphis; species Aethalodelphis obliquidens. The sequence goes on along the minus strand of NW_020838030.1, from coordinate 3,061,093 downwards.
TGGGATACTTCCTGTGTGTTGAATGTTACATCAGGCTTTGCAGATCATGGTAAGAGAAGCAGCAGACAGAATTCCTCACTGTGAGGTGCTTGCCATCTAAAACTATAGCTGGACAGACACCAACAAAATAAACACACACACAAGTACAGCCTCTCGGAACCCCTCTTACAAATATTTGAGTGCATTCTACATGCCAGGTGCTATTCTAAGGCTTAAGGAGTATAGTGATAATACAGGGAGGGTCTTTGCTTTCAAGGAATAGATCTATACCTTCTTATGACTTATCCAATCCAGCTTCCCTGACTTTGCTCTTGCCATCTCCTCCGTCTTGACTGTCTCCCCTACGCTGTCCTGGTTTTCTGAATTCCACCCATTTTACACGGCCTGGGCTCTACTGCTCCTGTGAACTCTCCTCCTACCCCAGAGATCTCTTCTTCCTCTGCCTCCTTTAATCCTCACTGCCTGCTCCACTTTCTGGTCACACACAGACGCTCTGCTATTGCTAATTATGTGTTCACGTGTTTCTGAGTTGTCTTCTTATGGGCAGAACTTGGATTTTCTTCATCTTGAATCTCCTTTACCCTCCAGTGCCTAGCATGATGCCTTGTGTGTATTAGGTACTCAAGACATGTTTGTTAATTGGTTGATTTTTAAATATTATACGTGCTCTACAAGCTTAATGGTTAGGGGGGAATTAGTGAAATATATATAAAAAAAGACAACCCACTCATTCAAAAAACTTAAGGTGATACAGTGTCTGAAATCCCATCAGTAGAGATTCATGCCTTTGGAAAAGATTCCTCTCATTTTCTAAAAAATACTCAGTTTAATACATCAAACTGAGTTTATTTACTTAAGTTATTAGTGACATCAGTTTTATTCTCCAATAAACACAAGAACTGAGTTGGGTAAGAGTAGAGCTGGATTCTTAAACAGCAGAGTCCTTGCTATGTATCAGGCACTGTGCTTGGTGTTGGGGTCCAAAGATGACTGAGACACAACCCCATCATTGAAAAGCTTATATTCTAGTCACCAGAATATTTTATTATCATTTCTTCAGGGGCTATGACGAAACTAAGCACAGACATTGAAACAGCCCACCCCGGAGGATTGAGGGGAGGCTTCCTGGAGGAGTCATCAAGGAACATTCCTGCAGGCCTTCTCTGTCTGACTGCTTTCCCTCTTCTCCGATTGTAAACCGTTTCAGATGCCTCAAGACCCATCTCAAATATCACATCTTCTGAGAAGGTATCCCTAAGCCTCACAGGCAGAATGAATCCCTCGCTCTCTGGTGCTCCTAAAACACCTCGCCCATCTTATTGTGGTGATTGTTTCTTTGTCTGTCCTCCCTACTTTCCCCCTCTAGCCCACATAGACGGTGAACTAGCAAACAAGGGACACTTTCCATTCATGTCAGTCTATCCAGTTCTAACCATGCCTGGCACATGGGAGATGGGAGGACCACTGTATAACCATAGTTGACCGAAGACCTCTTGGACATCACTGGGTCTCTGGCTCAGGGCTGGTTTGTGCATCTCCAGTGCCCAAGCTGAGTGCCAGCTGGGATGTAGGAAGCAAGAACTGCCTGCCAACATTAGTGACAAGCTGCTCATTGATTCCATTCAGCCCAATAAATACTTACTGAGAACTAGTTCCAATAAGAATAAGAATCTTGGGCTTCCCTGGTGGCGCAGTGGTTGAGAGTCCGCCTGCCAATGCAGGGGACATGGGTTCGTGCCCCGGTCCGGGAAGATCCCACATGCCACGGAGCGGCTGGGCCCATGAGCCATGGCCGCTGGGCCTGCGCGTCCGGAGCTTGTGCTCTGCAACGGGAGAGGCCACAACAGTGAGAGGCCCGCGTACGGCAAAAAAAAAAAAAAAGAAAAGTATAAGAATCTTGCCACCACTACTAGAATGCCTACTGTTTGCCAGGTGCTTTACATACATGCTCTCACTTACTCTGTGTAACGACTTTGAAAAGTGTTATCTCCTTTCACTGGCTCAGGAAAAGAGGCTCAGAGGGCTGATTTGCCCAAGGTCACGTATCACGCAGAGTGGTCTGAATGTAAGGTATATCTGCTGAGTCCTGCTGCAATTCAACATAGGGATTAAAAGTATATCTCCTGAGAGGTGAAAACAAAGGTTCATGGGGCATACGAGATTCAGGGAGTGCCCATGGGAAGGTGGTAATCAGAAAGCCTTCATGGAGGTCGAGGCAGATCTGGCCAATGAACGAACTGGAAAAAACAAACAGAAAGATCTTAAAGAGGTGACCTTCTCGTTACTACATAGGATACACCAATGCCTGTAAGCAAGAACGCAGAAGGGGTGGCAGAGCCTTAGGTATCCCACTCAGGGGTCCTGCATCGGGGGATCTCCAGACTTACACATGTTTCCTCTCTCTTGTGCAAGAGATGGGGGAGAGGAGTAGGTGCTCTGAGGTGAGCCATCCCTAAGGTTCAGGTGCTGAAAGCGCATCCCACACATCCTTCCAAGACAGGTGGAGAGGGTCTGCGTCCCACCCCCTTTCTCCCCAAAGTAGAGGATACGACCCTTCGCTTCCCCACTAGGTCTTGTCTTGTCACCTTAGGGTAGGGGGGGATGTCTTTCTCTCCAAGCATTGAGGAAGGGATAGTTCTTTTTCATCTCACTATAGGGTGTGTGTGTGTTTGTGTGTGTGTGTGTGTGTGTGTGTGTGTGTGTGTGTGCATGTTCGCGCGCGCGAGGGGAATGGCTTCGTTCACACCTCAGTGTGGGGAGGTTGACACCTTTCTTTCCTTCAAAGGGAGTGGGGACAGTTTCCCGGACACGGTTCTTTTCTCTCCCAGTCAAAAAGATGATAGGGGCTCTGAGCTCTCTTGTCCCTATTCTTGGGGAGCAGGACTAGCTTCCACGCCCTCCCCAGAGAGCCACGCTCAGGTCTCAGGAGGCCTGGTCCTCCCCAGACCGCGTGTCCCCAGCCCCCGAAGGCCCGCTGCTCACAGCCGGCTGCACAGGCTGCGAGTCTGGGGCGGCGCCGGCTCTGGGGCGGCGCCGGCTCTGCGGCGCGGGGCGGGGCAACATGTGCCCCCGCCCCCGGCTCCGCCCTCTCCCTGGCGCTGAGCCTCGCACCTCCCCGCCCGCCCGGCCCAGTTGGCCGCGGCTGTCTGCTTGGCTTGCGCGCCTCGGACCGAGCCTCTACCGCCTCAGCCGCCTCAGCCGCCTCAGCCACCTCAGCCCCCGCCGCCGCTTCCGTCTCGCCCTCCGCGCCTCCCGGCTCCGCCGCCCCGGGCGCCCTCAGCCCTTCAAGCCAGATGATGAACTTCCTGCGGCGCCGACTGTCCGACAGCAGCTTCATCGCCAACCTGCCCAATGGCTACATGACTGACCTGCAGCGGCCGGAGCCCCAGCAGCCGCCGCCGCCGCCGCCCCCCGGCCCGGGCGCGGCCTCGGCCTCGTCTGCGCCCCCGGTCGCCTCGCCGGGACCCGAGCGGAGGCCGCAGCCCGCCCCGGCGCCCGCGCCGCAGCCCGCGCCGCAGCCGGCCCCGGCGCCGTCGGTGGGCAGCAGCTTCTTCAGCTCGCTCTCCCAGGCGGTGAAGCAAACGGCAGCCTCGGCCGGGCTGGTGGACGCGCCCGCGCCCGCGCCCGCCGCCGCCAGGAAGGCCAAGGTGCTGCTGGTCGTCGACGAGCCGCACACCGACTGGTAGGTGCCCGGCCGGCGCCGCCCGGGGCTCGGGGCCGCTCCGAGGATGCTCTGGCTCCCAGCGAGGTGTCAGAGCAACGAAAACGAGGGTCTGGGGTCCCGCCGCGAGGAGAGGGGGTCCAGCGGGCGTGTGTGTGTCGAGGGCGGGGGGAGGCAATGGTCAGCCTGGAAAGGTGAAGCCTGCGGTAAAATAGTCCCTCAGTTGACTCAAATCCCCCCAACACACAAATGCTGGAGCTACTTTATCCAACAGGGAAGAGTCTTAAGAAATAGAGTTTTTTTTTTTTTTTTGAGGGAGGGGTGGAGGGAACAGACTTTTCTGCCTCAATACATCAAAGCTGACGTGAAAAGGGTCCCAGATCCCCCGAGGGACGTGAAGGCCAACAAGAAAGGTTCTGCCTTATGGGCCCCGGGGCGAATCAGGAATGGAAATGGGTAGTTGGGGGCGGGGAAGCGAGAGGACGAGGGGGTATTTTTTCACCTGGTCCGATTAAGGCTGGTGGGAGCCAGGTGTACATGGACTTGTTCCCGTGCAGCATGGTGAACTCGTTTAAGAATAATACAATTCTTGTATTTTCTGCAGCCCCAAATATTCTTGTATTTTCCCAAATCTCCAATTTGTGGATTAAAAAAATATTTTGGGGGGTGGGTATGTGTTTTGGGGTGGAAGTGATGTTACTTTTTCCAGCTGGAAGGATGATGACCGAGGTATTCTGTATCATTAAATATTCTGGATCATTAAAGGGACGCAAATAAAGAGATGTGCCTTAATGCAGAAGATGGGAAACTTAAAAATTTCTTTTTTGTTGTTTTAAGGGATATTCCAACTTGGAATGCTGAAGGCTGAGGGAATATGTGACCTCTGGTCGATAAAAGCATGAATGAGGTCTGTTTAAGACAAATTAGTTAAAAGAGGCTCTGTTTTATGGAGGAGGAAGTTGACCCAGAGGATGGTTAGGGTGGGAGGTGATAGTGGAATTGACTGGTGAAGGGCTTGAAGAAGTGAAGAGGTGAGGAAAAGGGGTTGCTTTTTCTTCTGGAACATGGCAAGGTTTTTTTTTTGTTTTTTGGGGTTTTTTCTCCTTTCCTCACAAGAGTTGGGGTTGGAGACTAGACCTAAGTCTTTCCTCCCAAGAGGGAGGCACAGAGGGACCACAGAGCTATTTATCTCCATTTCCTCTTCTGGCTGCTTCCCTGGTTTTCTCTATCATTTTCTCACTGGGAGACCCAGACGGAGAGAGTGCTGGCGTGGCTGTGATAAAAGTGAAATGTAGGTGTGGAGATGCCCTCCTGCTGACTTGTGTAGTTGGCTTTTTCTTAGGACAGCAGAGTAGAAAACCTGAAGGGACCTTTGTAAGGAAATGACACAGACACACGCAAGAGTGTACTGGGGAAGGTAAGAGAGTATATGATGGTGCCATTGGCAGTCCCCTAGGAGAATTACTCTAACTCAGTTCAAATCAACAAGTGCTTATTAAGTGGGAAGGGAAGGTAGCTAAGCTTTATTGAGCATCTGTTATATGCCAAACCCTGTACTAGGTGCACTAATATATATCTTATTGAATTTTCACCACCAAACTGAGGCTTAGAGAAAGTAAGTAATGTGTTCACAGTCAAATGGTAGAACCAGAATTTGAACTTAGGCCTACTTGACTCCACTTTTACCACTCCATTATGTTATATTGCCTCATTATTATTATTATATTATTAGCAATATTAATAATTGGCCCCCTCTAGGGGCTAGGCAGTGTATGGGCCTTACAGAGAACTCACTCAGATTTGGGAGACAAAATGAAAACATGAAACAGTTAACAAAAAGGAATCTAGAATAATTAGTTGAGACTGGTGTTTCAGGCTTTCAATAAATGGAGTGATTAGAGTTATTGAGAGTAAGGGTCAGAGTTACTGGAGAAAGCTTCACAAAGGATGAGTCTTGAAGAAAGACCAGGAAAAGGAGGGGAGAAATGAGAATGAAATTGGTGCTTCATTTTTTTATGCAAGAACCTTGACCCTCCTGTACGTGGTCCTGATCTCCTTTCCTGTTGAAGGCATTTGTTTTGGGTGTAATTACTAGTTAGGTACCCGCAGGTAGGAAGACACTCATTTGTATGGGTATGTGTTTATAACTGCTTCTGTGGCTTGGGACTTGAAACTCTCCTTGGATAGTAGTATTCTCTAGGAAGACTGCCTGCCTGGCACGAACCACAGAACTTGCCTTGCCCAGGAGACTAGACTTCGGATGGAAGAAATAGAAGCCACTTTACTGTAGGCTGACTCCCAACTGTTTTCTGATTTTCTCTAAAGTAATAACATTGATTTATTAAAACTCATAAACCCAGTTTGAGTCTAGTGCTTGACAGCAGTTCTGTGCTTCTGTGTTTCTGTGCTTAATGGCAGTTCTCAGAATTTTGCAGAGTCTGTCTTCTTTTAAGGTGTCTGTATTTGTTAAAAACATCGCAGTTAAGTATTGGTGAGTGGCTTTATTGAAAGGTCTCTATGAGTTAAGGCGCAGATGCCTGTTTATGACAAGCTCAGTGACTTAAAAAGGTGCTTTTTGCTCTAAAGACTGATTTTAATAGATTTGTCTCACAGTTTTACCTACCTAGATAGTATTCTGTGAGCAGGTGTCATACATGCCTGATATTATTTTCCTGGTGCTTGCATAGGAAGTCAGAGTATAGCCTCCGAGTAAAATTTAAGAATATTGGTCCCATTTGAATTATGGAATGCTAAAATACGGAGGGTTTTAACAAGTATTTAAATAATTGGAGATTTAAAGGAGGGCTTAAAATAGGCAGCGTTTTAGAGCAGCCTTGATACACAGCAGATTCTTTTGAATTTCTGTAGTGTAATTGTGGGCAATGGAATCTGGGGATCATATCACTGACCAGGTTGATGGGAAAATCGGAGGATGTTCCTCTCTTTCTTTTGCTTGAAATGTGTTTTCATTGGTTGCCTGAGCTCTTTAGGTTAATTGCACATTTGCACATTAACGGATCACTGAAAAATATTTCTGTTCCACTAAAACGTGATATCAAGCTCATTATATACCTTTTTAGTTAATTGTTACTAATATATATATATGCCTGAAAATGCATGTCTTCTTTCAAGGTTCGTACCTAAATTAGAAGTGCAGTTAATATTGCATTGTAACGATGTTTGTGCTTAAACAAGGAACAAGCGTCCATTTGCATATGTTGTTTTTTCTGTGTTTTACCTTCTCACTGCTTATGAGGTAAGTTTTCTCTCAGATTCTCCCCTGCCTCTGTTCCAGTGATTCCAATTCCAGTGATCAAGTGAGCTTTTTCAACCTCGAATGTCTCAGTGTTTGAATTTGAAAATCGGTATAACAGGCATTCTAGAGATTATCTAGAGTATCTAGAGATTGCAGATTTGATAAGTCCACAGATGTTTATTGCACACCTCTGTATAGAGTATATATGCTAAGAAAAATGAGACATAGTATCTCTCTTCTAAGATCTTTCCATCTGGCTGGATAGACAAGATAAATACATTAAAAAAAGTTTACTAAAAACTTCCCTTTGTATTTGAACTATGGTCCTTGGATCAGCAGAATAGGCATCAACCAGGAGCTTTTTGAACTGCAGATTATCGGGTCCCACCTGATGCCTACTGAATCACACTTTGCATTTGAATAAGATCTCCAGGTGATTCACATGCACATTAAATTTAAGATGCACTGAACTAAAGGGTATGTGATTAGTGCTAAAGATGTGGCAACAACACCAAGTACTATCACTTTTTGAGCAACTGCTATATGTCACATGTGATACCGAGTTCTTTAGAAATATCATTTAATCCCTACCACAACAATGTATTGTACTGTAGACGTTTAAAAGAGGGAGAGATGGATGTGGGTTAGAATGGGAAGGGAATGCTTCATGGAAGTAGTGAGATTTGAACTGAGCCTTGAAGAATTTAAATCAAAAGAGATAGGTTGGCTCAGTCCAGACAGTGGATGGTATAAGGAAAGTGCACTGGTAGAAAAGAGGGAGACAACCAAGAGACTCGATTGACGCATTATCTGGGAAGCGCCGGTTCCCATTCTTTTCTGGTCAGTCTTTGGGCATTTCATTAAGAATAGGGGAAGCGCAGAAGTCTGGACCAGTGCTTGTGTGTAGTTCTAGAAAAATACTTGAATTGAAACTTGGGGGGAAAGCTCCAGTGAGGTTTGAGGCTTCTCTCTGCCAAATATTTTATCTACATGTCCTGTTTCTAACACAAACATACTGATTACATTGAATTTCATTGTTCATAGCAACAGTAGCTTATAGCTTAGAATTCTAGGTTATTAGAGCTGGAAGGTAATCCGGGTTACTTTATAAATGGGGGAAATTTTTTAAATAAATTTATTTTTTTGGCTGCGTTGGGCATTCATTGCTGCGTGCGGGCTTTCTCTAGTTGCGGTGAGCGGGGGCTACTCTTCGTTTCGGTGCACGGACTTCTCATTGCGGTGGCTTCTCATGTTGTGGAGCACAGGCTGTAGGTGTGTGGGCTTCAGTAGTTGTGGCACACAGGCTCAGTAGTTGTGGTGCAGGGGCTTAGTTGCTCCGCGGCATGTGGGATCTTCCAGGACCAGGGCTCGAACCCGTGTCCCCTACATTGGCAGGTGGATTCTTAATGACTGTGCCAGCAGGGAAGTCCCATAAATGGGGGAAATCTTGTTCTGAAGAAGCAAAGTGGCTTGTTCAAATTTACTCAGAACTAGGATCTAGAATTTCAGTCTTTCTTCTAAGCCCAGAGAAAAGGAACAATTTGCCCAAGGTCAAATAACAAGTTAGTGAGAGAATGGAAACCAGAATTCGCATCTTCTGACTCTTAAGTTACTCTATGAGTAGATTCTTTAAACTTAACCTTTTTTCTCCTTGAAAATTCTGTTTTTGTCTGCTGCTTTTTTTTTTTTTTTTTTT